>NC_054485.1:109430710-109730710 GCF_017639515.1 Carcharodon carcharias
TCTGTTACATGAGATGGGACATGTTTTCAATTCCAAAATAAAGTTTTATTTAATGTGTATTCGCTTGAGGAAACCTCATCCCGCTCGTGGATGAGGTTTCCTAAAAAACGTAAAGGCCACTTGGCTTTTTCACCTGCCCGCCAACCGTTAGGTTGGACGGGTAGCCTAAATTTCAAGTTAATGAGGTTGCTAATGGCCTTAAAAAGCCTTTCAATTAGCGGCAAGCACACAGCCGACTCCAGCATGCACCCGTCGAATGAAACATTGCGAGACTGCGAGATGACATCGGGACGCACGCCCGACATCATCGCGCGTCATTTTACGCTCAGGCGTGTCAGGTCCGCGCCCGCATGCCGAGTGTAATATTCTGTCCGTGCTCTTTATCATTAACATCAGTGAGTTGACTTTAACATTGGTGAACAGCTCAGCGATGTGCAATGCTGCCTGATGGCACTGTTGCTGATTCCTGAGGTCGCTCTGCTAATTCAAAAATAAAATACTGCAGATGCTGGAAACCTGATAGAAAATGTTGGAGACATTCAGCAAACCAGGCAGCATTTTACAGAAAGGGAAATAGAGTTAATGGACGAAATTTTCCGTTTTTGAAACTAAGTGCCGTGGCAAGCGGGTACTGAGGCACGATTCCTGCTGGTCGGAGTGGCAGGAAATCACGCCTGATTTCACACTCAGACGCTGATTAATTATGCACAGACAAGTATCTTCCTGAATCACATGCTTCATTACCTAATGGGGCTGAAGGTCTGGGCTCCATATTTAAAAGCACCTGAGCACACACATTTCACTCTCTACAACCCAGCTGTCTTTTGGAGAGGTATTGAGGTGGCTGCACACAGGTAGAAGGCTGGCCCGAGGTTTAGTCACAACTTACTCCAGGCTTTAGTCAGAGGAGTGCGCAAACACTGGGTTGCGCTGTACCCGAGGAATGGCTCAGAGAAGCACACCGGCCTTATCTCTCTGGCCTGGGAGGCAATAGCAGAGCGGGTCAGCATGGCTGGGACCCACCACCGCACCCCCTCCCTCCGTAACGCAGTCCAGTGTAGGAAGAGGGTGAATGATCTCATCCGCTCCACCAGGATAAATTAACCTTTAGCTCTTTCCAATGTCACACTTTCATCATAGCATCGTGCAGTCAAAGGGCCACAGTCTTCAGGGGGGGGGTCACATATCAACACTGATTGTCTCATGGATACTTTCACATCATCACCATTTCATCTATCATGCTGCACAAACTCCATCCTCAGTCCTCACTGGGAAGGGCTCACCAAACACAGGAGACATGCATGTTTCCCAACATCGGCTCCAACCCTTCTCTTCACATTCCATCCCTTTGTCCTCATGCAGGCCAAGCCTGCCCACAGCAGGAGGGAGAGGTCCTAGACGGAGGTAGGATCTCCCAGCAACCTAGTATGGATGAGGCATCCAAGATATGATCACTTCCTGACATTCACAGTGAGTGACATGCCTGCTCATGAACTAAATCTGTCTTTTCTTTCTTACAGACACCAGCAGCTCTAGGCAAAGGAGTAGAGCCAACATAAGCCCCAGCCCCCTGCCCACCTCAGAGGAGGATGCTGAGGGGCAAAGCCAAGAAGATGTCACTGTGTTCACCCGCACCTCCACCAGCGCAGAGCCACACAAACTGGTGGGTCACAGCTCTAGGTTAGGCTTGAGAACACTTCACTGGCACATCTCCACAGCAGTCGGAGGCAGCGACAGCACAGATCTCTGAAACTCAGAGGACTGCTGGAGATCAGGCACCCGCTTAGTCCAAGTCAGATGATGAGCCTCTGTGAGCAGCTGCTAACTCAATGCTGGAGCTACGACGACAGGTGATGGAGTGTCAGGCAGAGATGCGAGATCTGCAGACTAAAGGGAACGATGGAGGAGTCCATCTGCGTCCTGTCTGATGTCATGGCTCTGACATGTGAATGCCTCTGGGTCACCATGGATAAATGGCGACCTCCATGGAGACCTTGGTCCAGCGAGTTTTGCCAGATTTGCCCTTGAACCTGCACTCCATCGCTATAGGCATTGGTGGGATCCATCAGTGGCTAGGGGCTAGGAGAGGCGGTGTGGTGGTCACCTCGAGCTCCCTCCAGTTGCCCCTTCTCAAGGAGTCAGGCAGAAACCCTCGGGCATCCACAGAGAGGAGGAGCGTCAGCCGGACACCCTGGGAGCCTCCACACGGGTCACCCCAAGGGTGTCCAGCCGTTCCGAGCTCCATCTGCCTGTGACCACATCAACATCAGCTGCTTAAGCCGAGGAGGGTGCATCTGCCCCTGAGCAAGAGAGCCTTATCAGGCCGGGGCCATCAAGGCCTTGGGCCACCAACAGTGGGTGTCCGCCAAGGTCATCACAGGCAACAGGCTGCCTCCACCTCTGCTGCAGATGTTGCAGTTGCATCCTAGAGCATACGCATACAGGGTTCTCCGCTGACCTTTCCAGAGAGTGTGGCCTGGTGAATCATGAGGGTTGAAGGTGCAAGTCCGAATGCAGAACGTGCCGTCGATGTGACTGGTTGTAAATACCTTTCCGTGCAAGGGCATGGCATTAAGGGAGAGGAGGAATGTGGCTGTCTCCCATTGCCTGCACCTTAGTCCTCATGGAATATTGTGGCTATTAATGTGGCACAGGCACATCTTCTGTGTTGTGCCACTTCAATGGCATCGTTGTGTGGAAGCTGATCCTCAGCTCCATCCTCAGCTTCCTTGCCCTCCTGCTCTTCATTGAATGAGGAGCTTTCAGCATCCTGCAATTCTCTCTCTGGCCAGGGACCCCCAAATATTAAAGCTCCAGGTTGAAGAGCATAACAGACCCTCTGTGGAGAGCACTGCAGAGCCCCACCTGAGCAGCCAAGCATTGGGAGCACATCTTCAGGATGCCAATGGTCTGCTCGATATTGGATCATGTCAAGCTATGCGCTGCATTGTACCTCTCCTGCAAGGCATTCTGAGGACAATGCAGAGGTGTCATGAGTTGGAATGTGTACCCCTTATTCCCAATCAGCCAACCCTGTATTCACTGAGGCCCTTCGAATATGTGAGGCATCAGGATGTGTGAATCATGGCAACTCCCGGGATACATTGTGCAAACATGCATGATGGAGTGGAACCCTTTGCGGTTGATGGACATCAGAGGCTGACGCCATGGAGCCCTTAAAGCAACAGGTGAGCAGTTGATTGCACCCTGCCCTTGAGGGAAACCTGCGATAGCTGCTAAGTTATTAAATCTAGCAGCCTAGCTATCTTCATCAATTGTGAACCTCACATAATGATGAGCCTTAATGTTGGGGGCATCAGTGTTCCAGTCCCTCTAATTTACCTGGAACCTCACGATGTGCAGGTAGAGTTCCCTCCTGTTATTCTCCAGCCTCCCCCAGTAATATTGATTCCATTGTCATTGTGGTCAACATTCCAACCCTCCCTGCTGAACCCATCACTCTTGTTATGTCGTGCCCCATGTGGACCTCGCCCCTAGTGGCTGTGTGTATGGCCATATTCAGAAGAGCCCCCAGCCCCCCTCTCCCCAAAAGAGCTTGGAAGAGAAATTAGGAATCCTGTAGTGAGTAACTCACCTCCTGATTTCCCCAAAGCCTGTCCACCATCTACAAGGCACAAGTCAGGAGTGTGATGGAATATGCTCCACTCTCCTGGATGAGTGTTGTTCCACCAACACTCAAGGAGCTTAACACCATCCGGGACAAAGCAGCCCACTTGATTGGCATCCCATCCACAAACATTCACTCCCTCCACCACCGACTCACAGTGGCAGCAGTGTGTAGCATTTATGGGGGGGAGGCAGTGGCATAGTGATATTGTCACTGGACTGGGGACCCAGGGTAACACTCTGGGGGCCTGGGTTCAAATCCCATCATGGCAGATGGAATTTGAATTCAATAAAAATTTGGAATTAATGGTGACTATTAAACCATCATTGGTTGTTTTAAACAATCTGGTTCACTAGTGCCCTCTACAGAAGGAAATCTACTGTCCTTACCTTGTCTGGCCTACATGTGACTCCAGACCCACAGCAATGTGGATGACACTTAAATATCCTCTGAAATGGCCTAGCAAGCTACTCAATTATATCAAACTGCCACAAATCTCCAAAAAAGGAATCAAAATGGACAGATCACCTGGCATTGACCTAGGCACTGGAAACAACAACAGCAAACTCGGCCCTGTCGACCCTGCAAAGTCCTCCTTACTATCGTCTGGGGAGCTGTCTCACAGACTAGTCAAGCAACAGCCTGACATAGTCATCCTCATGGAATCATATCTTACAAATAATGTCCTGGGCACCACCATCACCATCCCTGGGTATGTCCTGTCCCATTGGCAGGGCAGACCCAGCAGAGGTGGCAGCACAGTTGAATACATTTGGGAGGCAGTTGCCCTGGGAGTCCTCAACGTTGGCTCCAGCCCCCATGAAGTCTCATGGCATCAGGTCAGACATGGACAAGAAAACCTCCTACTGATTACCACAGTATTAAATCAGTATTCATCCATGTTGAACACCACTTGGAGGAAGCACTGAGGTTGGCAAGGGTACAGAATGTACTCTGGGTGGGGGACCTCAATGTCCATCACCAAGAGTGGCCTGGTAACACCACTACTGACTGAGTTGGCCAAGTCCCAAATGATATAGCTGCTGGGCTGGGTCTGCGGCAGGTAGCGAGGGATCCAACAAGAAGGAATAACGTACTTGACCTCATCCTCACCAACCTTCCTGCCACAGATGCATCTGTCCATGACAGTATCGATGGGAGTGACAGCCACACAGTCTTTGAGGAGACTTCACATTGAGGATACCCTCCATTGTGTTGTGTGGTGCTACCACTGTGCTAAATGGGATAGATTTCAAACAAATCTAGAAACTCAATCCATGAGGTGCCGTGGGCCATCAACAGCAGCAGAATTGTACTCAACCACAATCTGTAATCTCATGGCGTGGTATATCCCCCAACTCTACCATTACTACCAAGCCAGGGGATCAACCCTGGTTCATGAAGAATGCAGGAGGGCATGCCAGGAGCAGCACCAGGCATACCTAAAAATGAGGTGTCAACTTGGTGAAGCTACAACACAGGACTACTTGCGTGCCAAACAGCATAAGCAGCAAGTGATAGACAGAGTTAAGCAATCCCACAACCAACAGATCAGATCTAATCTCTGCAGTCCTGCCACATCCAGTCGTGAATGGTGGTGGACAATTATACAACTCAATGGAGGAAGAGGCTCCACAAATAGCCCCATCCTCAATGATGAAGGAGCCGAGCACATCCATGCAAAGGATAAAACTGAAGCATTCGTAACAAACTTCAGCCAGAAATGCCAAGTGGATGATCCATCTCAGCCTCCTCCGGAGGTACCCAGCATCACAGATGCCAGTTGTTAGCAAAACCAATTCACTCCACATGATATGAAGAGACGGCTGAAGGCACTGGGTACTGCAAAGGCTATGGGCCCTGACAATATTCTGACAATAGCACTGAAAACTTGTACTCCAGAACTTGCCGCGTGCCCTAGCCAAGCTGTTCCAGTACAGCTACAACACTGGCATTTACCCGGCAATGTGGAAAATTGCCCAACTACGTCCTGTACACAAAAAGCAGGATAAATCCAACCCAGCCAATTACCGTCCCATCAGTCTACTCTCCATCATCAATAAAATAATGGAAGGGGTCATCAACAGTGCTATCAAGCGGCACTTGCTTAGCAATAACCAGCTCACTGACACGCAGTTTGGGTTCCGTCAGGGCCACGCAGCTACTGACCTCATTATAGCCTTGGTTCAAACATGGACAAAAGAGCTGAACTCCCAAGGTGAGGTGAGAGTGACTGCCCTTGACATCAAGGTAACATTTGACTGAGTTTGGCATCAAGGAGCCCTAGCAAAACTGGGGTCAAGGGGAATCAGGGGGAAAACTCTGTTCGTCGGAGACATACCTACCACAAAGGAAGATGGTTGCGGTCATTGGAGGTCAAACATCTCAGTTCCAGGACATCACTGCAGGAGTTCCTCAGGGTAGTGTCCTAGGCCCAACCGTCTTCAGCTGCTTCATCAGTGAACTTCCTTCCATCATAAGGTCAGAAGTGAGGATGTTCGCTGATGATTGCACAATGTTCAGCACCATTTGCGACTCCTCAGACACTGAAGCAGTCCATGCCCAAATGCAGCAAGACTTGGACAACATTCAGGCTTGGGCTGACAAGTGGCATGTGACATTCGCAGCACACCAGTGACAGGAAATGGCCATCTCCAACAAGAGAATCTAACCATTGGCTCTTGACATTCAATGGCACTACCATTGCTGAATCCCCCACTATCAACATCCTGGGGGTTACCCTTGACCAGAAACTGAGCTGGGCTGGCCAAAGAAAACTGTGACTACAAGAGCAGGTCAGAGGCTAGGAATCCTGCGGCGAGTAACTCACCTACCTCCTGACTCCCCAAAGCCTATCCACAAGTCAGGACTGTGATGAGATGCTCTCCACTTGCCTGGATGAGTGCAGCACCAACAACACTCAAGGAACTTGATACCATCCAGGGCAAAGCAGCCCGGCTGATTGGCACTCCTTCCACAAATATACACTCCCTCCAGCACTGACACACAGTAGCAGCAGTGTGTACCATCTACAAGATGCACTGCAGGACCTCACCAAGGCTCTTTCGACAGCACCTTCCAAACCCACAACCACTGCCGTCTAGAAGAGCAGCAGACAGATAGTAACACCACCACTCGGAAGTCCAAACCACTCATCTTCCTGACTTGGAAATATATCACTTTTCCTTTTCTGTCACTGGGTCAAAATCCTGGAACTCCCTCCCTAACAGCACTGTGGGTGTACCTACACCACAGGGACTGCAGTGGTTCAAGAAGGCAGCTCACCCTCCATCTTCTCAAGGGAAATCAGAGAAAGTCAGCGAAGCTCACAGCCCATGACTGAATGATAAAAAAAACCACAGTCCCCCACCCCCCATCCCCTTATTACACTTTCCCTATATATGGGCTGGAGATGCCACCCTTAAACATGACTATGGCATCTGCAGCCTAGTACTGAGTCAGACAAGCCCATAGCCATCGGCTGTGACAATGCCCTGAACACCAAGCTGCACCTTATGCCAACTGAGCAGACAGGCCTTACCCCTCCCTGGAGTTGGACTACAGCGTGCGTGTCATGCACAGCCCTGTAGCACGGCCCGCTGCACCCAGGACTGTCCGCTCTCTCGCCCTGTGAATTAACTGCACATCAAGTTCACTGACTTTCAGGCCGCCTGTAATTTCTGCAGCCTGGAGCAGTCTGTGTTTAATATTTATATAGTGTGCGTGACATTGCAGCTCCTCTTCCATTAACCGAAGGGGCTGAACCTCAATTTCTGCTTGCAGTTCAGCTCACGCTCCTGATCATCGGCCACCCAGTGCAGAGAAGAGCGGGCACAGGACCGCCCGTTGGACTGTTCATGGCCTGGCAAAGGTGACCATCGATGTTGAGATACAGCTAGGATTGCTTTCATGACAAGAGTTTAATGTAACCACCACCAACACCCGACTGTGGGGAGAGAGCAGTCACTCGTGATCCTCCAGCCCTTCAGCAGCTCAGTGAGGAACGTTCTGAGCCGGTGCAGCTCGATTCGGTTCACATCTTTGCTCATGTCCCCGGGTCTTTAGAGCCGAGTGGATGGACCTGTCGAGCAGTGTCAGCTCCGAACATTGGTCGAGGGCCAGCTGGACTTTGTCACTGTGACTCAGGCTGTCAGCCAGGAATTACCAGAGTTCTCGGTGGGAGACACGAGGGAATCCGCCACTAGCAATAGACTCTAAATCATCCCTGGTGCTCTCCACTGAGCCCTACCTACTCCTCTGGGTTGTCACTGTCAGTGACTGAAACCCCCTCAACAAGCGTGCAGAGCACGGCCTAGCTACACCAGTCGGCCCTTCCTCTGTCACCATCCCGCCCACAGGATCAACAAAAAAGGCCTCCTCCCTTGGCTGCTCTGATGGTTCTGGGTCGGAGGGTGACAGTGGTTCAGGGCCCCGCTCTGCCTCAGGCACTGGGTCACACGGCGACTCAGGGAAAAGCTCCATCCCAGAACAAGTGCCCCCGAAGCCAAAATCAGAAATGGACAATGGGGGCCTTCCCCGCACCCCACACCCCACCACCGCCCAGTGACCCAGTGTGTGGGGCCTTCCCCTCTCCCACCACCGCCCAGTGACCCAGTGTGTGGGGCCTTCCCCTCCCCCACCACCGCCCAGTGACCCAGTGTGTGGGGCCTTCCCCTCCCCCACCACTGCCCAGTGACCCAGCCTGTGGGGCCTTCCCCTCCCCCACCACCGCCCAGTGACCCTGTGTGTGGGGCCTTCCCCTCCCCCACCACCGCCCAGTGACCATGTGTGTGGGGCCATCCCTCCCCCACCACTGCCCAGAGACCCAGCGAGTGGGGCCTTCCCCTCTCCCACCGCCGCCCAGTGACCCAGCCTGTGGGGCCTTCCCCTCCCCCACCACCGTCCAGTGACCCAGCCTGTGGGGCCTTCCCCTCCCCCACCACCGCCCAGTGACCCAGTGTGTGGGGCCTTTTTAATTGAATCCTCGACCAGGTTGAGTAGGTTCTGGGTATATCAGCCCATGGCCAGGCAGACTCAGCCTCATCGACCTCGCCCGTCCCAGACTCCAGGGCGTCCGACTTGGTGACGAGTGACTGGATCATACTGAGTGGATCCTCCTGCCCTCCCTCAGGCAGGGGTCCTCACACATCCCCGGGAGGTACAGGCTGGACCAGAGGGACCCGTCTCCCCCTCCTGTGGAATGGACGTCTCCCGCTGACAGTGTGTGATAATGGGAGGGGGGGTAGGATCCGTGAAGGACACCAGCCCCTCACCTACAGAGGAACAAACCCCCCTTCCCCACCCACATACAAGAAACAGTCTTTATTTGGATGAAGGGATAAAACCCTCATCCTCCTGGATTGTTACTGTCCGGGGACAGATTTTCAGTGGTTCTGTGTTTTTACCCCCATCAGTGATACTCGGACAGAAATAAGTTTAGAGTTTCTCAGTGAATGTAGCAGTGAAAGTGTAGATATGGGACTTGTTATCTGAGTTATAAAAGGACACCTTCCCTCATAATCCAGACAGACTCGAATCTTTCTCGGCTTCACACTCAGCTCTAAGAGTTTCCATGATTCCTCACCAGCCCAGTATTCAATTCCCTCTCTCAGCACCATTGTCCAGTATCCGTTACCTGGATCAAGGATGAAACCCCCCTTCCTTTTGATGGATTCCTTGACCACTCCGGCATTCCACTCAGTCTTGTTCCCCACCTCCACCTCCCAGGAATGTTTCCCTGATGTGATTCCTCTGATCCCAGGACACAGGAACAGGGATCAAATCTCTTCGGATTGTCGGGAAGCTGCTGCCGTTTATCAGTGTCTCTCATGTTCCTCAGGAATAGGTCCTGTCCCCGGGGCTGGTTGGAGGAGTGAGTGCTCCTCAGTATGAGGGACATTGAGTTAGAAACCAAGCAGGCTGGCAAATCCGGTTAGAAGCCCCTGATCCACCAAAACCTATGGCTCCCCTTGTACAGCGGAGGTAAACTCTACTCACTGATGACAAGGCCCCATGGAGGTGGCAGCTAGAGGGGAAGCCCTTTACACCTGGGGAAAAGCAGATCATCCCTACCTCTTTCAATTGTGGGGGAAGTGGACAGTTTGCCCAAGAGGGGAGGGCCAGAGTCAGGGGACTCGGAGTCAAGAGACACCTGACCCACACAGCCCTAGTTTCCAGAAATTCCAAAGATTAATGAAATGGTATCAGCACGAAAACATTCCCCAGGGTCAGGTCCATGTCGCCCAGGGAGAGGGTGTCCCGGGAAATTCAGCAGGAAGGGGCTGCACCCAGCCTTGAGTATCCTTGTTCTCTCAGGTATGATGAGTATGATAGACAATGTGTAGATATTATAGTGGAGGGAAAGAAAGGCAGTCGACAATGGAGTGTCCAGCACGGTAGAACCTTTATCTGGAAGCTGCAGCCACCGATGTCAGTTTCAGTGAAGTCTTTCTGCAGGAAACAAACGGTCACTTGTGACCAGTAGCCGATGTGTCCAGAGACCTAGCAGATGTGGAAAAGGGGTTTTCCCTCTGTGAGGGACATCCGTTAGTGACCTGTTGGGCAGTGAAACATTTTACCGTTTTCACCAGCACCTATTACTGACCCAGCACAACCTAATCCGACTATTGTTGGACAGAAAAATGAAAGAAGGAACAGGATCTAGTGCCAGAATAACCAGATGGGCTTTATTGCTAAGTGGGAAAATCATTAAGGTAAACAGAATGGCTGACCCTAAACTCACAGCTAAACTCAACTGTCCAGGAGAACCTCAAACTTGTACCGTACAGGATGTTTTGGAAACTGAGAGAGGATTCAATGCAGGAATCCACCCTGAGGGATGAGTTTTTTATGTTGACGGCTCTAGTTTTGTGGAAATAGAAAAACAGAATTCTGGATTAATGATCCACAAAGGGAGGTTGAATGAGCAAGATTTCTTCCCAATTCTATGAGTGCCCAGCAGGTGGAGCTAGTCACTGTGACTATGTGCTCACACATCTGACAGAAGGGGAGATTTTCCGTGCCCACTGGCATCGAGTGTCTTCAGTGGCGGAAGAGAACAATATGACTCAATCAGTTTCACAACAGGGTGAAACCAGTTTGCGATCGTCCACTCAGCCCATCAATGATGAGCCGTGTTTTCCTCCATCGGACATTGGGAACCTCATTGTAATACATCTGCATCGCAATATTAGGCTAGCCCGCTGGAATCATTCCCCCCCCTACCCCCACCCACCCACCCCAATGGATCATCTGCCCATGTTGGCAGGAAAACGCACTGACGTGTTTCACGACTGTTAGGAAATAGAGTTAGTTTGAGTGAGTTATGTTTTTATTGTTGATGTTAGGAATGAGTTTTAGCTTTAAAGTTTAAGTTTGTTTTCTTTTCTGTACGTGTGTGTTAAGAAAAGGCCAAGTTGAGTTTTAGCTTCACTTTAAAAGGTGCCTGCATTTCTAATGAGAATTTTACAACCGTTGCGGCTAAGTTAAGTAAACACAGTAGAAAAAAACTGATTGAGGTGGCATCTGTCACTTGGGGCTGGATTTTACCGTTGGCGAGCGGGGGCGGGGCATAAAATGACGTGCGGTGAGGTCGGGCGGAACTCCCGATGTCACCACGCACCATTTAAATTTTCAGGAAGGCGGGGGCACAGCAAAATCAGCTGTGCGTCCACTGACCTGTCAATGGCCAATTGAGGCCATTGGGAGAGCAATTAAAGTAATTAGTGGACCTGCCCGTCCGACCTTAAGGTCAGCGGGCAGGCCAGGAGCCCCGGCAGGAAGTGGAAAACACCTGAAACATCATTCACAGGCAGGATGAGGTTTCATGTAGGGTTTTAAAAATTTTAATAAAGTTTTTTGGAAATTATGATCATCTCCCAAATCATGTGACATTGTCAGATTGGGGTGACATGTTAGGGAAATTTTATTTTTCTATTTTGAGCTTTTTCACATTTAGAGCTGATCTCCCTGAGGCTGCACTTAGCCTCAGTGAGATGACTGTGCGCTTTCATGCACATGCACAAAAGAGCACACTCTTGATTTTAGGAATCCCGCCCGCCCGCACAGGGAGCGCATAGCGCTTCCGCGCAGACATCACGCTGGGCGGGCCTTAATTAGCCCACCCACATAAAATGGTGGTGCAGCCCACTTCGCTGGCAGCTATCGGAAGTGCGCCCACACACGCTCGCCCAACAACTCCCCCCCACAACAGGGGGAAAATTCAGCCCTTGGTTTCAGAGCATGTTGTGCCTGACCGCAGGTTGCCAATTGGTACGTAGACTGTGCACTTGCTCTGGACATTAGAGTAGAAGACAACTTTTGTAACTTGCGTTATCCTTACAAATCTCTTTATATCTGTAAAGGTATAGTTGTGGGTGAAGGAATATTGTAATATAGTTCATCTTTTCTTGTTGAATAAATGTTTTATTCTTTTGTTAAAAGTTCACCAGCTGACTCCTGTGACACTTCAGTAGCTACTCTACACGTATCTAAGCAAACAAATTCAAGTTAGGATCTATCAAGCTGGGTTCCGCCTGGGATCAGGCTTGTCCAGACCTCAGCTGGGATCATAACAAATTTCAAAAAACACCCCATTATGCTACCTCCAGGGATTGTTAACAGGCCATTGTGTGCGAGGGTGGGATTTTCAAAGGGAAAACCTGAACAGTTTGGTGCACAGTGCCAAGCTGTTGGGTTGATTTTGGGGACATCTTAATGTTTTGTTTTATTTATGGAAAATAAATGTTTCATGGGCCAACTTGCACCTGGTTAAATGGAGTACCTTTATTTTGCCTGTACAGTCACTTTCCTCCACATTAATACTGCTGGCCCTCTGAGGAGCTGCCTGGTCTATTTGACAGGGAAATGGCAGGCCTCACCATGGCTGCCAGCTGCCTTTACCACTGGCGCCAGACAGGCAGCTCCTGCCTCCTGGAGATGCTTGGTGTCACTAGTTGGGTGTTTGCCTCCTGCCCAATTAAGGCACTGAAAATAGCATCATGAGAGTTCTACAGTTGAGGCACAGGGTGAGGACCTGGAATTCATCTGGATGTCAAGTTGCTGCTTCCAATTTGAAAATCCAGCCATCCATTTCCAATTTGTTGAATTGTCTAATTTAACTAGTTCCACTTCCAATTCCAAGGTATTACTCATGGATTGAAAGAGAAGGACTATGAAAGTAAACAGGTATGAAAAATGGTAATGTTGTACCATTGGGCTTACTTTTAACAGCAGGACAACAAAAGTTTTTTAAAAATCATGGAAAAGGACTGAGGAAAGGAACAGAGGAAAAGCGAAGAACCACAATATTCTTCAAAATGTTGGCAAATGCAGCAGAATAATGTTATCAACATACAAATATATGAATCTGAAGCAGGAGTAGGCCATTCGGCCCCTCAAGCCTGCTCTGGCATTCAATACTGATTGTGGTCTCAACTCCACATTCCTACCTACCCCCAAAAATATTTGACATTGTTTCAGTGTAACCAAACAAGTTAAATCTTTTTAGCATTGAGTTTCAGGATTTTTAATTACTGTTTTGAAATCTGATTCCACATTTTAGTTTGTTTTCTTTCCCTCCCATGTGCCATTTAAAAAGAATTAGTTACATTGGGAGAGCAGTGGGACATTAAGGTGTTCTGACTGATGCAGCTTCTATGCTCAATGTAGTTTAAAGGAAACAAGGTGGATGCTGAGGGAGACCCTACAACCAGTTTTTTTTTGAGGGTCTTGGAACTGACTCTTTGAGTCTTTGGAACTGACTCCCCCAGAGGGCAGTGGAGACAGGGTCAGTGAACATTTTTAAGGCAGAGGTAGACAGATTCTTCACACTAATTTCCCTAATCCTTACACTATTAAGAAATGTTATGAAGGGCATTTTACTTGATACCGAGTTGTGGGTACAGTGTAAGACAACTATTTTTGTCAAATGTCCAAGTGATTTTAATGTAGATAAGTGTAAGAAAAAGTACACATCAATGGGAAACATGAATAAATCTTATTTTACAATAGGTTGTGGGCTTGTTTTGAACAAAATTAACGATAGGTAATTTTTACTTGCAAAGGTTGTCAAGTGAAAATTTGGCCATAATTACCAACTGTATCTAATTGAAATGAAACCACTATCAATAATGTGAATCAAGTACTGACATCAATAGGTAAAAAATTGCAAGTTGAAACAGGTATGTTTTAATTTTTTATTTGATCACATTTAAAATTCTGGCGATGAAATTAGTTTTGGAAGATAGCTTAAAATGGATGATAATGAATCATCAGATCCCACACCCCCCTCCCCACCCTCACCACCATTACACCGCATCTGATGTTCTTTTCCACTGATTTGAAGAAGAAGGAATGTGATCTGAGTTCTTAATGGGTCAATATTCTGGAGCACCCATTCCAGAGCCCATCAGGAAACTGTGCTTTCTCATCCTGAGATTTTCCAACTGTGACTTCAATATTTTCTGATGTTCACTAGAGATGGATAATCTATCTTGTCTTCTTGATACAGAGGCAATGGTAGGAAATAATTTCATGAATTAATTCATCAGCAAAAAGGTGAAACAGTTCCCATGTTGATGTTATTCTGGATTACCCTTCTTTCATATTTGCCCAAGAAAAATTTAAAGCCACATTTATAGTAAGAGGAATGTACTCAGAATATTGAATAGGTAACCTAATGGTATGAGTTATTAAAATACAATTGTTAAAATTTCTACTCACCCAGCAATGGGAGTTGAACTATTCACTCCCCCAACACCAACCCCTGCCCAAATATTTAATATTGAAATAAACCCAGCCAAGAGTTTAACAGCCCCCCTCCAGCAGGTTTGAGGTGGGGATGTGTGTAAAATTACCCAGATGACCTTTCTGCCATCCTCCCCTGACCTGTCCTCAATCTTATGATTCTTGTCTTGAGCTTAACTTTAATGGAAGATGGGCAGAACCCCCATTGAAACATCGTTTCTCTGCCATTTCTCCAGGGATTCTTTCGTGTTTCCACTGAATTTACAGCAGGAGATTAAAATAATCCCCATTGGATTTCCAGGACTATATCTATTTATATTATATATATATAGTCATTTGTCACTGTTACACTGAGAATGTACCTTTAATCCATGGATGTTGTTTCACACTGTAATAGGTCAAAGCAGAAATGGCCACAATTAGAAGATAAATACTGACGAGCCAATGGCACCAGCCAGTCAGGAACAGCAGGGAACATATCATCTGTGAAGTAAACACCAGTGAATTATATAATTATATTATTTACAACATATACCATAGAAATTGTTCTTTTAGAATATCCAGTAGTAGTAAACGTTCATGAGGTTGAAAGCCCATGGCTGTTTGGGCAACCTCCTGCTGTAACTTCAGCAGGAGCCCACTGGAACAGACAGAAATTTACTAACAGGCTAAAGTTTGCTTAACAGCTTATTGCAGATGGAGCCTCTGTCACTGATGTCTATTATTATGACTGCCTCTGTAAGGTGTTATGAGGTGGCAGATGATGTGTGCCAGGTGAATCAAATCCACGAGGATAACTTGATCACACGGTCACAATTGTTTTGTAGTTTGTATTTTATTTTGAGATGCATATCCTGAATTCAGAAGTAATAAGACTACCATGACTTCAGAGGTTTTCTTAAAAATCTAAATTAAACATTTATTAACAAAAGAAAAGATTTCAAGCACATATATAGGTCTACAACTTAGTATTATAATAACTCCTAGAACCCCTATTAATCTGGCTCTCAGTCACACCTCCATTAAGGCAACAGTAAAAAACAAATGGATTTAAACAAGCCCAGGCAAAGCAACACAATCCCAATAGCAGAATTCAAAGTGAGTTTTCTCAGCATAGGTTCCAGTAGACAGCGACTTAATGCACAGAGGCTGGAGGTTTTTCACACTTGTGTTAGATCTTAGAATGCCTTTTCCTCTGACACATAGCCTCATCTCCTTTATACATGTTTCTCCATTTTAATGCAAATCCCATTGTTCCGATACATCATCAAAACTTTACCTTTCTCGTAATATAAATCTTTCATAGTGCTCATATTATCAGTAAGCTTTGGGAAAATAAACACATTGGGCAGAATTTTGCCGTAGGTGAGCCGGGGGTACAGTCCGCTTGCCGATGCATAAAATGACGCAGGATGATGTCGGGCAGAACCCCCAACGTCACCGCGCCCCATTTAAATTTTCAGGAAGGCGGGGGCGCAGCAAAATCAGCTGCGGGCCCGCCGACCTGTCAATGATCAATTGAGGCTATTGACAGGATCATTTAAACAATTAAAGTCCCTGCTGGTCCAACCTTAAGGTTGGCGAGCAGGCCAGGAGCCCCGGCAGCAACTAGAGAAAACATGAAGTCTCATCCAGCGGTGGGATGAGGTTTCGTGCAGGGTTTTAAAAATTTTAATAAAGTTATTCTGTAAATTATGAACATGTCCCAACTCATGTGACATTGTCAAATGAGGGGGACTTGTAAGGGAATTTTTTTTCTATTTTTAATATTTTCAAAGTCCAGGCGATCTCCCTGAGGCTGCACTTAGCCTCAGGGAGATGTGCCCTCTTTCGTGCACATGCGTGAAAGAGCTCATTCTCGATTTCAGGGATTTCCCACCCCCCTCTGCCCCCCGCCCCACAGTGAGTGCATAGTACTTCCCGCTAGACGTCACACTGGGCAGGCCTTAAATGTCCCACCCAGGTAAAATGGCAGTGCGGCCTGCTCCGTTGGCAGGGTTCGGCTCCGCACCCACCGGAGATTGGGTCAGGCCTGCCCACGCAACAGGCAGAAAATTCTCGCCATTGCTTGGCTTAGCTTCTTTCTGGCTAGGTGTAACGTCTTACCATCTCTTTGAAATTCAAACTGCTGCGGCTCATCTAAAAGGGCTAATTTTTCTTACACATCATCTTCGAAAAGTTCAGCCATGTTTATGTACTTAGCATTTCAAACCTAGCCTCTTTTTGATAACTCAAAGCTTCCAGACCAGCTGTCTCCAATTCAATTAAACCCCACACACACACACACACACACACACACACGCACAGAAATGATCCAAACCCCACTATTAACCTACCTTTGCAATAAATCATATTCTGAAAATCATTATATTTTAATGACGAAGGACAGGGGCTCTTTGTTAAACTGTGGGACATCCCCTGATGCTGCAAATGTTGGTGTCATCAAAGACTGGTGCATCACAATACATTCAGAGACATGGCATCCTCTGAATCTTTGTGGCCTAAGCTTGTAAAATATGTTTGTCTTCTCCACATTCAACAGTTTGAGAGGTGCTTCACAAAGCTGTAATTAAACAAGACATAAAAGAGGATAGTTAGGAAGGATGACTAAAATTGGACAAAATAATGGGAGTGGTGACATTGGGGGATTTCATTACCCAAGTGTTGATTGGGATGTTAATACAAAGGGAAAATTTCTGAAATGTGATCAGGAAAACTTCCTTGACCAGGATGTTTTTGGTCCAACCAGAAAGGAGGCCTTGCTGGATCTGGGGTTGGGGGATGAGGTGACCACGTGGATCAAGCGTCTGTCGGGAACCCTTGTGTAAAAGTGATCATTGTAACATAAGGTTTAGATTTGTAATGGAGTAGAGCAAGAAACAAACTAAAGTGGAACTTTTAGGAAGAGGGTTGATTTGAATGGGATGAGAAGAGAGATAGTCAAGGTGAAATAAGAGTCAAAAAATTGACAGGAAATCTCCAACCGAACAATGTGGAAGGATCTTTAAGGAGATGCTTCAGGCACAGGCTGGGTACATTCCAACCAGGTAAGGGAACCCAAACTACAGCTCCTAAGATAATGAGGGTATTGGAGAAGATGATGGAACAAAATTGAAGAAGGCGTGTGTATAAGTGATGTCAGGTGAATTCTTCAACTAGAGCTAGGCCAAATGTAATAAGTTGGGAGTGAAAGTGATGAGGAAAATAAGACTGACAAAGAGACAATATGAGAATAGAATGTTAATTAATGTAAAAGGGAATCCAAAAAATCTTCGACAGGCTTGTAAATGTAAGCAGGTAGTAAGAGGTGGGTTGGGGCCCATTAGGGACAAAGAGGGTGATATATGCACAGAGGCCCAGGGCAAGGCTACAATACTTAATAAATACTTTGTGTCAATGTCTACTAAGAAAGGGGATGCTTACAAAATATCAGTAGAAGTGGTGATAGTAGAGGTAATGGATGGGGTGAGTATTGATAGGAAGGATGTACTGGAAAGGTTGCTCAGAATGGATAAGTTGCTTGGCCTAGATGATTTGAATCCCAGGTTGTTGAAAGAAGTAGGAGGTGGAGATGGTGGAAGGGCTTGTCATAAACTTCCAATCTTCCTGAGATATAGAGAGGTGCTAGAGGACCAGAGAATGACAAATATGATACACTTGTTCAAGAAAGGATGTAAGGACAGTCCTAGGGACTGCAGGCTGATCAATTTAACATTCATGGTGGATAAGACTTAAGAAACAATAATCAGGAAAAAAATTATCAGACGCTTGGAGAGGTTTGAGTTGATTGAAGAAAGCCAGCATTATTTTTTAAAAGGCCCAGATTGTGCTTGACTAATCTAATTGAATTTTTTGATAAAGTAACGGACAAGGTTGATGAAGGGAATGAAGTGATTGTTTTCTATATGGATTATAATAGTGTTTCACAAAGTATCACATAAAAGGCAGGTTAACAAAACTGAGGCTCAGTCAATCTTAGCTGGGATTTTAAAAATGACTTAAGGACAAAAAACAGTGACTCGTAACTGGTTGTTTTTCAGGCTGGAGGATAGTAGATAATGGTTTTCCCCAACCATTGTTACAACCATTGACCGGGTTATTGGAATACAGAGTAAAAATTCAAAATTTGCCAATGATTCTGAACTTAGATATGTGGCTGACAGTGAGGATGCCACCAATCCACAAGAACAGGCCATAGGTAGGCTAGCAGAAAGAAAGACAAGTAGAGTTGGAATTCAATACAGAGAAGCATGAAATGGTGCATTTTGGCAGAAGGGATAGGAAGAGGTAATATGGACTAAATGGCAGTTCTCAAGAGTGTGCAGAGACAGAGGTACCTGGAGGTTCATGTGATAGATTTTTGAAATCAGCAGGACATACTAAGAGAGCAGTTAGCAAAGCATATGGGATCTTGGGCTTCGTATACTGAGGAACTGAGTACAAAAGCAGAGAAGTTATGCTGAACCTTAATAAAACTCTGGTTAGGCCTCAACTAGAGTCACCACACTTTAGGAAGAATATGATGGTCCTTGAGAGGGTGCAGGTGAGATTTACCAGATGGTTTCATGGATGAGGGATTTGCGCTACATTTTAGATTTTAGCTTGGAGCAAAGGAGGTTGAAGGGAGATTTGATACAAGTGTAGAAGATTATGACAGGTTTGGATAAGGTAGCCAAAGAAAAGCTGTTTCCATAAGTTGATCATATAAGGTCTAGGGCGCACAAATTTAAGGTTTTGGGCAAGAGATACAATGAGGATGAAAGGAAGAACATTGTTTTTTTTACACAGTGAGTGGTGGTGAGCCACTTTATTGAACCAAGTGGCTTGCTTGGCAATTTTAGGGTGTTAATTATATATAAATTGGGTGTTTAATTATACTCGGATGGTGGATATTAACTGGTGATTCAACTGTGAATATTTAAGAAGCAGGCTTAGTCAGTACTTTCAGGATTGGAGGTGTTCGATATGCATATGTTTGAAAAGACTAGGATTCAGTTCTATCCTTCACCACCTGGCTATCTGGTTGTAACTAATAGCAGCTAAGAGTCAACCATATTCCTATGAGCCTGGAGTCATATATAGGCCTAAGAATATTAGTGAACCAGTTGGGTTTTTACAACAATCTGATAGTATCATAGTCACTATTACTGACACTAGCCTTTTATTCCAGATCTATTTCACTAATGGTATTTAAATTTATCTGTAGTCATGTCGGATTTGAACTTGTGTTGGTGTTGTTATGCTGACAGAGTGTGAGACAGCATTGTTGGGTAGATTGAGCAGGACAGGAAAGATGTTAACGAAGATCACTCCTGGTGAACATGATAATGGGAAGATCAAAGTGAGGGAATTGGACAGTTCGGGTCGTAACTTGGAAGGAAACAGCAGTGAATGCCTGATGAGTCCATCTGAGATTACCTCAGAATGTAGTCAAAAGCTTCTATAAAAGTCTTCAAACCTGGAATGATGGCAAGATAGTAGAAAGGTAGAGGAGAAATAATGGGCTGAATTTCCCCCCTATTGGGGGGAGAAGTTGATGGGCGGGCGCATGCAGACACGCTTCCGATCGGAGGCGCAGCACCATTTTACGTGGGTGGGCCAATTAAGGCCCACCCAGCATAACGTCTGCAGGGAAGTGCTATGCACTCTTTGTGTGGGCGGAGGAGGAATGCCTAAAATCGAGTGTGCGTTCTTTTGCGCATGCGCACAAAAGAGCACACTCATCTCCCTGAGGCTAAATGCTGCCTCAGGGAGATTGCCTCTACTTTCAAAAATATTAAAAATAGAAAAAAAAAATTCCTTTACATATCCCCCCATGTGACAGTGTCACATGAGTTGGGACATGTTCATAATTTCCAAAACACCTTTCTTAAAATTTTTAAAACCCTACATGAAACCTCATCCCACGTGTGGATGAGGTTTTATGTTTTTTCTACTTCCCGCTGGAGCTCCTGGCCTGCCCACCAACCTTAAGGTTGGACGGGCAGGTCCATTAATTACTTTAATTGATCGCTCAATGGGCTCAAGTGGCCATTTACAGGTCGACGGGCCCACAGCTGATTTTGCTGCGGCCCCACCTTCCTGAAAATTTAAATGGGTTATGGTGATGTCGGGAGTTCCGCCTGACGTCACTACACGTCATTTTACATGTCGGCAAGCAGGCCCTGCCACCGCTTGCCGACTCGTAAAATTCTGCCCTCGATTTTGGGATGTCCCCCCCACCCACAGAGTGGATGTCACGCTGGGCGGGCCTTAATTGGCCTGCCCACGTAAAACGGCACTGCGACTCCAATTGGGGACGCTGATCGGAAGAGCACCTGTGCGCACCCGCCCTTCAACTTTCCCTCAATGGAAGGAAAATTCAGCCCTTGAGCCTGTTTTTGGATTATGTTGTTATTACAATGTTGCTCTGGACATTGACAAGACCTTTAGAGTCCTGATGATATTGTGTTTCAGGCTGTATTAAATTATGCCCATCCTCATTAATCCACTGTATCTCCAGCCTAGGGAGCCATCTGCTGGATTTACACACAAACTCGATTCCATTTTTAACATATCCCTTCAGCTGAATCCAGGGTTCACACCCAAAATCTGCAACCAACAGTGAATAGATTCGGAAATGGTGACTGTTAGGAGCAACAACACAAACTTTTATCTATACAGAACCATTAAAGCACTTCCCAAAAACACTTCCTTTGGCTGTTGAGAAATATCATTTAATATTATTAATATCTAAGTACAGCTTTGTGATTACTTTGGCGAGATTATTGTCTAAATTTAATCCCAAAACATTCTGTTATAGATAGTGACAATTAAATAATTAACGTAAACTTGATATCAGTTGTTCAGACTAATTAATTTCAATTTAGGTGAGGTAGCAGATACAGGTCCCCGATACCCATGGAATTGTACCCCAGCCAGACATAAACATCTTCAAAAGGAAAGGGAGGGAATTGGCAAGACAAATTATATCCATATATCACTGACAAAGCAGTGGAAAATGATACTTTTAGACACCAGAGTAATAATTCGAATAATTCCAATGGATTTTCAAAGTTCTACCTATCACGCTCTCTCTGCTATGACCCTATTCCAAGCCCTGGGGATAAGGTTATTTATATATTAGGGTCAGGCACTTGCCCATCCGGCAGACTTCTCTTCTTAGGGTATTAATCGGGTATATTGTAATCAGGTTGCATTGACAAAGTGCCATCAAAAGTCTGATTTTTCACCATCATTAATAATGGTAGACTTAAAATATATTTATCAGTGTTGTTCAGGAAGCTGGGTGACAAAATAATTTAGACACAATTAAACGGCAATACAAAAGTGGTAGGTCTTGCCAACTTATTGGTGCTTGGTAAAATGTTGTTGAGCTCCCAGGGGCTACCTGTCTCAGAAGGTTCTGGAGGCATTCATCTCTTACAGCCCAGCTGCCATTTCTCATAAATACACCATCCCATAACCCACCCACCCCCCACCCCCCACCCCCCAACCCCCCCCCACCCCAGCCCCACCACCCCGGTGAACTCCCAGACACAGGCACAAATCCTGAGTAGGATTTGCTTGGAAATGTCACCCAGGTTAGCAATGGTTCAGTCAGACAGCACAATTTACACACTACCGTGAGTATACCAGGATTCAGCCACAATTAAAATCGCTGACTACAATCTCAATTCACCACATGAAAAGATATTAAAAAGACAAAAGCTGAGCTAAACATGTTTGTTGAATTCCAAAAAGCATGGCCCAAATCTTGCAACGTCCAGAGTAGTGAAGTCTGGACTTCAATCTGTGTTGGGTGCTGTGACCCTGTGGAAGACCTGGCATGCACAGTGCACTCCATATCAAAGACTTGGGCCAGATATGTGGGACTTACCTGAATACTTACCCAGGAAATGTTACGCCAGTTATTGCCTGGCTTACCTCAGTCTTTAAAAATTGAAAATAAAACTGTCTGCCTATCCCCTTCGACTCTCTTGCGCTCACTGGACTTAACATGGAGAGGCTGTGTTGGCTCATTTTAGCTGAAGCTGGGATCAGATATCCCAGTTGAAATCTGGACCCAGGTGTCTAAATTTCTTAGAAAGTTGAGCGTTCAAGTTCCAGGCTTTGAGCACAAAACCCAAGAGGCTGAATTTTCGCTCTTGAAGCTTCCCGTCTTAATGCGCCCACCTTGGTAAAAGTACCTTGAACTGCAGGATTTTCGCTCCAGTGTGGCGCAGTGCATAATGGCGTCAGGCCCACTGCTCCCTGGATGCAGATTGTGGGTGGCCTCAGGAGCTGCCAAGTGCCAAGGTGGGCTGTTTAAAAGACTTGCCTCAATTTTCTGGTGTTTTGTTCCAGCTGTTTCGTCAATTATTAGACCCACACCCTCACACACACACCCACCCACTCCCTATGCCAATGCATGACAACTCATGTCCAATGGCCTCTTATACCCTGCATGCCAACCCATGCCCCTCACCCATCCCCCTGGCCTCTCATTTGCTCTATGCCGACTTAGTAACACCTCATGCCAATTCACAAAACCCCACCAATCCTCATGGATCCTTATAGCCACTACATCAACAGCGCCATCTCATACTCCTACCCACCACCCTTTGCCCTTACACCCTCCATGCCAACACACCCAGTATCCATCATAGGAAGACCTCAGGAGCCATTCTGAGATAAAATAAGGATCTATTACAGAGTTCATTTTGGGACAATGAGATTTACTGTAAAATCTACTGTATAAAGGAGATGAGGTTATTTGTGAGAGGAAGGCATTTTAAGACCTAACAAACATGAAAAGCCTCCAGCCTGTATGTACCAAGCTGCTGCCTCCAGGAACCGAGGCTAAGAGAATTCATTGTGAATATCCCTGTCCAGGGTATTCTGTGCTTTGCCTGGGTCTGTTAAAATCTACTTTGTTTTACTGTTGTCTTTACAGAGGTGTAACTGGGAGTTAGATTAACCAGGGGAGCTAGGAGTTATCTTTGTAGTGATTTGTGAAACTATGTATGTGCTTAAAATCAATTTTTATTAATGAATGTTTAATTTAGTTTTGTAAAAACCCTCTAAAGTCTCAGTGGTCTTATTACTACTGAATTCAAGGCACGCATCTCGAAATAAAAATATAAATTGCAAAAATAGTTGTGGCAGCTGTTTCAAGTTTCCCTCTGTGGTTTGACCAGCTCAGCATTTACCATCCACTGTGCTATCACAGCGACACATTGTTCTTTCATTTCCTCCCTTTCCAAAGCAGTGGCTCATGTTGGTGTTTGGATCTAATGGCAATACCAGCCCTCCAGTACCTCACTCAGCAGGTTATTATTCATTTGTGAGACTAAATAGTGATGAGGATAATTCCATTTTTCTATTATAGTTTGCTTTTGTTCCATTATCTGCAGTATTTTACTTTTTGTCTCCAGTGTTCATTGTTTAGTTGAATGTGATTGCTTTAGTAAATCACAAAAATCATTGTTATTGCCACAGGTTATTATCTAGTCAATGCTGATAAGAGAAATACAGCTTTTTTGGTCTAATATCACTATGAAAGGTGCTGTCATTAAAATCAAACTGAAATAAAAGCCAATGAAGATGTTTGGATCATATTTCTGCAGAAAACCTACAAAAATCATCCCACACCACCTGGATACAGATGGTACACAAAAAAAAACAGGTTTGAGCAGTGAATTTGACTGAAAGCTGTGACTAATACCTTGTAGTTGGATACAAAGTCATTGATTAACTGATACCCCATTTGACAGCTTGCTGGCCAGGGATGTTATTGGGCTTCATGTGTTTAGTCATATGCTTGGTCCAAACATGGACAAAAGAGCTGAACTTGAGCCTGAGGTGAGAGTAACTGCCCTGGACATCAAGGCAGCCTTTGACCGGGTGTGACATCAAGGAGCCCCAGCAAAACTGCAGTCAATGGGAATCAGAGTGAGACCTCTCCACTGGTTGGAGTCATACCTAGCACAAAGATAGATGGTTGTGGTTGTTGGAGGTCATTCATATAATTCTCAGGACATCACTTCAGAAGTTCCTCAGGGTAGTGTCCTAGGCTCAACCACCTTCAGCTGCCTCATCAATAACTTTTCCTTCATCATAACATCAGAAATGGAGATGTAGACTGATGATTTCACAATGTTCAGCATCATTCATGAATCCTCAGATGTTGAAGCAGTTTATGACCATATGCAGTAAAACTAGGAGACCATTCAGGCTTGGACTGATAAATGGCAAGTAACATTCATGCCACACAATTACCAGGCAACGACCATCTCCAACAAGTGTTTAACCATCCCCCCTTGACATTCAGTGGTATTACCATTGCTGAGTCCCACACCATCTACATCCTGGGGTTTGCCATTGACCAGAACCTGAACTGGACCAGCCATGTATATACTCTGTCTACAAGAACAGGTCAGAGGCTGGGAATTTTATGGAGAGTAACTTATCTCCAGATTACCAAAAGCATGTCCACCATCTCCAAGGCACAAATCAGGGTGTGATGGAATACCTTCCACTTGCCTGGATGAATGCAGCTCCAACAACATTCAAAAACTATCCGGGACAAAGCAGCCCACTTGACTTTCACTCCATTCACCGTCTTCAATATTTCACCCCCTCCACCACTGATGCACAGAGGCAGCAGTGTGTACCATCCACACCAAGGCTCCTTCGACATCACCTTCCAAACCCATGATCTCTATCACCTAGAAAGATAAGGGCAGCAGATGCATGGGAACACCACCACCTGCATGTTCTCCTCAAAGCCGCTCACCATCCTGAACTGTATTGCCAATCCT
Source organism: Carcharodon carcharias (assembly GCF_017639515.1). NCBI lineage: Eukaryota > Metazoa > Chordata > Chondrichthyes > Lamniformes > Lamnidae > Carcharodon > Carcharodon carcharias. The sequence goes on from NC_054485.1 coordinate 109,455,887, forward strand.
TCACTGTCACTGGATCAAAATCTTGGAATTTCCATCCCAAAAGCACTGTGGGTATACCTACAACATGTGGACTGCACTGGCTCAAGAAGGCGGCTCACCACCATCTTCTCAAGGGCAATTAGGGGTGGTCAACCAGTGTTGGCCTAGCCAGCGAAGCCCAAAGTAAGTTCCAGTTTTGCAACCAATATCCTGTGTTGGATTTTTTTACAATTCTTGGTCAGAGTATCTGTATCAAAACTTGTTCCGCAGGTAGCATCCTTGATTATTTGAAGGTTGTTGAATGCTATCATTTTACTACAGGACAAGGAGCCAGGCCCCAAGTCAACCCCAAGTTGTTGGTGTCCTTCCAAATCCTTTTGCCTAACCAACTGAGCTAACTGGCCTCCTATCAAAAGTACAATTTTTTTTTGCCTGAAATATAAAACAATTGTTACCCTCTGTAGAATTGTAAGAGGAAGGTGCAAGTAGGTAATAACTTTTCAAGGGCAATTAGAAATGGGCAGCCTACAATACTCACATCCTATCAATGAATAAGAGGAAACATAAGAAATAGGAGCTGGAATAAGCCATGTGGACCTTCAAGCTTGCTTTGCCATTGCTCCAGATCATAGTTGATCATCGACTGCATCTCCACCTTCCCACTCTATCCCCATAACCCTTAAATTCCTTAGTACCCTGGGGTAGAGAATTTCAAAGATTCACAACCGTTTGAGTGAAGAAATTTCTCCTTAGTACTAAACTACTGACTGCTTATTTTGAACCATTTTCAACAACATAAGTCCCATTACATTTCTACCTCTCTTCAGTTCTGAAGAAGTCATATTGGACAAGAAACATTAATTCTGCTTCCCTCTCTACTGATGTCGCCAGACCTGCTGAGTTTTTCCAGCACTTCCTGTTTTTATTTCAGATCTCCAGCATCCACAGTATTTTGCTCATATTTTTGTCCTTATTTTGAGACCTTGACCCATATTCTTGATTCACCCACCATGAAACATTTTTTCAGCACATACCCTGTGAAGCCCTTGAGAATTTTAGATGTTTTTATTTCTCATTCTTTGAAATTCCAGAGAATAAAGGCCTAGTCTACTCACTCTACCCTCACAGGACAATGCACACAACCCCGGAACAAGTCTAGTGAATTTTTGTTCCAGTTCCCTGGAGCAAGTATGTTCTTCCTTGGGTAAGGAGACCAAAACTATGCACATTACTCCAAGTGTAGCCTCACATTTGCCCTGTATCGCATCTATCATTTACTTTGGAGCATGGTGTGACTGACCACAGTTCACCATTTGCCTCATATGTACCACATACCTACCCTGAAAATGAGAGTATAAGGTAGATACTCTAATACGCCAATCCTTTAGTAACAAAAACTAACATACCATTTGTGCTCCTAATTGTTTGCTGCATGGGCCTGCATGTTAACTTTGTGTAATTTATATACAAAGACACACAGGTTTCTCTGAAAACTAACATTTCCCAGTGTGTTGAAACACAATGCTTACCTTTTAAATCGGCAGGCAGAAGTCTGAGCTTAGGGCCCTCTACACATGTGCCAGCCGGGAAAGTCTACACATGTGCAGATAGTGTTTTTTTTCTCATCCTTTAGGCCAGAGGCCAGCCTAGTGCACCTGCACAGAAGGAAAGAAGTGAAACAGGTGACCTGGACCAGAGCGACATTAGAGGGACGGTGTCCCAGGCGAGGGGGACAGGGAGAAGGTCCCAAACCAAAGAGTGGGACAGAAAGAGGTCCCAGAAGAAAGTACCCGGCAGGAACAAGGCAGGGATCAGAGATGGGTCCCATTGAGTTAAGAAAAATAACAGGAGCAGAGAAAAAGGCTCCTAATTAAAGAAAGAGCTGCAGGGAGCAGACTTGAAGCAGAGTGGGCTCGAGAGAAGCCCTCTGAGGAAGCAGCTGCAAGTTAGTGACTCCATACTGCAGTCCGTTGGGATGAAGCAGTGGTGATCTGCTTGGTATGGCTGAAGATCTGAAAGTGTGCTTGCCTGGTGAAGCTCGAGTGTACTTGGAGATTCAGGGGAAAGGAATCTTGGAAAACGAAATTGAAACCCTTGAGATGGATTCTTGTTGAAGCTGGCTGAGTGGAAGTGACGTTTGGAGAGAATTCCAAGGTGAGTTCTTCAAATTTGGAAATTAGAACCCCTGGTGAGAAAGGCAAAATTTCAGCGAGACCAGTTGGCTCATGGTGTGACAAGTGTCTGTGTAAGTTATTTAAAAATCCATGAATCTGCTTGTTTCGCATCTATCATTTACTTTGGAGCATGGTGTGTCTGACCACAGTTCACCATTTGCCTCATATGTACCGCATACCTACCCTGAAAATGAGAGTATAAGGTAGATATGGTAAATTGTTTTATCTTTCTGAATTTGTATGTGTCAGTAAAAGTATCACTGGAGTAAAAATGATTTGAATCATATTCTTTTGTTTGTATTGAGATCTTTTCAACCTATTTGTACAATGTAATATAATTCATTTTTTCTCGTTTAATAAATGGTTTATTCTTTGTATTAAAAGTTCATCAGCAGAATCCTGTGAATTTGTTCAGTAACCTTCCTCTATGGTTTGTTAAAAAAAATGTTAGGACCTATAAAGCAAGGTTTCAATCTGGGATTTGGCATGTCCAGTATTAACATCACCTGGGATCATAACACCAGTGTCTCACCATTCCAAAAATATTAATTCTTTCCACCAAATTCAATAACCCCACTCACCCAACCTATCGAGATCTCTCTACAGACTCTTTGTGCCCTCCTCACCACTTACTTTCCCACCTAACTTAATATTGTCAGCCAATTTGGTTAAGTTGTACTTAACTCCCTCACTTTAAGTTATTAATGTAGATTGCCAGTGGACTTTTTGCTGGGCCCCTGAATCTCCCATGGTGGGTCCCGCCACTAAAGGGCTGGAAAATCCCACCCCTCATCTCAGCATGGGTCCTGAGGTCTGCCCATGGTGGATACTCAGTGAGCTGTCCTGGTAGGTGTAAAGGCAAAAGGTGTCAGGGTGCATGAGTTGGCATGAAGTTGGCATAGGGTCATGGGGGTGAGTGGATGAGCATGGGGCGTGTACGGGGATGAAAGGTGTGTGAGGGATGAGGGCTGGAGGACTGTTTTATGTTTTGTGCTTTTTTTTCCACATCTTTGGCAAAGAGCTGGTGCACCGAGGCAGGCCTTCTGCCCAGCCCACCTCCGGCCCGCCTCCGCACACGGCCCACCCCTGCACCTGGCCTGCCCCTGCACCCGGCCCGCCTCCGCACCCAGCCCACCTCCGGCCCGCCTCCGCACCCGGCCCACCTCCGCACCCGGCCCGCCTCCGCACCCGGCAACCTCCGCACTCAGCCCGCCTCCACACCCAACCCGCCTCCAGGCCAGGCAGCCTCCACACCCGGCAACCTCCGCACTCAGCCCGCCTCCACACCTAACCCGCCTCCAGGCCAGGCAGCCTCCGCACCCGGCCCACCCCTGCACCCAGCAGCCTCCATACCCAGCCCGCCTCCATGCCAGGCAGCCTCCGCACCCGGCCCACCTCCAGGCCAGGCAGCCTCCGCACCCGGCCCGCCTCCGCACCCGGCCCACCCCTGCACCCAGCAGCCTCCACACCCAGCCCGCCTCCACGCCAGGCAGCCTCCACACCCAGCCCGCCTCCACGCCAGGCAGCCTCCACACCCAGCCCGCCTCCACGCCAGGCAGCCTCCGCACCCAGCCCGCCTCCACGCCAGGCAGCCTCCGCACCCAGCCCGCCTCCACGCCAGGCAGCCTCTGCACCCGGCCCACCCCTGCACCCAGCAGCCTCCACACCCAGCCCGCCTCCACGCCAGGCAGCCTCCACACCCAGCCCGCCTCCACGCCAGGCAGCCTCTGCACCCGGCCCACCCCTGCACCCAGCAGCCTCCACACCCAGCCCGCCTCCACGCCAGGCAGCCTCCACACCCAGCCCGCCTCCATGCCAGGCAGCCTCCACACCCAGCCCGCCTCCACGCCAGGCAGCCTCTGCACCCAGCCCACCTCTGCGCCCGGCCCATCTCCACACCCAGCCCGCCTCCACGCCAGGCAGCCTCCGCACCCGGCCCACCTCCGTACCCGGCCCAACTCTGTACCCGGCAGCCTCCGCACCCGGCAGCCTCCGCACCCGGCCCACCTCCACACCCGGCAGCCTCCACAACCGGCCCACCTCCTCACCCAACCCACCCCCTCACCCCACCTCCTCACCCAGCCCGCCTCTGTGCCCGGCCCATCTCCGCACCCAGCCCGCCTCCGCGCCAGGCAGCCTCTGCACCTGGCCCACCTCCCCACCTGGCAGCCTCCGCACCCGGCCTGCCTCCGCACCCAGCCCACCTCCACACCCGGCCCATCTCCGCACCCAGCCCGGCAGCCTCTGCGCCCGGCAGCCTCTGCACCCGGCCCACCTCCCCACCCGGCAGCCTCCACACCCGGCCCACCTCCGCACCCGGCCCGTCTCCGCACCCGGCCCGCCTCCACGCCCGGCCCATCTCCGCACCCAACCCACCTCTGCACCCAGCAGTCTCCACAACCGGCCCACCTCCGCACCCGGCAGCCTCCACACCCGGCCCACCTCTGCACCTGGCAGCCTCTGCACCCAGCAGCCTCTGCACCCGGCAGCCTCTGCACCCGGCAGCCTCTGCACCCGGCATCCTATGCACCCAGCCCACCTCCGGGCCCGGCAGCCTCTACAGCCGGCATCCTATGCACCCAGACCACCTCCGCGCCCGGCAGCCTCTGCACCCGGCATCCTTTGCACCCAGCAGCCTCTGCACCCGGCAACCTCCGCGCTCTTTCTGGGGTTGCCCGTCACAACTCCTATTTTCATCTGCCCAACCGGAATGAAAATCCCAAATTCCAGGGCACTTTCTCCCAAAGCAGGTTTGTGGAACCGGGAATTGATCCACTCTCTACTCCCAACCCAGGAGTGAAAATCCTGGCCAAAGAATCTAGGAGTCCCTTGATTCTGTGTTTTGAGTAAACTTCTAACAATGGATTAATGTCTAGGCATTTCCATTCAAGGGGAGTGGCCCTACCCTGTATGATTCAATTCCAAACTTTCCAGAAGCTTGATAGTCTGTGTTGAATTTGCCATGGTCACCTGGCCCCCTTGACAGCCATCTTAACAGTTCACCAGTGTCCATTTTAAATAATTAAAGATCAATCCAGAAGCTTCCATACAAGTACAGTCCATGTTTAAAGTTTTAAAAATGACATCTTTTACTGGGCAGAACATGTCCATTAACCAATCCTCAATCCGCACTAATATATTATCCCCAGACCCATGAGACCTAATTTTGTGTAATGACCTCTTGTATGGCGGCTTATATCGAATGCTTTTTGAAAATCCAAATACACTATATTCATTGGTAACACCCTTATCCACTGTATTAGAATGAATTGGATTATTGTCTGGAAATGAAGAATGTGCAGAGTGATGGGGAGAAGGAGGGGGTGTGGCACGAGGTGAATTGCTCACTCGGAGAGCGGGTCCAGACCTGACAGGCCAAATGTCCCCCTTCTGTGCTCTCACAATTCTGTGATCCTCTTAAACATTTTCGGAGTGTAGCTAAAAGGTTTGTCCAACATAATTTCCCTTTCATAAATCTGTGTCGTCCCTGTTTAATCAAATTTTAAAGTGCCTTGTTACCAAATCCCTCCCCCAACCCCGCTTAATCATATTATAATTTTTAAAGTGCCTTGTTACCACATCCCCAGTAATGGATCCTAGCATTTTGCCTACTACTGTTGTCAAGCTGTCTCTCCTACATTGTTCTCCATTTTCTCTAATCATCCTGTCTCAAATGGCGAGGTCATGTTTGCTCCCTTCCGATTCTTGGGAACAGCTCTAGAACCTATGCATCCACTATCTTGCCAGCTACTTCTTTTAAAACCTTGGGTTTAAGGTTTCCATTTAAAAATATATTTAAACAATAACTATTTGAAAGGTACAGACTTACCAATGAAATATGTAAAATCTAAAGGAGAATTTAAACAGAGTTAGCACAATTTAGACTTTATGGCCTGCATTAATCCAGAAACAAGGGGCGGAATTTTCCGTTCCCGTTGGAGTCGGGCGTCATGGCGGGCATGAGCGGACAATATGGCAGGAAGGCCAAAAATCAGTTTCATGCCTTTGTGGAACCAGTTTGCAATCGTCCACTCTGCCCATCAATGCCGGGCCGGGTTTCCTGCCATCAGACGCGGGGAACTTCATTTTAATGCATCTGCATATCATTGTGAGCCCTGTTCACCAGAATCATCCCCCCACATCAAGTTTACTCCCCACATCAAATTTACTGCCCACGTCAGCGGGAAAACGCACCAGTGCAGAACATGTCTTGATAAGTATGATGTGCAGAAGTCGGGACTTACTGTCTGGGCCTTGCTCAGATTGCGAACATCCGAGGAGCAGAAGATGCTGGAGCCCTACAGTATTTGGGACCCGTGAGGATCACATACATCACATGCTGGGTGGATTCGGATGGACATGGCACTGCCCCGGAGCAGCTCATTGAGGGCAGAAGGTCACCATTGAGGGGCTGCTTCGGGACATCAGTGTCTTGTCCATGGTCTGCTATGGATGTTTGTTGAGAGGGTGGAGGGGAAGGTCCAGCTGAGAGTGGGAGAGGAAGGTGTACCATGGGGCCGTGGGAGAGGAAGGCCTAGGTTTGACCGGGAGAGGAAGGTGTACTGGTGGGGGGGGGGGGGGGGGGGGGGGGAGTGTGTGTATGTGTGTGGGGGGGGGGGGGGGGGGGGGCGGGGGGGAGGTTGGTGGGGGGGGGGGTGAGGTTGGGAGGGGGAACGATGCTGTCGGGGTGGTGAGATTGTGAGAGGGGGAATGATGGTGGGGAGGGTGAGGTTGGGTGGGAAGGGTGTACGGAGGGGGGAGGAGGGTGTAACGGGAGAATGCGGCAACTGGGGAGGTAGAAGTAAGAGGTGAGGAAGGTTTACGGGAAGGAGTTCAGGGAAGGGAAGGAGCTCAGAGCAGGGAAAGACTTTGGGGAGAGGGGGAGTCTGGGGGCGGGTGGGTGGTGGAACAAGGTTCAGAGGGGGAAGGAGTCCGGGGGAAAGGAGCAAGGTTGGAGGAAGGAGTATGGGGGGATGTCCAGGTGAACATGCAAGGGGGTGGTTTGTAGAACCAATGACTGCCTCCTGGGGAGTAAAAAGGTGGTGGGTGTGGTAGGAGGGAATGAGTGGGCAGAATGAGCCAGTAGGATGGGAGAGTGAGGGTGCAATGGCAGTGGTAGAAGGGACGGTAAGGGTGGTTGCTCTCAGAAACAGACACAGACCCTGGGGGTGTGAAGGAGGAGGTCAGGGAGGTCAATGTGGATGGGGATGGAATTCACGGGAAGGTAGGGAATGTACACTTTCACCTGGATATCCTGGAAAGAAAAGGGTTCTGGCTGGTAGGTGACGGTGGAGAGGTGGAAGGCTATGGGTATCAACAGTGATAGGGGAAAGGACATGGGTGACTGGGGGAGAGGAAAGGATGGGAAAGCTAAAGACAAATTTCACCAGGACCATGCTTCTAAAATCGAAAGTGAAAGGAGCCTCGTGCTGGGTGGGAACTGGTGCTGCATGAAAATGCAATCAGTGGGTGGGTGGGGATGCAGGTCGGCTCAGATGGACAACTGAAACAGAACCCCAGCAGGCAGCATTGAAAATGCCCAGGACATTGAGATGAGTGTGGTGAAGGAAGGATCAGCGTGTGTGGGAGAAAGCTTGTACAAGGCTCCAAAAGGCCCGGCCACACACACTTCTCCCTCCAGACTCACTCATGGGCTGGCTGCATGCAGCAGAGCTGCTAGTGGGAGAAGGGAGGGGGAATGAATAGCAGGCTATTCTGGATTTGGTTTTGTGTAATGAAATATGATTAATTAATGATCTCATGGCAAAGGATCCTCTAGGGAAGAGTGATCATAGCATGATGGGATTTCAAGTTCAGTTTGAGAGCGAGAAACTTGAGTCCCACACTAGTGTTGTGGTGTTAAACAAAGGTAACTACATAAGTATGAGGGCGGATTTGGCCCACATGGACTGGGCAGGAAGACTACAAGGTAGGACAGTGGATGAACAGTGGCAGATATTTAAGAAGATATTCATTTCCTCCAAGTAAAATATATCCCAATAAGGAAGAAAGATGGTAAGAGTGGGGAAAAAGCATCCATGGCTAAGCAAGGAAGTTAAAGATAACTTAAAGGCAAAAACTAAGGCATACCAAATGGCAAAGGTCAGTGGCAGGCTGGAAGATTGGGAAACTTTTAAAGATCAACAAAGGCTTACTAAAAAAAAATAAAAAGAGCAAAGGTAAATTATGAAAGAAAATTAGCACAAAATATAAAAACTGATAGCAAAAGCTTCTACAAGTATATAAAAGGAAAGAGAATAGCTAAAGTGAATGTTGGTCCCTTGGGGATGGGGATTTAATAGTGGGGAACGCAGAAAGGGCAGAGACGCGTAATCAATATTTTGCCTCAGTTTTCACATTGAAGGACACTAGTACCACCCCAATAGTAACAGGTAGTGCAGAGGATATAGAGAAGGAGGAACTTAGAACAATCGCCAGTACTGGGGAAAAAGTACTGAGCAAACTATTGGGATTAAAGGGTGACAAGTCCCCAGGACCCGATGGCCTACATCCCAGGGTCTTAAAGGAGGTGGCAGTGGAGATAATGGATGCATTGGCTATAATATTCCAAAATTCCCTGGATTCTGGAAAGGTTCCAGTGGATTGGAAAAATGCTAATATAACGTCCTTATTCAAAAACGGAGGGGGTGGGGGGCGGGGGAGACAAAAGATAGGAAACTATAGACCAGTTAGTTTAATGTCTGTCATTGGGAAATGGTTGAAATCCATTATTAGGGAAGTAGTAATGGGATATTTGGAAAGTCAAAATGCAATCCATCAGAGTCAGCACGGTTTTATGAAGATTAATACACAAGATAAGATCACACGGAGTTACTTTTCTCAAAGGGTTGGGAATCTGTGGAATTCACTACCTCAGAGTGCCGTGGATGCCGGGACGCTGAATAAATTTAAGGAGGAGATAAACAGCTTTTTAATTAGTAATCGGTTGAAAGGTTATGGGGACAGGGTGGGAAATTGGAATTGAGGCTGAAATGAGATCATCCATGATTGAAATGAATGGTGGGGCAGGCTCGAGAAGCTGAATTGCCTCCTCCTAGTTCTTATGTTCTAATGAAGGGGGAGGACACGCAAAGCCTAGAAATGAAGCTAAAAGACACATTCACACATTATTCAGTGGAAGTGATATATTTTCAAATTAGAAAGTGGCAAAATGTGATCATCCATGCCACCACTTGTGATCATAAATTCTTAACTCTTCTTGGCCTTTCACTTCTAAGTGCTGCCCTAACATCTGCAGCAGGTATGAAGATAGCCTGTGCAATGGTTGGCCCTCTTTCCTCTGACGACTTTGGCATGCATCTTCTGGACAGCTGAGGCCAGCTGTGGGCCAGCTGCTCCCTCTGCGGTGACAGAGGATGAGGTTGACTGGGTCACTGGCAAAGGGGACTCAGAGATACCTGAAACTTGTGTGTTACAGCTGGAGGTAGTAAGACTTCAGATGCAAAAGAAGCAGCTTGATATAGAAAGAGATAGGGAATGATAGAAACTTGAAGTGGAAAAAGAAATGGAATTAAAAAACTTGAACTGGAGGAAAGAGGGGTTGGGGGGGGGTGGAAATCAGCGATGTTCTGGAGATAGTAATAAGGAAAAGAAAATGGGGAAATGTGTGGCACAGGAGCAGAGAAGGAAAGGGGCGGATCCTCAGGTCGGTCCTTTAAGGTGTGAGGAAGAAGTGTGTCAGTATTAAACTGGGAGGAAGTGCGGAAGGAGAGTCTCAGCATGAACTCTGGGGCAAGTGCCAGCTTGAAATGAGGGGGCTGAAGAGGGAAAATGTAGGGAAAGTGATGTTTAACAATAAGTTTAGTTTAGTTATAATCAAACAATCAAAGTATATTAATCGATTAAACTTTAGTACCTTAGTATTATGTTATTTTAAAAGCAGACAGTGTTAATTGCAGATGCTGCTAAAACAGCGAGACTTGCAATCATTCAAGTTTGAATGAGAAATACCTGGTCACTGTACTGATTATTGCTACTCATGACTGTGTTAACTGAATGTGTAAGGATGTTTCACTATCTCACCTTTTAGGCATTGATTATTGTTATACACATATCTTATACACTCTGTATGGATCTTTAAGTATTAGTTCTGTGTAATCCCCTGTATTCATTCAATATTGCTTTGCTTAAAGTTATAAATAGCTCTGTGATTTGTTTTAAAAGTAAAGTAGCTCATTCCTCTTTTTTGTTGGAAAAATATACTTTATTCATAAAATATCTGCAAGAACATTATAAAATATTTCTATGGCCATCATAAAAAGTGCAATCATATTCAACTTTTCCACATAGATCATGAGGTGCTTCACTACAATTAATGAACATTACAGACATTTCAACATGGTCATTACAGTCAAACATTGCAATGGTATTCAAGTTATCGACATAGATCATGTTGCACTGAGGTGTTTCAATACAAGAATGATACATTTAGCTTTCGCTACATACATTCCTTGTGAGACATACTGCCCGAGGGGTCTATGCAATTCCCAGCCCATTGGTGCATTACGGCAGAAAGATCTTAGACAGTGACCTTTCCCACTGCGCTTTTGTGACAGCCGCCCGAAGCTTTAGTGCATCCCTCAGCACATAGTCCTGGACATTGGACTGTGCCAGACTGCAACACTCAGTCTGGGTCAACTCTTTGCATTGAAAGACCAAGCAGTTTCAGGCAGACCAAAGAGCGTCTTTCGCCGAGTTGATGATCCTCCAGCTGCAGTTGATGCTCATTCCAAACACCATAGCCACATCACCCAGCAGTTGGCTTCTAAAAGCAGACAATCATTGACAAGAGACTGATTTAATCAGCAGACACTGTAAGATGTGTCTAACTTAATTAGGAAGTTACGCCAATTAAGCAAAACCCAAGACAATGAGCTCAGAGTATTCAGTGAGTGACCATGCACCATACATGATTCATCTAGCCAATCAGAATCCAATTATGCACCACCTGGACCAATCAAAGTTCAGAGATAGTGCTAGTCAGGCTGTGGGTTGTGTTTTAGAATGGGTTAATAAGCAGCAGCTTTTAGTGGCCAAGGCGCATGCCTCAAGCCAAGGCGCATGCCTCAAGTTTGAAGTTGAAGATCATAGACCCTGTACAGGAGTACAGAGAGAAAATCCAAGTGTCAAGCTGCATTGTAAGCTGAACTGCGAAGCAAGAACAGTAGGACACCTGCAAAGTTGCTGCCCTGTTTTGTTAAGTATAACTTTATAACTTAAGTAGTTTCCTGAATTACTTCAGCACACTGTATCCTGTTTCCTGATGGTTAAAGTCTCAATGAACAAGTAATCTGTGAGTACAGACTTGCAGAGTTTAAGATATGCCAAAAAAAACTTCAATGAATTTCCCTCTTAGGTTTTCATGTTTTGGGTACACATTGAGAAATGGAAACAAAGAGAACTTCCCAGCTACAGACTGTGAAACAGATGAAGAGATAGAGGATGGGACTGGGCGGTTTGACTTACTGCAGCAGGGAGTAAGTGAAGGAAGGAGAGAGACAGATATTTAATTTACTTATTATTTTAAACTTCTGATATTTACAATTGTAATGATTTTATCTACAGTCTCACTGAGATTTCATAAAGTATAATTTAGATATTGAATGATATATTTAGTGACAATCTGCTGTCAGTGGTGTTTTCTAACCCCCAACCCCTGACCTCTGCTCCTGACTCTAATCAGGGGGTCAAGTCATTCAGGGATGTTGTGGCTGGTCTGAGTCAGAACCGGAGCAGATTCTCAGAAACTGGTTTACATCCCTAGTCCAGAAGAAAGGGTATAGATTCTCAGTGAATTTATTCCCAGTGAAGCTGTGGAAATGGGACTTGGTGTCTGCGCTGTAAAATGAAACTGTCCCAGACTCAAAACTCAGAAAAACTCCCACCTTCCTGGGGATCTGACCGACAGGGAGAGGGGATTCAGGAGAGGAGTTTATATTAAACTGATCCCCAACCTGTCTAATGGTCCAGAATCCATTCTCTGGGTTCAGACTCATCACTTTCTTCCTTTCCATAGACTCTGCAGCTCTGCCCAGGCTCCAGCTCCGACTCCCGGCCACTTCCACTTCCACGTCCCAGCAATGTCTCCCTGATGTGAATCCCTCTGATCCCAATATGCAGAGAGACTCTATAAACCTCTTCACGGTGTCTTCGACAGGGTAGACACAGAGATTGTTTCTGCTGGCCGGGGAGTCTAAAACGTGGGGGCAGAGTCTCAGAATAAGGGAATTTCATTTATTACTAGGATGAGGAGAAACTTCTCTAGGGTTGTGAATATTTGGAATTCTCTATCCCAGAGGGTTGTGGATGCTTCATCGTTTGATATATTTAAGGCTGAAACAGACAGATCCAATATTAATCTTCATCAATTTAAATTAAGAAAGGAATTAAATCAGAAATAGAAAATGAATGTTATCACCAGTATGTTCTTACTTAATCCATAGTAAACAAACATACTTAATTTGAAGATCCTTTGGTTTCTGTTTTTCTGAATCTTTTCTTTAACAAGCCAGTGCTGATAATTAATTTCTCGTGAAATGTTCTATTGCATGATCAGCTGTTACTACAGGACAAATCTCATGATCCTGTGAATGTTATTGTCCCATCACCCACATCCCTTGAGTGGAGCTTTACCACTGGGAGCATGGGCATGTAGAATTATTAATTAAATCAAATATCACACCAACTGCTAAATAAAACTATCTTTTAAGTATCTGTAATTTAAACAGGAGTTTAAAAAGACAAACATATTATTTCTCCAAATGTATTAATGTGCAGTAAGTATTTACTAACCTACAACTTCTGCTCTAAGTGTAAATGTTTCAGAATCGGTTTTGTCATCAACTAACCATGTATATCTTCCTTGATCAAATACTGTTGTGTTCTTTATTTGAAAAGAAATGTTTCCTTTGGTCAGTCCATCTTTAAACAGTTCCGTCCTTCCTCTGTGATCCCTGTGTTGAACAACAATGTCATCTTTTCCATTTCTGTACACATGTACTGGTGAATCAAGACCTGATTTAAGCCATTTCACCACCATGTTCCTGCCGGATAGATCTGGTGCAAGCTGACATTCCAGGATAGCATCTTCACCTGCTGTAGTTACAACTGGATCATCAGGTTCTAGAACAAGGAATTTACCTAATGAACAGTAACATTTAAAAATAAAATTGATTATTCATGTAATCCACAGAAGGAAAATACACTTAAGGGGGGCAATCACTCAACTGAGATTCCCAGGCCCACGGGCTGTCCTAGAGATATGGGGGGGGGAAAGGCTTTCCTTAAGCAACATGGGACAAAGGGGCCAAATAAGGGACAATCCCTTAAAATAAAGGATAGTTGGTCACCCTGTCACCAACATGTCTGCCAGATAGGAAAATATTAAGGTAGTAGAGTTGACTCAGAGCCACCTGATGGCCATGACACAGAACTGTAGGTAGATTCAAGTCAAACTTTGTTAAAAGGGAATCCTCCGTCACTCCAACACCTGCTTCCTTTTCTACAGCACCTTTCCATGTAAGTGTAGAAGATAGAACACCTGTCTTTATATCTCCTCCCTTTTCACCATCAAACGTACCTTCCAAGTGAAACAGCGAATTAATTCTTTCAATTTACTACACAATATTCGCTGCTCACAATGTGATCTCCTTTATACTGGGGAGACCAAAAGTAGCCTAGATGACTGTTCTGTGGAACACCTCCGTTCAGTCCGCTGGCGTGATTTCCAGTTGCTTGTCATTTTAATTCTCCACCTTGCTCCTGCTCTGACCTTTCCATCCCCAGCCTCCAACAGTATTCCAGTGAAGCTCAGCACAAGCTCAAAGAACAGCATCTCACCTTTTGACTCGGCACTCTACAGCCTTCTGGAATCAACATTGAGTTCAACATAGGGTCATAAGAAATGGGAGCAAGAGTAGGCCACTTGGCCCTTTGATCCTGTTCTGCCATCCAATAAAACCATGGCTGATCTGATTGTGTCCTCAATTCTACTTTCCTATCCGCCCACCCCTGCGTGCACCCCCCCACACCCTCTTCAATACCCAGCCTCCAATACACCCTGGGGAAGTGAATTCCAAAGACTATACGACCCTTAGAGAAGAAATGCTTCCTCACCTCAGCCTTAAATGGGTGAAACCTTATTTTTAAACAATGTCCACTAGTTCTAGACTCCCCCACAAGGGGATACATCCTCTCAGCAACTACACTGTCAAGACCCCTTGGAATCTTATATGTCTCAACAAGATCACCTCTCATTCTAAACTCCAATGAGTTTAGGTCCAACCTGCTCAACTTTTCCCCATAAGACAAACCCCTTCATCCCAGGAATCAGCCTAGTGAAGGTTCTGTGAATTTAGTACGTGCCTCCTTAACTGAGGAGACCAAAGCATTACACGGTGCTTCAGGTGTGGTTTCACCAAAGCCCTGTACAGTTGTAGCAAGAGTTCCCTACTTTTATAATCCACCTTCCTTGCAATGACGGGCAACATTCCATTTGTCTTCCTAATTACTTGCCATACTTGCACACTAACTTCCCGCGATTCAAGTACAAAGACATTCAGATCCCACAGCATTCTGCAGTCACTTGCCATTCAAATATTATTTTGTTTTTCTATTCTTCCTGCCAAGGCGGACAACTCATATTTTCCCACATTATACTCTGTATGCCAATTTTTTTGCCCACTCCATTAACCTATGTCCCTTTGCAAAACCTTTGCATCCTCTTCACAACTTGCTTTCCTACCTATGTATTGTTATCAAACTTGGCTACAATTCAGGCAGTCTCTTCATCCAAGTCATTCATATGGATAATAAATAGTTGAGGCCCCAGCACTGATTCCTGTGGCACTCCACTCCACTAGTTACAGTTTGCCAACCTAAAAATGACCCATTTATCCTGATGCTCTGTTTCCTGTTAATCAACAAATCCTCTATTCATATGTTAATATATCTCCCCAAAACCACGAGCTCTTATTTTGCTCACTAGTCTTTCATGTGGCACTTTACTAAATGCCTTTTGGAAATCTAAATACACTGCATCTATTGGTACGCCTTTACTCACCCCCAGTGTTACTTCAGTTTCACAAAACCATGGGCAGAATTTTCCGCTTGGAGTGTGGGCATGTGCCCGACACGCTCAAGCGTGAAATAGTGCGTGATGACGTCGGGCGAGCATCGCGACCTCATTACACACTTGCGCGATATTTCAGTCGGCAGGTGCACATGAGAGTCAGCAGCGCACCCATCGACAGTTAACGGGCCTATTAAGGCCATTAGAGTATCCATTAACAGGGATTTTTTGCTGCCCTTATGGTTGGCGAGTGGGCGTATTGGCTGGGCGGCCTTTGCATTTTTCAGGAAGCCTCATCCGAGGGCGGGATGAGCTTTCCGTCATTAAATTTTTAAAAATCTATGCACAGAGTTTTTATAACACCCACGCACAGGTGACTCATTCTGCTGTGTGGAGATATTTTCCGGATTTTAAATTCTGTCTTTATTTAAATTCGTCAGCCCCCTGAGGCAGCTCTTTGCCTTCACGCTCCCCCGGCGCTGACTTCAGTGCTCACCCTCTTCTTGTCCCCACCCTGGCAGCGCTGAGCCTTTCAGTGCACCTTTCATGCTGATTGGCTGTGAATTGGCCAGCCCCAGTGTGAAATCGCGGTTGGGGGCCTATCGCGTGTGGCAGCTGGTTCCCCGGCTGCTCCTGGGTCTGCCGATCCAAAAATTCTATCCCACATTGACTCTGCCTGACTGTATTATGATTTCTAACTGCCCTGCTACAACCTCTTTAATAATGGGTTCTACCATTTTCCCAATGACCGGTGTTCAGTGAACTGGTTTATAGTTTCCTGCCTTCTGTCTCCCTTCATTCTTCAATAATTATGCCATATTTGCACTTTTCCAATTCACCGGGGACTTTCTAGAACCTAGGGAATTTTTGGAAATTATAACCAATGCATCCACTATATCTGCAGCCAATTCTTTTAAGACTATAAGATGTAGGCCATCAGGTCCAGGGTAACTGACCTAAATGCACTCTACGAGCCTACCCTCCAGCTAACTTTGCAAATTTTTTCATTCATGATTATCTCACCACCTTTCTTACAAGCCTTCATTATTTCCTGGTTTATACTCTGTCCACAGTGTAGCTGCTGTTTGGGAGCTTATAAACCACTCCCGCCAGTGTCGTGACTCCTTTCCTCTAATGTTTCTTATCTCCATCCAAACTGATTCTATATCTTGATATTCTGAACCAAGATCATTTCTCACAACTGTCAGAATCGCATCCTTCGTTAACTCAGCCAGCCCACCTCCTTCCAAAATTTCAAATATCCTTGAATATTCAGGTCTCAGCCTTGTTCACCTTGCAAACATGTCTCCATAATGTCTATCATCATATCGTACTTATTTACTTATATTAGTGCTATCATTCATCCAGCTTCATATGAGTACTGTTTACATTCGGATAAAGAACCTTTAGTTGTGTCTTTTTCACCATTTTTCCTCACTTTGATCTTATTTGTTGGTGCACTCTTACTTTTTTTGTTATTTAGTCTTTCATGGGACCCGGGCATTGCTGAGCATTTTTATTGCCCATCACTAATGGCCCTTCAGAAGGCGGTGGTGAGCTGCCTTCTTAAATGGCTGCAGTCCATGTGGTACAGGTACACCCACAGTGCTGCTAGGGAGGGAGTTCTAGGATTTTGAGCCAGCGACAGTGAAGGAACGGCAATATATTTCCAAGTCAGGATGGTGTGTGGCTTGGAGGAGAACTTCCAGGTGCTGGTGCTCCCATGCATCTGCTGCCCTTGTCCTTCTAGGTGGTAGAGGTCACGGTTTGGAAGATGCTGCTATGTAGGATTGGAAGTCCCTCCAACTGGGAAATTTATGGAATATAATTTCAAACCTACACACATGTTTTGACCTCGTACGAACAAGGGGCAGGAGTAGGCTATTCAGCCCCTCAAGCCTGCTCTGCCATTTAATAAGATCATGGCTGATCTGAGAACATCTGGTATCAACCCCACACCTCCCCCTGCCAGTTGTCAGAGTCCAGCCTAGCTGGGGCTACCTGGTGAAGAGTAACATCGGTGTGAGTGACATTGTGCCTGGCAGTCCCTGGAGAAACCCTCTCCCCCCACCCCCTGTCTGTCTCAAGGGGAGGCACAGTCAAGGCACCTTTTCATTTCCCACCACCCCTGCTAACCACCCAACAGTGGCACCCACCCAACTTGTGCCTTTATCCTTCCTTCTGCACCCTCCTCTCCCTCTTCTTCCATCTTCTTACACCCTAAGCCTGAGGGGGAGCACCTTGTGACCTTTTGTTCCCACCCCCCATCATTTCTGTTGTTATTGTGACTTTGGGGTGTAGTTCTTAGACCCCAGGGTGACACCACCTTCGCCAGTGGTGAGGTCACCCAGAGTCGCTTATGAGGGAGCAGTGGCCTCCTCAGCTCCTGCTGCTGCTCCTGTGGCCCCATCACCCTTTAATATGGTGGCAAGATATTTCGGGGTCAAGAGCTATACCCACCCTGAAATGACTATTGAGTCATGCATCAAGGCTATGGCTAGGGTCGTCAGACCCTCAGCCAAAGCCGCCACCTCGAAAAAGAGCGGCAAGGCTGTTTTTTCCTTGAGGACCAAGCAGGCGGTCAAGGGCACCTGGCCCCTGAGAAGGGGCTCACTGTGGGGCAGGGCATTTCTGGCAGTGGACCTATTCAAGGCCTCTGTCCAGAGACTCACCTTATCCACCCTCATCCCCAGTGAGCTCCTCCTCCCCCATCTCCATCAACTGGGGGAGGTGAGGTCGGAGGTGGCACCGATCCCGCTCAGCCTCAAGGAGGTGGCCCTCCGTCATGTGTACTCCTTGCGGTGCGAGGTTTTCATCCACCTGGCCTGGAGGAGCGCACGGATGAGGGCTTTAACATTGAGCATGAGGGGGCCGCCTGCCATTCTTTTGGGTGGTGGACAGTGTGTGGCGCTCTGCCTTCAAGGCTGCCAGCAACACCAAGGGGGCCACGGCTAGCACCACACCACCTCGTCACCCCCTGACTCCATCGCCCTCCCCGCAAGGGAGGGTGGGGCCGGCAGTTAATGCCAACTCGGTTGCCGGGAAGGTGTGATGGGGGAGAACCCGTGCCAGAAGAAGACGTGGACATGGGCAAGCACATCAAGCCTGGACCCCAGATCAGACCTGGACCCCAGACACCTCTAGGCACTGGCTGGGAAAAACATTCCCCCGGCAGCGTGACAGCACATGCTCCTGGGCCCGTAGGCACTTCAGCACCAAGTGCTGGGCCCGCATCATCCCCTGTGTGAGTTCCCAGGTCTGGCAGTGGTGGGGTGCGCGACCCCAAGCCAGTGGTAGTACTCAAAAAGAATTAACCTGCCAGAAACCCCAGAGGCAGTACGTCCGGGGAAGGTCGACACGTGGACAGAGGCCTCGCGGGTGGAGGTCTCCCTGGCCCCCCAGCCTGCCCTGGAAGGGGCGCCACCCCTCGGAGTGGGAGGGCCCTGTGGCCTCATGCTGCCCTCTGGGGATCAGAGATCCTGAGACATCACAGTGGACCTCTGTGCAGAGTCGCTCGGGGGTCGGTGAAGATATCGCCCTTGTGGTGATGCCCCACCCTGACCCACCTTGCACCCCCGAGATACCATCTGGCCTGCCAGGGGACTGCGACACCCCCATGACTGCCCTCAGTGCTGGGTTACCATGGGGCGGGGGAGGGGAGGGCCTCACTGCTTCCTGTCAGCCTTTGGCACTGTGCACCTCCATCCTAGGTCTGGAGCTTTTTCCAGACTCGCTGGGTGACCTGGTGCTTTGGGAGGAGTAGGGTTCTGAGCTGCTGCCGCAGAGACGATCTCTCTGGCCTTGACCTGGGGGATTAGGATCGAGGTGGAGATAGAGCCAGCTGGTGGCTCTGAATCAGCCCCTGCACTCAATGCAGGGAAGGGGTCAGAAGCTGGAGGTGAGGACCTGGAGGAGCAGGTGACATCAATAGCCTGAACCGCCAGCAACCCTTGAGTCATTGGAACCAGGTGAGGTGATGGGGGCTCTTGTGCCCGCTGTCGACTCCCCCCTCATCCCTGTAGAGGATCTCCAGGCCTTTCTTGCAAGTAATCGTGGTGGCTGAGATAGGCTTCAGTTGGCCTTGGAGCAGTGGCATTCATTTCCACTGGTGTTCTGGTCCCCGAGCTGGACCAGAATGCCAAGCGGAGGGTCCATATGTTTCTTGCTGGGCTCCTGAAGGAGAAGAAGCATTAGTACTCCTCTCTTTCCTGCAATAAAGAGGTGTTTGTGATGGGTTTCAATACTTATGACAATGAAGGCAACCATAGCTAGCCTCAAGATCAATGGCAGCAGGGACGCATAATGCAGGTTCCAGAACTTGTTGGTCCTCGGGGACAGGAAGTATGCAGTGTGCTTCCTGCAGGAAATCCACACTGTTCTGGGGGACAAAGCTACGTGGCTCCTGGATTGGGTTGGGGGTGGAGTGGGGGGGGCCGGTTGGGGGCAGGGGTGTTCTACCTGAGTCACCCGACCTCCAATTCTGATGAGGCGGCTATCTTGTTGGCCCCACATTTTCAGCCGGAGATATTGGGGGTCAAGGACCGTGTGCCAGGCTGGCTGTTGCACTTTCGTGTGCACGTAAGGGGCGCAGCGCTTCAACTGCGTTCAGTCCCCTGGAAACTTCTATGACAAAGTGTCCACTCACAATGCCTCCATCAACATGGGCGAGTGCATTGTCCTCGGGAGGGTGGGGTGCAGACTTTAACTGTGCCCTCGAGGCCAGGGACTGACTCAGTGCCCCGCTGTGCTTGCTAGGCATGAGGAAATTGAAGGGCCTGATCAGGTCCTTCAACTGGGTGGACGCCTGGTGACATCTTCATCCTGAGGTAAGCACTTTCACCTTTGTGAGGCCTGGAGCCAGAGTAACCAGACTCAACTGCCTTTACCTTCCTAAAGCGAACGTGTGCTGCGTTCTGTCAGCCTCCGTGCTGCATGTGCCGCACTCAGACCATTGTCTGGTGTGGGCGGAACTCCTTCCGTTCTGTACTCGGACAGGGTCCGTGTACTGGCACTTTAACAACCTGCTGCTGGAGGATGAGCGGTTCCTGGACGCAGTTCCTCTTTCTGGGCCGGCTGCAGAAGGAAGCGGGGAGGCTTCCCCTCCTTGAGGCTATAGTGGGACGTTGGCAAGAGTCACGTCTGTGTCTTCTGTTAGGAGTACATGAGGGGTTGGCAAGAGGTGGAAATCCAGGATGAAGGAGTTGGGGAGGGAGCTGCTCGGCCTGGAGGCACGTCTTGGTCAGCCTGATGCGGACCCGGCCCTGCGGCTGGTGTACGATGAGGAGAACGGAGCCTGCAATGCGTCAGGTCTCGCAGTGCACGTGAGGTCACGGAACCAGTTCCTTAAGGGCCTGGACCGGTGCTCCCCCTTCTTCTACTCGCTTGGAAAAAAGGCACGGGGTCCATCAGCAGCTCCTTATGCTGACGGATCCCTCATCTCGGATCCAGAGGGCATAAGGGCTCACACCCTTATTATACCGCCCTGTTCTCTCCGGATCTGTCCAGTGAGGAAGCTCGCAGAGTTCTGTGGGAGGACCCTCGGCAGCCTCTCTGGGGCAAATCCTCAGGGCTGGACAGGCTGACCGTGGAGCTCTTCAGGGCATTTTAGGACATCCTGGGGGATGACTATGCGGGGGGTCCGGGGGGAGAGAATCACAACCGGGGGAGATGCCCCTTTCGTGGTGCAGGGCGGTCATTGCCTTGCAGCCTATGGGGGGAATCTTAGCCTCTTTAAGAACTGGCGTCCAGTCTCCCTCCTCAGCATGGGCTACAAGATCTTTGCCAGGGCCTTGGCACCGTGCTGGACCACATAATGCACCCTGACCAATCCTACACCATCCCAGGCCGGACCATTTTTGATAACATCCATCTGGCCCGGGACATTTTCCCCCATCCCAGAGGACTGGCCTGTCAAGCGCCTTCCTATCCCTTGACCAGGAGAAGGTTTTCGACAGGGTGGATCACCAATATTTATCCGGGACTCTGTGAGCATTTGGGTTCAGGATGCATTTTGTCTCCCGGACCTGACTTCAGTATGCTGCCACAGAGTGTCTAGTGAAGGTTAACGGGTCCCTGACGGCGCCCCTTCACTTTAGGATGGGAGTGCGTCAGGGCTGATGCCTGTCTGGCCAATTGCATTCTATCTCCATGGAGCCTTTCCTGCGCCTCTTGCGGAGGAGGTTGTCCGGATTGGTTCTGCGCGGGCAGGGCATCGGGGTGGTCCTTTCAGCTTACACCAATGAGGTGCTCCTCATGTTCACTGACCCGGCTGACCTGCAGAGGATGCGAGAGTGCCAGGAGGTCTACTCTGCCGTGACCCCAACTGGGACAAGTGTTCTTGACTCCTGGTCGGTCCGTGACAAATGGACACCCTAGATAAGGAGCTCAGGCTTTTCACCTGGATCAGGACCAGCCTCCTCTCCCTGGGGGTCCACCTCTGCGCTACTGAAGGATCCTGGCCGGCGAACTGGCAGGAGCTGGAGACCAAAGTCACCGCTCGCCTGCGGTGCTGGACAGGACTGGGGGTGGAATGCTGGTCATAAACCAGCTGATTGATGCCATGCTGTGGTACCAGCTGATCACTTTGACCCCTCGCCTGGACTTTGACGAAGAAAATCCAGAAAAGCTTATAAATTTATTCTGGGACAAAAGACTGCCCCGGGTCCCTGCTGAGGTTCTGAGTCTCCCGTTAAGGGAGGTCGGTCAGGTGCTGGTGTGCCTACGCACCCAGGTGGTGACTTTCCGCCTTCGGGCCCTGCAGCGATACCTTTACGTTGAGCCCCCTCCGAGATGGCGTACCCTGGCGCTGTATTTCTTCCACCAGGTGCACGGCCTGAATTATGACGTGCGGCTCCTGTTCATCGACCTGAGGGGCCTGGGGAGCTCCGTGCAGGTGTTGTCCGTCTTTTACCATGGCCTGATCAGAGTCTGGAGCGCGGTGGCCTCACTGCAGCTCTCCACCGTCAGGAATAGCGGCTGTCATCAGGGAGCTGCTGCTCAGGAATCCTCGCTTCCACCGCTATGATTTCAGGAGGCTGGCGGAGGAGAGGGCTGAGGCAGCCAGGGTGACCAGGGTCGGGAACGTGCTGGCTGGCGAAGGGGTGGGCTGGTTGATCCTGCAGGAGTTGGTGCTTCGTGCAGCGCTGGACATCCGGCTTGTGGCCGATGCCATCCAAGACCCCAGGAAGGTCGGTGCCCAGCCTCCGACGCCACCCGTGGGCTCCAGGAGGCGCAGATACGTGGTGGACTCCCGTCTTAGCGTACCCCTACTTAGAGGGAATTCCACATTGGCCCCAGATCCCAAACCCTCCCTCGGAAGCTGGAGACCCACAGCCCAAGCTGCCTCATGGAAATGCCCTCCGTGCCATTTTGTTCGGTGCGGAGGTGTGTCCTGTACTGTCTGCTGCTGCACAACCTCCATCTCTTTGCCCTCACTGCTGCCTGGACATGCCCTGGCATGCCACGTTGCTGTCCAGCAGTGAAGGTCCCCAGTGGGGGACTCGCTACATGGGAGTCCTCCCCCTTACCATCGGGGACCTGGGGTGGAGGGTGTTGCACGTGGCAGTCCTGTACAACCATAGGTTGCCTTGGATCACAGACTCCGAAGATGCCTGCAGTCTTGTGAAGTCCATGGGCCACGTAAGTTGTACTCGGCTGTGCCCCCTTTTCAGTTTCTTAAAAATCCTTTTACTTTTGTTTAGTTTGCACTTCAGCCCCACGCTCCTGACCTACAGGCACCCAGTGCGGAGTGGGGGCCGGGAGGGAACCTGCTCCTGGGCCTGGCCAAGTTGGCCATCAACAGGTCCAGGCAGCGGGTGACCAAGAGGGTCACACCGACCCGACTGTCTGCCCCTCTTCCGGAGCTACGTTCACGGCCGGGTGTCCCTGGAGAGGGAGCACATGGTGTCCACCGGCACAATTGAGGCCATCCCTGCCCGGTGAGCATCACAGGGACACGGGTGCTTTATTAACCCCTTGAATCACATTTTTATTTAATGTTTTTAAGTTTCCTTTAAGATTAGTTTCTCTTTTTGCAATAACCCATTAAGGGGCTGCTCTTTTAATTTGCCCCTCATTTACTTCATTCAGTTTAATTGGTTGCCCAAAAGAATAAAAGGGAAAACATGTGAGGCAAGTTTGCTCTGCAGAGAGTTTTAATTAAACTCTATCTGAAGGAACCTGTCTTGGTTTCTGAGGAAGAGTCATTCGGACTCGAAACATTAACTGTATCTCCCTCCGCAGATGCTGTCAGACCTGCTGAGTTTTTCCAGAAATTTCTGTTTTTGGTCTTGGTCTTTATTGCCAAACAGCTATTGGAGCTGAACAAGCAGCAAAGAGTTAATTCGGACATTTAGTGAAAAAACAGGGACTCATCAAAAGGATTTGGACGTAGCAGTCAGTCAATCAGGGAACAATGGTACCACGGAAATGTCATTAGCTTCCATCAAGAAGTCTGATTACCCAAAACAACGGCACAAAGGACATATCATCAATACAATACACTCCAACTGCCTCTAGAGGTCTCCACCTGCACATTATTCTTCTGGAAACGGAGCCGGATTTGTACTGGAACATCCAGGAAAACCACCTCCAGGTGCTTTTATTCGGACACATCCTTCTTCCATAAGGACCATCCCTCCTTTCCGATGAATGCCTCTGCCATTGATCAAACAGCCTTCCCTCCTGACACAGGAATGGCACCAGCCCCTGCCACCTCAGCTTTTTTGCAGCTGGGCACCAGGAAAGTTACTATGGACATGCCCTTCCTCCTTACAGGGAAGGCAGTGCAAACCATTCAACTTCCAGCAGAAATGGGATGTGGTCCCCTGGGATGGATTGTACAAACCACACTCTGTTTCCTTCTCCAGCAGCAGCTGGTTAAAGGGGATGATGAGATGGAGACTCACTTCACTGAGGGCAAGAAGACTCAATGGGCCTCATTTTCTGATCAGTGGTGATACTGTGCACATCGTTGCTGTCCGCGAAGATCTCTGCACACTCATCCTGTTTGAGGCACTTCCAGCTGGGACTTCTGATCCCGGCTGCAGCAGCAATGGATGAGCACAGACACCGACAGGAAACATCGGCAAAGAGGATACTCCCCCTGTTACTCCATCAGCTGTTGTCCTCAAGTAAGTTTTCAAATGTCTGAAAGGTTTTCAGTAGGTGGGTGAGTGAATGTCTGGTGGGTGAACACGTGGGTGGGTCTGTGGGTTGGTGGTCAGTGGGTGAGTGAGTGGATGAGTAAGCAAGTGGCTGGGTAGCTGAGTGGGTGGGTGGGTCAGTGGGTGAGCGAGCAAGTGGGTGAGTGAGTCAAGGGGCTGATGGGTGTGTGGGTGAGCAAGCGGGTGTGTGGGTTGATGGATGGGTGGATGAGTGATTAAGTGAGTGAATGGGTGGGTGGGTGTGCGAGTTGGTGGGGAGTGAGTGGGTGGTGCAGAAGAAAGGATTTACTGATGGGGTATGCTAATGTATGACTAGATGATGATGGAGCACTGACATTCATCAGGCATGTGTTAGACTCTCAAGAGAGAAGTTGGAATCATGCCTAGGAGCAACCTGCCTATTCTGTAACCTGTTTAGATGTAGTACTAATAAACAAGTGTTAATCAGTTACCAGAGTATGTCAACTGTCTGTTTAAGAACCAAGTCCCATGCCTAGAGTCCAAAACAGAAGGACGCAATCTCAGAACATGGGGGCAGTGATGGAGATGTCGATGTAAAAACACACTTTAGTGTTATTGAAGGAACCTCAGAGTGAAGAAACCTTTAAAAGCAGCTAGAGAAATTTTGAATTTTGGTGGTAGAAGGAAGCATCGTGGAGAGAGGTAACAATGACCGGACGTGATAATCATTCTCTGCCCTTGCCCCGCCCGTTTGACTGCCTCGAGGGACCGCAGAGGGGCCAGCAGGGGAAGTTATGGAAACACCAATTTCTCTGGTACCAAGCAGCATCAGGGCTTCATGAAAAAGAGGCAAAACTCCAAGTTAGTTCCTTTCTTTATGTGGTAAGTCCAATAGTAGGCGATGCCCTCCCAAAGCAGAGTGTACGGAAGTCCACCACAGATCTTAATTGCAATATTAAAGTCTTCGAAAACAAAACAAAATTTTAGTAATTGGAAGAGCACGTTTCACCCAGAACTCACAATGACCTGGAGAATTGATTAAATTATTCCTAACAACCCAGAAGCTCAATTCTCTTCAGTTTACTCATTTGAAACAGTCTTTTGTTGCAAAGTCTTTATTATCCTTGCCGTTCAGTTATTCCCAAACCAACACTCAGCTTCCCAGCATTGCTGATAGCAATGATGATAGTGGTATCCTATTCTGCAGATGGTGATGTCCTTCCTACCTGATGCAGGAGAAAGCTCTTATGTCTCCAAGCTGTCTTTCATAAGGGTCGGGAATACTATGGGAGATTGAATCCCCCAGCACTGTGACCTGGGGAGGGGAAGAGTGGGAGCTGGAGTTGAGTAGAATCTGTAATTATAAAAAGGGAGTTGCAGAAATGTAATGTAAATAAATTAACGGCATAGTTTCATGTTGTTGTTAAAAAGTAGGATAACGCACTTGGTGGCATGGGGCGGTGTGGTATTAAGGATTAACGTGGGTTAACAGGTGGAATATGCTAATATATGATGTAGATGATGATGTGCTACTGATACCAGTCAGTCATGAATTAGACTCTGAAGCGAGATGTTGGAATCGTGCTTAAGAGCTATGTACCTACTCCGTAACCTTTTCAGAAGTAGCACTGATAAGCAATTGTTAAGCAAATACTAGAGTATGTAACAGTCTTTCTAAGAACCAAGTCCCACCTCTGGTGTCGGAGACAGATGAATTCAATCACAGGACATGGCTGAGGTTCAGAGCAGGTGAGTATCAATCACAGAGATAAAAACAAAAAAACTGCGGATGCTGGAAATCCAAAACAAAAACAGAATTACCTGGAAAAACTCAGCAGGTCTGGCAGCATCGGCGGAGAAGAAAAGAGTTGACGTTTCGAGTCCTCATGGTCCAGTTCTGTCGAAGGGTCATGAGGACTCGAAACGTCAACTCTTTTCTTCTCCGCCGATGCTGCCAGACCTGCTGAGTTTTTCCAGGTAATTCTGTTTTTGTTTTGAGTATCAATCATATTTCCGCCAGTCCCATGTATCCAGCAGCAGGTGGCGATACTGCGCTGTAAAACTTGACTGTTCGTTGTACAGCTCAACACCACCATCTTCTGGCTACGATCGGCATTACAATGAACTGCAAGGGAAAGTTAAACACTTTCGGAGGAATTTTCACCGGACACAAAACAGGCGTTGGTATCAAGGCAAAATACTGCTGATGCTGGAAATCTGAAACGAAATCAAAAAATGCTGCAAAACTCAGCAGGTCTGACAGCATCCGTGGAGAGAGAGACAGAGATAATGTTTTCAGTCCGGTGAGGACTGCTGAGTTTTTCCAGCATTTTTTGTTTTTTGTTGGAATCAAGTGTGGGTGCAGAGTGAGAAATGGAAACACAGAAGAAATCCCAGCTACAGACTGGGAAACAGGTGAAGAGATGGAGGATGGGACTGGGTGGTTTGACTGACTGAAGCAGGGAGTTAATGAAGGAAGGAGACACACAAGATATTAAATTTACATTTTATTTTAATCCCCTGACATTGATATTTGTATTGGTTTTATTTACAGTCTGATTGGGATTTTACAATTTGGAAATTAAATGACACATTTAGTGACAACCTGTTGTCAATGGTGGTTTCTAACCTTCAACCCCTGACCTCTGTTCCTGACCCTAATCACGGGGTCAATTCCTTGTGACGTCAGGGATGATGTGACCCCTTAGGTCCCGCCCCTTTTCCGGATCCTGTTCAGAACCGGAGCAGATGCTCAGAAGCTCGTTTACATCCAAACTCCAGAAGAAAGGATAACCTTTCTCAGTGAATTTATTCCCAGTGAAGCTGTGGAGATGGGACTTGGTGTCCGCGCTGTAAAATGAAACTGTCCCAGACTCAAAACTGAGATAAACTCCCACCTTCCCGGGGATCTGACCGACAGGGAGACGGGATCCAGGAGAGGAGTTTATATAAAACTGATCCTCAAACCGCGCAATGGTCCAGAATCCAGTCTCCGGGCTCAGACTGACCCCGTCCTTCCTCTCCACAGACTCTGCGGCTACTCCCAGACTCCAGCCCCGATTCCCATCCACCTCCACCTCCCAGTAATGTCTCCCCGATGTGAATCCCTCTGATCCCAGGACAGAGGACCAGACTGTAAACCTCTTCCCGGTGTCAGGGAGACTCCTCCGGGTCCGGGTCCGTCTCAAACTCTTCAGATCCTCAGACACCTCGAGCCAGGGACTCGCTGTTTCCACATCCAGGTTCACAGAGACTGGGAGAGAAAAGCAGAGAATTAGAGACTCGCTGGGGATCGGGGGAGAGACTCACTGGGGATCGGGGGAGAGACTCACTGGGGATCGGGGGAGAGACTCACTGGGGATCGGGGGAGAGACTCACTGGGGATCGGGGGAGAGACTCACTGGGGATCGGGGGAGAGACTCACTGGGGATCGGGGGAGAGACTCACTGGGGATCGGGGGAGAGACTCACTGGGGATCGGGGGAGAGACTCACTGGGGATCGGGGGAGAGACTCGCTGTGGATCGGGGGAGAGACTCACTGGGGATCGGGGAGAGACTCACTGGGGATCGGGGCAGCAAGTCGCTGGGGATCGGGGGAGAGACTCGCTGGGGATCGGGGAGAGACTCACTGGGGATCGGGGAGAGACTCACTGGGGATCGGGGCAGCAAGTCGCTGGGGATCGGGGGAGAGACTCGCTGGGGATCGGGGGAGAGACTCGCTGGGGATCGGGGGAGAGACTCGCTGTGGATCGGGGGAGAGACTCACTGGGGATCGGGGGAGAGACTCACTGGGGATCGGGGGAGAGACTCACTGGGGATCGGGGGAGAGACTCACTGGGGATCGGGGGAGAGACTCACTGGGGATCGGGGGAGAGACTCGCTGTGGATCGGGGGAGAGACTCACTGGGGATCGGGGAGAGACTCACTGGGGATCGGGGCAGCAAGTCGCTGGGGATCGGGGGAGAGACTCGCTGGGGATCGGGGAGAGACTCACTGGGGATCGGGGAGAGACTCACTGGGGATCGGGGCAGCAAGTCGCTGGGGATCGGGGGAGAGACTCGCTGGGGATCGGGGTGAGACTCACGGGATCGGGGCAGCAAGTCGCTGGGGATCGGGGGAGAGACTCGCTGGGGATCGGGGTGAGACTCACGGGATCGGGGCAGGGAATCGCTGGGGATCGGGGGAGAGAGTGACTGGGGATCGGGAGAGAGAGTGACTGGGGATCAGGGAAATGACTCGTTGGGGATCGGGGGAGAGACTTTCATCGATTTGACAATTTTTGATTTGTGTTCCTCTTGTTCAACCTGAAAAACAGCCGCCCTGAGGGGAGGAAACGAGAATCTGACAACTGCAGAAAACACTGGGACTTCCACAGAGGGAAGTCACAGCTTCTGGAAATATCAAACATTACACCCACCCTCCTCAGCTCTGTGGGACTGTGTGGGGATAGAAATAAGAAAATGAGCAAAAGCTGGGACTGGAGCCTCAATGTAAAAATAAATCCTGTTCCCAGATTAATGCAGCATAAAAGGGATTTACAATATCTGGGATTCAAACACACCACACTGCTGAGCAGATTACTGATTGAGGAAACTCACTCTGTCGGATTGGGAGTATGAGTGTGTCTGTGCGTCGACAAATATTTCTTCAGATCGGTGTGCGTGTGTGTGTATGTGTGTGTGAATGGGTAGGCGTCTGACTGAGTATGGAACTATTTTTATGTGCGTATAAGAATGGTTGCCTGTGTGTGTGATTATGGTTTGAAAATTACCCCCAATTACTCCAGCAAATTTCCCACAGGCGTGGAAATATTTTACAGAACAGATGGGAAAGTGTTTTGATGGATGGGACACTGACACCAGTACTGGGGACAGAGGGAGCGGTACCATTGGGACAGCCTTCACCTGAACTGCACTGGGACCAGGCTCCTGGTGAATTGTACAAATAGTGCTGCAGTGAGAGCTTTGGAGATCTTGTGACACAGCGGGCAGTGCCCCTGCCTCTGCCTCTGAGCCAGAAGCTCCAGGTTCAAGCCCCACTCCAAGACTTGATAGCCAAGGAATGTGTGTTTGTAACACCACTGAAGAGGTTGAGGATCAACTTGTAAATCCTGCGAATAGCAGGTGGTAAAAGTGGGAAAGATTCTATGCGATAGAATTAGAATTGGAGCCGTGACATCACTATTTATAGTTCCAGGCTATAAAATGAATGGAGAAGTGCATGTTGCCATAGCAACTCAGCCTCCTTGGGGCCCAGTTGGCTGGACGACTGATGTGGGTCAGATTAGTGTGAACAGCACGGTGACCAATCGTCATTCCGGTGGGATGGATTTGGGACCTGTCCCCTTTCCCTACGTGTGGTGGCGATTGCAGTGCTGTGGGTCAGACCTGCCTTCGGGCAGAGAACTGAAGAAGAAGGAGACTGAGAGCTTTAAACTAAATAGTGTCGGTGGCCGTGTTCACAAAAGTTTAAAAGGAAGGACAAGGTAATAGTGCTGAGTAATGATAACAAGATTGTGACAGGAAGGGACAGAGTGTACAAACATAAGAACTAGGAGGAGTGGGTAATTCAGTCCATCGAGCCTGCCCTGCCATTCATTAGATCATGGATGATTATATTTCAGCCTCAACTCCAATTTTCTGCCCTGTCCCCATAACATTTCAGCTGATTACTAATTAAAAATCTCTCTATCTCCTCCTTAAATTTAATCAGCATCCCGGCATCCACTGCACTCTGATGTAGTGAATTCCACAGATTCATGACCCTTTGAGAAAAGCAATTCCTCCTCATCTCTGATTTAAATCCACCACCCCTTAGCCTAAAACTATGGCCTCTCATTCTAGAATGCCCCACAAGGGGAAACATACGCACCATGTCTACTTTGTCTATTCCCTTTAGCATCTAATATACCTCAATTAGATCTCCTCTCATCCTTCTAAACTCTAGCAAGTAAAGTGAAGTCCTAAACTGCTCAATCTCTCCTCATAAGACAAGACCCACATCTCTGGAATCAATCTAGTGAACATCCTCTGAACCACCTCCAGGGCATCTACAAACTTCCTCAAGTAAGGGGACCAAAACTGTGCACAGCACTCCAGGTGCGGTCTCACCAATGCCTTGTACAGTTGCAACAAGACTTCCCTATTTTATACTCTATTCCTTTAGCAATGAATGCCAAAATTCCACTTGCCTTCCCGATTATCTGCAGTACCTGCATACTAGCTTTCAGCATTCTGAAGTTTCTCTCCATTTAAATAATAAGTCACATTTTGATCCCTCTGACAAAAATGGATAACCTCACACTTATCCACGTTAAACTGATCTGCCAAAATTTGGCACATTCACCTAACCTGTCCATATCCATTTGTAAATTTCTTATTTCTTCATTGCAACTTACTTTCCCACCTATTTTGGTGTCATCTGCAAACATAACAGTGCAACAGCAAATAAGGTCAGAGTAGGGAAAATCGTAAAAAGTACAAAATGAAAGGCTCTTTATCAGAATGCACACAGCTGTCATAAGGAGATGGATCAATTGATAACATAATTAGGAATTAATGAGTATGATATGATCTCCATTACAGAGACATGGCTGCAAAGTGACTCTGGCTGGGACCTAAATATGCAAGGATGCTTGATATTTTGGAAGGACAGGAAGTAAGGAAAGGAGGTGGGTAGCTCTGATAATAAAGGATGAGATCAGTGCAGTCATGAGAAATGACAGTCGTTTAGAGAATCAAAATGTGGCATTAGTTTGGGTGGAGATTAGAAATAGTAAAGGAAAGAAGTCACTGGTGGAATGCTTCTTGGCCTCCTGAAAGTAGCTACACTGTAAGATAGAGTATCAATCAATAAATACTGGAGACCTGTAAGAAAGGAACAGCAATAAACTTGGGAAATTTTCATCTTCAAATATATCGAACAAATTAAACTGGAATGGTAGACTGGTGCATGAGTTTCTGCTGTATTTAAGAATGTTTCTTTGAACAATATGTTCTGGACCCAACTAGGGCACAGGCTATTTTAGACGTGCTAATAAGTAATTATACAGGGTTAATTAATGACCTTATAATAAAAGATCAATTTGGTAAGAGTGATCGTAACATGATAGAATTTCACATTCAAGGTGAGAAGACAAATAAAGACAATTACAAGGTTATCAAGACAGAGTTGGCTAAGGTGGAATGGGAAAATAGGTTAAAAGGTTAGACAGTAGAGAAGCAGTGGCAGATATTTAAAGATATTTTTCATAACTCTCAAGAAGCTATTCTATTGAGAAAGAAAGACTACATGGAAAGGATACACAGTTCGTGGATAACAATGTAAGTTCAGGATGATATCAAATTGAAAGAAAAGATGTACAATGCTGCAAAGATTAGTGGTAGCCCAGAATATTGGGATTTTTAAAGAAACCAGCAAAGGATGACAACAATGGTAATAAAAAGGGACAAATTAGAGAAAACTAGCAAGGACTATGAAAACAGTGAAAGCTTCTACAATGATATAAAAAGGGAGAGAGTAGCTAAGGTGAGGGTTGTTCCCTTAGAGGGTGAAACTGGGAAACAAGGAAATAGCAGAGACTTTGAACATGTATTTTGTATCGGTCTTCACAGTAGAAAACAAAAAAGCATCCCAAGATTGTTCCTTCACTGTCGCTGGATCAAAATCCTGGAACTTCCTTCCTAACAGCTTTGTGCGTGTACCTACGCCACTTGGACCTCAGTGGTTCAAGAAGGCAGCTCACCACCGCCCTCTCAAGGGCAATTAGGGATAGGCAATATATGCTGGCCTAGCCAGTGACACCCACATCCCCATGAATGAATGAACTAAAATATGCCTGAGACTAGCTTTATGTTCCCAATCTGTGACTTGAACTTAAATTTCACCAGCGGGCACAGTGGGATTTGAACCCATGTCCCCACAGCATTAGAATGGGGTTGGGGATTACTATTCTCACGAAATGGACTATGACACTAACATCTCCCACTGCTGCTGCTGTTATACTTAGATTCAGAAGGCATTTGACAAGGTGTTTCAAAGGTAACTGTACAAGATGAGACTACATGGTGTCGAGGGTAACATACTGGACTAGAACTGAGGCATGCACTTTAAAAATAAGGGGTCTCCCATTTACGACAGACATCTCATCTAAAGAGAGCAGTGGAGGCAGGGTCATTGAATATTTTTAAGGCAGAGGTAGATAGATTCTTGACTAACAAGGGATTCAAAGGGGGTAGACAGGAATGTAGAGTTGAGGCCATAAGGACCGAAATCAGATCAGCCATGATCTTATTGAATGGCAAAGCAGGTTCGATGGGCCAAATGGCCTACTCTTGCTCCTAATTCGTATGTTAATATTTTTGTAATTTCCAGCCTCATTTTACATTCCTGGTCCATCTCTAACTCTTACCTTCTCACTCTTTACTTCTCTGACTCCATTGCTGGGAATAAGATATCCACTAATATTCACGACAAGCTCATTGACTCCCACAGCTAACTTGATTACACTCCGTCAAACCCTGTTTGCTCTATGACTCTACTCCAGTCTCCTAGTTACTCCACCTCCATCGCATCTGTTTGGACCTTGAGTGCTAGGACTCCCGATTTGTCTGCCTTTTTCCTCAGCCGAGGACTCTCCCCATCTTGGTTGACATGATCCTCCACCATGTCCGATCTACTTCACACACTTCTGCTCTCACCCCTTTCCCTCCCACTCAGAGCTATGACAGGGTTCCCATTGTCCTCACCTTCCATCCACAAACATCTGTATTCAGTAGATCATCCTCCACCACTTCCCCCACTTTCAGCCTGATTCCATCACCATACTAAACGTCCCCTGCACTCCCCTTTCAGGATTCTGAAGACACCGCTCCCTCTGTGATACACTGATCCGCTCCTCGGTCACCTCCACTACCCCCTCCTTTTCCTACAGCATCTTTCCATCCAAGCACGGGAGATGCAACATCTGCCATTTCACCTCCTCTATTCTCATCATCCAAGGGTCCAAACACTCCTTGCAAGTGAAAGTGATTTATGTGTGCTTCTGCCGGGGTCCATCCTTGATCCTAGGCCTCAGGCTGGTGTCGTACTGACAGCAGCCATCACCCCTCTGATTGACCGTCAGCACTCAGCGGGTGTGATTCTGCCCCCATGGTCCTTGATCTGGGGGAAGGCCTGCTGCTGTCCTGTCAAGTGTCTGAGTGGCTTTTGATGTGACTGGTCTTCCCTAAAAGAGGCAGCACGAGGCTCTCCCTGACATTCCACCCAGCAGCTGAGACTTCGTCACCTCCATTAAATACCACCCACTATCTATGATATTTGTGTACATAACGATTCAAATTGTAGAATATAAATCAGGATATAGGAAATTATCTGAGTTTTACCAGGGTTAATGGCATCCAGCATTTCTCCCCACATTGGACACGGGAAAGGTCCGTTGAATATTTCAATGGACAGGACATCATCTGCCAGTGACAGCTCTTTATATTCATTGCAAATCCTGTCAGTATTAAACAGTTGATTACACATTGTCCATAAACACTTGCCTGAATAATTTTACCAACTGCACTGAGTTTCACTAAAGTTCATGTCCTACCTCCTCTTCTGAGATGCTTCCTCCTGAAATAAACAAAACACAAATCTGAGTTGACCGAGATTGACTGTCTATATCCAGAAAGCAGGAATTACACTGACATTGTTACAAGCTGCTGAGAATTGTCAATTCCCATTGCTGCAGACATGGAAGAGAAGGAAGATGCTACACAAAGAATATCGGAGCACAGGAGAAAGTATAAAAAAGGTTTACAAGAACTGATAGGGTTCAAGTAACAGCAAAGATTGATCCACTTTACTCTAGAAAAGGGAAGACCTGATAGAGATCTTTAAAATTATGAAAGGGGTCGAATCGATCGATTCAGTGAAGATGTTTCCATGAGATGGGAGTCCAAAGATAGGGGCTATAAATATAATATAGTTACAAATAAATCCAATGAGGAGTTCAGGAGAAACTTCTTTACCAAGAAAGTGATGAGAATATGGAACTCACTGTCACATCGAGCCATCGAGTGGAAGTTAATGTGGGTACTGATGGTCTCGTCCACCGGCTGCTGAGCTAGCAAGAACCCCACGCCACCTGTTTTTGGGAAGACCTGTCATATTAAATGGCAATCAGGTTCTTCATTGGGTAGCGGTGGGCCTTCGCTGGGATGAAGAAACGTCGAGATAAACGTCCCGCCTACTAAGAGCTGTCGGCCAATCAGAGGCTGGCACCTCTTCAAAGCTCAGAAGCACCACTGGGGAGGGACGTGATCCACAGGCGAGGGATGAATGGAATGGGGTCACGGGCTCGGAGTCGCCGGCAGAGCGGAGTGGGGGAACTTGGCTGCATATGCAGTGGGATACCTCTCAGTGACCCGTACCCACTTCACGATGTTGGGACCCTCAATCAGGCACTGAGTGCTTTTGAACGTGGGACCCCCCCTGAGAAACAGCAGCAACCCGGACAGGATTTATTCATTGAACTTCCCTCATGGTGAATTCCCTGCCTGCTGCTGGGTGAATACTACTTTCACTGAACTAAACTGAAATATAATCCCTCACCTTCAGAAATATAACTCCGTCTTTTTGTTCCAACAGTTTTTCTAACTGTGAGAGTTTCTCCTGAATAGAATTTTAATTCTCCTGAATTTCACGAAGGTTTCCCTCCATTGTTTTTACAATTTTTCCCTCTTCTTCCCTGAGATCTCGGATTAAACGCTGCTCTTTCTCAGTGAGAATCTGGTGCATTTTAGTGAACTCGGATATGATGTGGGTCTGCAGACTGCTCGACTGTTTCTAGAAGAAGAAACGTTAAAAATAATATTTTTATGTAATACAAACAACAAAATAATGAATTAAATTTGGAAGGTCAGCACAGGGAGACTTTACTCTAATTTGGGAAATTTTCTGTTTCTGCCGCTGCTCCATTTCTAGAACCGCCGATTTCTTCTGTGTGAGAGAATCGAAGGAAGATTTCACACGATCCTGGGATTGGGAGAGAAAATCAGAAAATAAAAGCGTGAGATCATGAAAATATGATCAAATAATCAGGTGATCGAAGATGTTCCCTTTTACCTTGTACATTCCAACAGCTTCTTTAATCAGGATGAAGCGGTGCTCTCTGTGTTCCCGAGAAGCCACACAATTCACACAGATCAATTTCTTGTCAGTTTCACAAAACAGCTTCAGCTCTTCCTCATGTTCCTCACAGTGAAATTTACTTTCCTTCTCTTTCGGGTTCGCCTTTAATTTTCGAGCTTTTTCAGCCAAATTCGCTAAGGCCCGACTTATTCTGAGGTTTCTTTCCGGAAACTCTTCTCTACATTCCGGGCAGGAATTTATCTCCTCCTTTACCCAACACTGGGTGATACAGGAGCGGCAGAAGTTGTGTCCACACTCCAGTGAAACCGGATCGGTGAAGAAATCAAGACAAATGGGACAAATTGCCTCCTCAGTCCAACTCTCCTCCTGCTGTCTGGAAGCCATGTTCACACTCAGCACTTCCTGATTCCAACCACTTTCAGTTTCAATGTTCCTGCGCTGCTTCTGAACACATTTAGTAAGGTAGTTCCCTCAGGACTTTCACAGCAATACACAGGAATTATTAAGATAAAAGCAAAATACTGCGGATGCTGGAGATCTGAAGCAAAAACAAAAATCACTGGAAAAACTTAGCAGGTCTGACAGCATCTGTGGAGAGGAAGACAGAGTTAACATTTCTCGAGTCCAGATTACTCGAGTCTGGACTCGAAACGTTAACTCTGTCTTTCTCTCCATACATGCTGCCAGAACTGCTGAGTTTTCCCAGCAATTTTGTTTTGAATCTCAAGGAATTATTGTTATTTGCTGCTCCAGGTCCAGCCCACTCTGAGACCTAAAGACAAAACCCAGAGCAGAATGAAGAATAAACAGGGAATAATTGAACCCAGGCGATAACAGCGAAGGACGGATGGTAGTGGGGATGGGTGGAGAGATGATGGGAGGAGGTGGTGATTTTGTCCTGTGAATGACTGGCAGCCTGCTGCTCTCCTTCATATACTTCTGTCTCAAAGCAGCACCAGGCATGGATGACCAAGTTGTGTTTTACTTTATGCGAAACACAAACTGAAACATATTGCCCTGCTCCTCCTGAATTCTCCCTTTAAATCCACGATGATCCTCTCAATCGTCACTTTGGTAGTCACACCATTTAACTGAAGTCCCTCATCCCTGGTTCCATTCTGGTAAATCTGCTCTTGCAACATCCCTTCGGCCTTGACAACCTTCCCAAAGTGCGGTGCCCAGAATTGGCTGTAACTTCGGCGGAAGAGCAGTGGAAATCCTGTCGGTGCCGTTTACAACATTTCTTCGGGGACGCTGCAGGTTCCCAGTAAATACAGTGGGCAGTCTAGAGAATCCACCCATGGAAATTCAACCTCAAGTTTTTTAATCAAACTATAAAGACTATCGCAATTCTCTCTTAGATTGTATCTTCCTCCCCCGGTGACGGGGAGAGGTAGGGGTTAAGGTGATATGAGTTATCCATGAGACCCAGTGTCCTTCACTTCAATGTGCAACGCATTTTCACTTCCCCGTTCAATTGAATTCACAAACTGAAAGAGGATCCAGCATCAACATTAAGGAATTCTAGATCAGTGATCAGGCAGGGTCTCCACAATATACCATAGATCATCATGACTGCCCAGTGTGAATTCCTCCATTCATCTCACCAGCTTTTCCCAGTAATGTATTAAGTTACCAGAAGGTTGGTGCTGTGGGTGCTATTGACTGTACTCCCACTCCACAGACCCATGTGAAAGTTTAGAACAATCGAGGAATCCATTATGTGAGCTGGCTGTACTACAGCAACCAAAACTAATCCGACTCATCAGATTCTTATCGCCTTGTAACCAGAAAACGTGTTTCTGCCATTAGCCTGGACTGAAATTAATTGCAGTTCTCAGAGGTGTGAGGAGAATTCCAAATCCCACCTAATCCCCTCCTGAATATAATATTCCTGTAATCTGCACATTAGTTTGACAGAACATCATCAACCAACCTTTTGCATCTCTTCAGAAACAGCTCACCATTCACACAGTAAACCGTCCAGACATCACACGGGCTTTTTCTGGAATTGAGACGGAGTGAGGAATAGAGAAACAGATTTCTGCTGTGTTCCGTCCCGAGGAAATTGCCGACGCTCCTGTCCATTCCTCTGGACTTCATCCTGCCTCCCGGATCACCTCCTCTCTATCTCGAGAAGTAAACAACGCTGGGACCTCGACCATCTGCTGTGAGACTGGGACCCCCAATAGATATGGAATGGGTCAATAATCGAGTTTCCAATACCTGCTCTCACACTCAGTTGTTTAGCTTTTGTTTGATTTTAATGAGATAACCACGTGTCCAGTGTGTGCCCACAAAACCATGCTTCCAATTTAAATGTCAAATGGATTTCCTTGTCCACCCAGATAACAACGGCTTATCCTGCTGGGGCACTAACCCGGAGTCTGAGAGAAATCAGTTTAAAAACACGCTGTTGCATTTACTCATTTTATTCAATCTCAGTTTGATTCCAACTCATTTTCTCACAGATAACCGAAATTCGCTGTCAATCGGAAAAACATTCACCAAACAAATCCCCCACTTCAACGGAGCAATGCGCTGTGTTCAACATTCAGTTAAGTGATTCCCCGACTAAATTTACTGCCCTTCTCAGTGAATTGCTGTTATTCGCTCTTCTCGGTAGCGTCTGATTTTACATATAGGGAGAGAGGGACTGACTATCCAGCAATGTCCCCGTGTCTCCCTTAGTATCTCCACTGATGAATTTGGACACTGGAACTTTCTAATTCCGGTCTTCCCCGGGCTCTGGGCTGTTTTCCGGTCTCCCCATCCCACCTCAGCCGCTCTTCAGCGCCTTCACTCACTCCGCAGTGGGGCCGAGTTCCTCTGCTCAACAGTTCCACACCGTTTAAACTGAGACATCTGATAGGGTGAGGGTTAGAAACTCTTATTGACAACATCATTGTCACTGGACGCGTCCGTTCCTATTTAAGTTCCTTCATCTCACTCAGGCTGATCACAGACAGACTCAGGAATTGTGCATTTAAGGAAATTTCTTCGGGTTCCATCTCAGAGTGAGTGAAGCTGGCGGCCCCTTGGGGAACTGAGGCCAGAGGCCAGGGTGGGAAAGCAGCTCGAGTGAAGGGGAAAGTCAGCTTATGAGGGGAAATACCTTGGAGGATCAGATGGCGGTGAAACTGGGTGTTGGACATCCACAGGTCTCAGAATGAGTGAAGGTCACGGTCCCCCCACACCTGGGAGGAAGAAACTACAAGCTGGAAGCCATCTGAAATCCGGCGATGTCGCTTCACCTTCCGCCTGTGGAATGTTACAGGCAGCATCTCCCTGCCCGGCCGCCCGAGTTCCTGCAGTTCACATCTCACTCTACACACTAACTCCCTCTCCACAATTCACCATCTATTTCTCTCCTCACTCCCCCTCCTTCTTTCCCCCAGCTCTACATAGATCCTTGCTGACCTTTCAGCTCCCAGTTCAGATCCAGGGTTTATACCCGGAATGTTAACCTGGCTTCTCTCTCCACAGCTGATGACCTGTGGATTTCCAGAACTTGTTTACCAGAATTACAGCATTTTAAAATGTTGCTTATTTTTACATTTCGGGGAAATGTTAATTAATTTTATCTTTCCTGCCATCTAGTTCACCAGCAATAACAAACTTATCCAAAATAAACAGGAAAACTTTTTTTCAGTGAAGCAACTAAAGTGCAGAGAGTGACTAACCTGGAGGCAAATTTTCCCAGTTGGAACTTTCCCCAGAATTGTGAAAGTAAAATACTGCAGATGCTGGGAATCTGAGAAAAAAAACACAGAAAAAAATTGAAATACTTGGGCACCATCTGTACACAGAGAAACACAGTTAATGTTTCAGCTCGATGAGTTGAAAAGTCTGACGAGAGATCATTTTACGCTGTTTCTCTGTCCACAGAGGCTGCCAGACAGGCTGAGCATTTCCAGCATTTTCTTGTTTTTATTTCAATGTGCTATATTTGTGTGGTGTAGATGTCCCATGTAATTTTGTTACATGATCAGGTGCGTCTGTGCTGGATGTGATGGATTCCACCAGTAGTGTGAAGATACAGGATAGAATTGATGATCCTGAATGTAACTGTCGGAGCCTCACATGGCGTGGGCAGTTTATTGAAACATTGGACTCTCATTGCCCGTGATGTTTTTATCAAATAATGTGAGTGGGAGGATAATCGAGCACCGTTCTCCAACAATGTCCTGTGCTGCATGTGAGATCCCACTAGTGAAAGGGTCCTCCAGAAGTTTCACCTCAAGCTGATATTGTTACCATACATCCTCCCAAGTCCCTGACCCATTGAACTGAATTTTCCATTACTGCCCAAAACAAATGCATTTACATCCAAACCAAGGTCACTGTGGTTTTAGAGCTGTCTTGTCACCTGGTTATTTTCATTAATCTAATAATTGAAAGAATGTAAATGAAACTGAATAAACATTCTTGCCAGTCCAAAGCGGTCCAAGCCCTGTTTACTAGTCTATTCACATCTTCATCACTGCTCTCTATTCTTCAGGTCTTGTCCCTCTCTTCTTTAAAGCTGTCATCATCACCTCTCTCTTATTTCTCATCTACATGCTGTTTCTCAGTGACATCATCTGAAGGCACAGTGTTAGTTTTCAGATGTACACTCATGATACCCAGCTCTACCTCACCGCCACCCCTCTCAGCTCCTCCACTGATACTAAGTTATCACAGTACTTATGTGACGTCCAGTAATGGATGAGCATAAATTTCCTCCAATTAAATATAGGCAGACAGAAGCCAATGTTTTCAATCCCCGCTTCAAACTCCATTCCCTTGACACTGATTCCATCCCTCTCCCTGGCAACCCTCTCAGATTAAGTCAGTTTGTTGGAAATGCTGGTGTCACATTTGATCTTGGGAGAGATGAGTTTCTGGCCTTATATTCATGCCATCAATAGAGTGCCTATTTCCACCTCTGCAATGTCACCTGACTTCGCCCATCTCACCTCATCTACTGCTGAAAACAACATTCCTCATTACCTCTAGACTCGACTATTCCAACACATTCCTGACTGACCTCCCACCTTCTACCCTCCATAAACTTGAGGTTATCCAAAGCTCTGCTGCCCATGTCTTAACTCACACCAAGTCGCATTCACCCACTAACCATGTGCTCACTGACTTATATTCTTTCCCTGTCAAGCAACATCTTGATTTTAAAATTTTATCCAGCATCTGTAGTAGGGAGGATGCTAGAGACTATTATAAAGAATGTGATAACAGGACACTTAGACAATGTCAATTGGATTAGACAAAGTCGAGATGGATTTATGAAAGGGAAATCATGTTTATCAAACCTACTGGAATTTTTTTAAGAGTGTAACTAGCAGAATAGTTAGGGGAGAACAGTGGATGTGGTGCATTTGGATTTTCAGAAAGCTTTTGCTAATGTACCACATAAGAGGTTAGTGTGCAAAATTAAAGCACATAGGACTGGGGTAATATATTGGCATAGATTGAGAATTGGTTAGCAGACGGGAAGCAGAGAGTAAGAATAAATGGGTCTTTTTTGGAGTGGCAGGTGGTGACTAGTGGATACCGCAGGGATCAGTGCTTGGGCCCCAGCTATTCACAATATATAACAATGAATTGAATGAGGAAACATAATGTAATATTTCCATGTTCTCTGATGACATGAACCTTGGTTGTGTTATAAGCAGTGAGGAGGGCGTTAAGAGGCTTCAAGGCAACTTAGTCAGATTGAGTGAGTGGGCTAATGCATGACAAATGCAGTATCATATGGATAAGTGAAATTATTCATTTTGGGAGGAAAAACAGAATGGCAGAGTATTATTTAAATGGTGATAGATGGGGAAATGTTCATGTCGAAAGACCCGCTTGCCCTTGTAAACCAATCACTGAACACAAGCAAGCAGTTAAGAAGGGAAATGGTATGCAAGAGGACTTGAGTACAGCAGCAAGGATATCTTACTGTAGCTGTACAGGGCCTTGGTGAGACTATGTCTGGGGTAATGTGTGCTGCTTTGGTCTCCTTACCTAAGAAACGATATAATTGCCATACAGGGATTGCAGTAAAAGTTCAGCAGACTGATTTTTGGGTTGGCAAGATTGTTGTATGAGGAGATATTGGGTCAGCGTGGCCTGCATTCGCTGGAGCTAAGAAGAACGAGAGGTTGTATCACTGAAATGGATAAAATTCTGACATGGTTGAACAGGCTAGATGCAGGGATGATATTTCCACTGGCGGGGGGTCTAGAACAACAGGCCACAGTCTCAGGATATGGGGTAGGTTTTAGGACTGAGATGAGAAGAAATTCCATCTTGAGGGTGTTTAACCTCTGGAATTCTCTACCACAGAGGGCTGTGGAGCCACGTCACTCAATATATTTAAGAAGGTGATAGTTAGATTTCTATATACTAAGGCATCAAGGGTA
Organism: Carcharodon carcharias; assembly: GCF_017639515.1. NCBI lineage: Eukaryota > Metazoa > Chordata > Chondrichthyes > Lamniformes > Lamnidae > Carcharodon > Carcharodon carcharias. The sequence goes on from NC_054485.1 coordinate 109,497,801, forward strand.
ATAGGGAGAGTGCGCGAATATGGCATTGAGATAGAGGATCAAGCATGATCATTTTGCATGGTGAAGCAGGGTCTTGAGACCGAATGGCCTACTGCTGCTCCTATTTCCTGTGTTTCCTAAGACTGATATTCTTGTTTTCAAATCCCACCATGGGCTCAGCTCTCACTACCTCTGTATTCTTCAGTCCCAAACCCTCTGAGCTATCTGTACTCAGCTAATTCTGGCCTCTTTTACATCCCCAATTTTAATCACTCCACCATTGGTAGCTGTGTCTTTAGTTGCCTTGGCCCCAAGTTCTGGACTTCCCTCCTTACACCTCTCCACCTCTCTACTTCATTTACCTCCTTCAAGACAATGCTGGAAATTTAACTCTTTCACCAGCTTTTTGTTATCTGACCAATCCTTACATGTCTCAGTGTCATACTTTGTTTCATAATGATCCTGCGACATGCTGTGGAATGTTTCGTTACATCAAAGGTGCAATGCAAATAGAAATTGTTGTTGTACATCACAGTGAATAACGAGAAGCCCAAGCCCAATGAATGGGATTCCTCTGATCAAATTACAGAGCTGACCAGTCCTGAATGGTTCTTTCTGTTTTCTATCAAGATGCACATTCTTTCCAAAGAAGGAGTGGTAACAGACATTAATCACAACATAGAAATTTCTGGGCTGTTTGAACAGCCTGAACATGTCCTCTCTCTGCAACCACTCTGGAGACAGAAAGGACATTGCAATTTTCAAGAGCATACAGGTGTTTGCAATGCCCCAAATGTTACTTCACCCATGGTATTCAGGAGGTTTCAATAAAGCCCCACTGGTGGCCCTTGTGGAGAAATGTAGACATTTTTAATATGTAGGATTTAAAATTTTATTTCCCTACCTCTTACAAAATCCAGGTCAATGACAGAATAACATGATGGCCTTGAAATTTATTAATATAACTGAGTTGTCGTAATAAAGTAAGGAAAATAACCCTTTCTCTACATTACTCAATGATATAACATCTATGTAAAGAGCATATATTGCATCATGTTCTGCTAAGCTGCATTCTAATGTAATAATCACAGAGCCTCATTCACACTCTGGCTCTTCTGTGCTGAATAAAGTATCAAGTTCGTAGTGGCCAGATCAATCATCAAAGTGAGTTCAAAAACACCATCGTTCCGATATTCTCATTGAGACAGTGACAAAAATGAAATACATCTGTAAAGTCAATATCCGTACATTTATGGACATTTACATGAAGTTAGTCCCACTGTAAGAAATGGTACATTTCTGAATGAGAATAGAATTCTTTTGGAATTGGTCAGCAGAGCATAAGGTCACCTTGGTAGCAAGACACATAAACAGTCCCTAAAAATATTGAGGTCTCCTGATTCAGGATTCATGTTGACATTCCTACATCAATTGGATGTGTCTTATACCCTCTTATTTATACAAGTGGCTCGTAAAAACTAATAAATGACCTTCAGGAAGAGTGAAACTAACAGATAACCTCGAGATAAAGTGATGGGCAGGGTGGTGGTGGAGTTGGGGCAGTAATCACCCTGACATTCTGGGTACCTGTCCTATATTCATTGCTTAGGAGGTTGCAAACAAGTGCTGCACATAGAGTGTTTACCAGCCCCTGGTAATAAAGTATATTAACAGCTGCTTGGGGGCAGGGGGCAGTCATCGTCTGGTAGTTGCGTTCTTTAGATCGAAGATGGACCAGGAAAGATGGAGGGAGGCTGGAGAAGAATTCCCGAATACTTCAGTGAGAGAGAAGAATGCTGCTCCCGTAAGCTATTGAGATCAACACACTCTGTACCAGCTGTTTGTTCATCCTCTGGAATCAGTGATCGATAAACAGCTCTCACCTGTCATGGTCACATGCTTTTCCTGTCTATTTAGCTGATGCATCTTCTCTAAACCATTGCTTCTCAATAAATTAATAAACTCCCTAAAATTCACTTCTGAGTTCTCAACCAGCTATTTTGGATAACCTGAGACTCCCGAACATTAAAATTTACAACTTGGAAACTTACACAGGAACAAAAACAAAATTCCAAGATAATAACAGACGAGGAAGGTCATTCTGCCCATATTGATCCATCCATCTGTCTAGAAAGATCTTAATATCTCCCCAATGTGACTGCAAATTGTTTCTTCAATAATTCCAGGTTTTCTGTCTCCATTACTCTATCTGGGACATCACTCTACATGTTGAAAATCCAGTAGGACACAGTTTCGGGCCTCCAGCTGGTGGAGACAAGGTGATAGGGACTGAGTGTTGGGCAGTGACAGACCAAATCATTGCTGTGGCCGTGGTGATATTTCCTGGGTGTCCGGTGCAGCCCTGAGTCAGGTAGTCAGCTCATTTGAAATACAAATCAGGGTCAAAAACAATCATTCAGCACAGGAGGCCATTCGGTCCATTTTCCCTGTGTTGGTTTTTAAAGAGAAATCTCATTAGTCACGTTTCCCTGTGTTTGCATTAAGTCTCCAATTGTTCCACTTCCCCTATTGACCCAATCACCTTTGAATGTTATTATTGAATCTGCTTCCATCAGTATTTCAGTCAGTGAATTCCAGATCACAACTTCAGCTCAGTACTGAGGGAACAGTGTCCGTGTTTTAATTCTCCGCTGTCTCTGCCCCCCAATGATTCACGAGGTTATTGAGGTTTGATATAATTTTACAGGAGTCTCTGGAACAGTTGCCACCCGTTTTGTCCACTGCACTGATTAGCCAAACATAACCAAACAAGACATTGTCACTGGGTTATATTAGATATAGGACCATCTGCACGACCTGTAACTGAGAGCGACAACCGGCAGTTTACACCTGACAGGAGGGTTGAAATTATGGGATGTATCAGTTCCCACATTGTCAGTGGTCCATCAGCCGGTGATGAAGTGAAGATGGGAAAGATTCTCTCAATTAAAGTGTGGAGAGGGGCAAATTGTTCACATTGTAAAATGACACCAGTCCACTCTCATAGTCCAGGATCAACCTGATCTTCCTGAGTTTCCCACTCGAGGTGAGGGTGGGGTCGGGGTTGTTGGGGAGTTGCTGACAATAAAGTGATCAAGCGGATTTAGCCTAGTATCCTGCCTCCGATCTCGGCTCGATTCTGTCTTCCCTCTTGGTACACTCTTAGGTCACTCCCAGAACCCAACGACTCCTGCCCACCACCTCCAGCTCCCAGCAATGTCTCCCTGATGTGAATCCCTCTGATCTGAGGACACAGGGGGCTATGCAATTCCTACATTGCAGTGGGAGAAGCAAACTGGTCGGGTCCTCAGACAGGATGAGGGGATTCTCTCTGTTCGGATGCCGAGTCAGAGAGGCTGGAGCTGGGGAAAAGTTAAAATCACACAGTTTCTCACTGTGTTTTATTCAAACACTTTTCTTTAAGAAAATCCCACTCGGGGCAATCCCCAGGAATTCCAGTGTACTTAAATGACTCCAGGATGGGAATCTGCTCCCATCTGGGGTTTTACCCTCCTGAGATCACTCTGACTGTCCAACCTGGTGAGAGGTGAGTGGGACCCGGGTCCACATTCTGCTTGATTTTCCCCTTTTCCAGCCCCCTGGCCTCCTGCTTCAATTCTGACATGATACAAGGAATCCTGTGGCCCTCAGCCCCCTGCGGGTCTCCATGTTGGTAGACTGAGACCCAGACCTTTACAAATACAGCAGGAAACAGTGTCAAGAGGCTGTGACATGGTGAAGAGACACAATGTCAACCCTGGAGGTATCAGCCCTGACATCCCATATCACCAATCAGTGTGACCGATAAGGGAAGGGCGAAAAATACAGAGGCCAGAGGGACGGAGAGAAGGGAAAGAGTAGAGTGAAAAAACATACAAATTGTGATTAGGGGAACTATTACAGGAAGGAAAAGAGAACCACAAGAGAGGGAAAGAATCTACATTTTAAGAAACTTGGTCGAGTGAATGGAAACATGAACAGGTCTGTGGAGGAATAACAGCAGCAGCTACTCAATGTGATGGCCCATTGTCAAACCACTACCCTGGATGGGGAAAAGACATTGGTCTAGGGTGAGTGGAGAATGCTGCATTGTGGAAAAGGAAAGGTTCCACTGGGACGGAAAGGCAATGTGTTGGGATGAGGGAGGAGAAAGGGATGGAGTAATCTCTTGCTGAATTCCGCCATGCATTGCAGAATAAAATAAATAAAATAAACAAAACATAAATCTGAGTTGACAGAAACTGACTGTCTATATCAGGAAAGCCAAAATAACACTCACATTATTATAAACTGCTGATAATTGCCAATTCTCATTGCTGTGGACACACAGATAGAAAGATGGTTTTACAAAAAGGAGAGAACTGGCGAAATGCAAAAAAAAAACACAATAATTACCAGAACGAACAGGTTACAGCTCCCAGGAGAATGAATAGACTGGCTGAGATGCGACCTGGGAAAGGTGTGAAAGGAAAAGCTCAGCAGGTCTGACAGCATCTGTGGAGAGAGAAAAACAAAGTTAATGTATCCAGTCTGTATGATGCTTCTGCAGAGGTGTAGAGGGTTCTCTGAAGGAGGGTCATACGGAGTTGAAACATTATCTTTGTTTTTCACTCTCCACAGACCTGCTGAGGTTTTCCAGCATTTTCTTTTGTGTTTCAGATTTCCAGCATCCACAGTATTTTGCTTTTATAAGCGTATGAAAGGGTTCAATAGGATAGAAGCACATGAGGTGCGCGGGGGGAGCGGTGGGAGGGGGGGGAGGCAGTGGTGGCGGTGTGGTATCAAAATTTGACTCTAAATCATAAAATGGTCATTAAGGAATTCAGTAGGAAATTTAATATAACTTCTTTACCCAGAGAAAAGTTAAAATGTGGAACTCACTGTCACAGGGAGTGGTTGAAGTGAATAGTATTGATACATTGAAGGGGAAACAGGATAAGTCCAAAGGGAGAAAGGAATAGAGGGATATGGTGATGGGATGAGGTGATGTAGAGTGGGAGGAGGCTCGTGTGGAACATAAGCTCCTGGCCTGTTTCACTGCTGTAAAATTCCATGTGGGAGAGATTTGAAAATCAGACAGCAGAAATTACCACTGATTCTTAAATATATCTGATAGAAACAGGAGGGAGAAGGAAATTCTGAATGGTTTGTCTGATAATGAATCAACCTCAATCCCAATGAGAGACACAGTGGGCTGGAGTTTTACTCAGAGTGAGGGGAGGGAGAAGGGATGGGAATGGGGCTGGTTGGATAATGGTCAGGAAACTCAGAAAGACAGGTTTATTTCAGAGCTTGCTGAGTTTAACAGAAGGAGCAGACTAACATTCTCAGCCTCCATTTCTTGGCACTGCCAGACACATCGAGAGACTGGCTGGCTGCTGGGTGGGTAGATTTTCAGCACCAGGTCACAGCTGGGAAGAGGATGGGAGGGTGGTGGGGGGAGAGGGGGGGGTGCAGGTGGAGGGGTTGGAGTTTAGGTCAGAGATCAGAGGCCAGGGGTGAGAGGGAAATCAGCAGTCAGAGTGAGATCAGAGGCTGGGGGTGGGGGCTGTTCAAGAATGGGAAGTTGGCATGGAGGGGGAGATCTGAGTCTGATGGATCCGAAGCTTGGGAGTGGGGGAGAGACTGGAGGGATCAGAGGGCATGGCGGCATGGTGTTAGAGACCATTGCTAGGTGGGGTGGGTAAGTGGTGCATCGCGGAGTTAAGGTACGGGTCACTTTGAGTGGGGTCAGAGGCCAGAGGGATCGAAATCCCATTTGGCTAGGCTCCAGACTGAACTTGCTGACATGTACAAATCTAATGGTGAAAGGATGGAATAAATGTGTTGCCTGGTTGTTTAAAATTTTGGGTTTTGTACTGTGGGATTGTGAATCTGGTTTCACAAACATTTTTTAAATTCATTCATGGAATGTGGGCTTCGCTGGCTGGGCCAGCATGTATTGCCCATCCCTAATTGCTCTTGAGAAGGTGAGCTGCATTTTTGAGCCGCTGCAGTCCATGTGGTGTAGGTACACCTACGGTGCAGTTAGGGAGGGAGTTACAGGATTTTGACCCAGCGACAGCGAAGGAACGGTGATATATTTCCAACTCAGGGTGGTGAGTGACTTGGAGGGGATTTTTCAGGTAGTGCTGTTCCCATCTATCTGCTGCCCTTGCCCTTCTAAATGGTAGTCGTCATGGGTTTGGAAGGTGCTGTCGAAGGAGTGTTGGTGAATTTGGGTGTGGGGAGGGTCTCTGAAGGAAAAGGGGGACCCCTATAGTCGAGGGGGTCTTGGTGAGTTGCTGCAGTGCATCTTGTACATGGTACACACTGTGAAGACACTTCCCCTCCAAGTCACTTATCTGACACCATGACCCCTCCCCTTCACCACTACCACCAGCGAATGACCAATCATGATCAACATCATTGATTAGGTCAAGACGTTCCTGGGTGATGTCTGGTGCCAACAGGGCAGGCTCAGCCTTGTTGGCCTTGTCCACTCAAACACTCAGAATGAGCATCCTTGATGATTACAAGTGGTGGTAAATTCTCATAATACATGACTCCCCAAAAGGCTTAAACCCTCTCGCCAGTGATATACAGCCTGGGCAGTGGGGTTAATCCTGCATTTTGGAGGGCAGCGCAGTCCCTGTTGCTGTTGTGAAGGAATGTGGGAATCTTGGTTCATCATTGGCACTGGCCCCTCTCCCTCTAACGCACAATGATCCTCCTTTTTTCAGGTGTGATACCTCCTTTCCCTTCTGGGTGGCTGCAGGTGGCGGAGACCTCCCTGCCTCTAGAGATCTCCACCTCCACATTCTTCTTCTGTATAAGGAGCCGGATTTGTACTGGAACATCCAGGAAAACCACCTCCAGGTGCTTTTATTCGGACACATCCTTCTTCCATAAGGACCATCCCTCCTTTCTGATGAATGCCTCTGCCATTGATCATGCAGCCTTCCCTCCTGCCATAGGATTGGCACCACCCCCTGCCAGCTCAGCTTTTTTTGCCAGCTGGGCACCAGGAAAGTTACTATGGACATGCCCTTCCTCCTTACAGGGAAAGCAGTGCAAACCATTCAACTTCCAGCAGAAATGGGATGTGGTCCCCTGGGGTGGATTGTACAAACCACACTCTGTTTCCCTCTCCAGCAGCAGCTGCTTAAAGGGGATGATGAGATGGAGACTCACTTCACTGAAGGCAAGAAGACTCAATGGGCCTCATTTTCCGATCAGTGGTGATACTGTGCACATCGTTGCTGTCCACGAAGATCTCTGCACACTTATCCTGTTTGAGGCACTTCCAGCTGGGACTTCCAATCCTGGTTGCAGCAGCAATTGATGAGCACAGACACCGACAGGAAACACCGGCAAAGAGGATACTCCCCCTGTTACTCCATCAGCTGTTGTCCTCAAGTAAGTTTTCAAATGTCTGAAAGTTTTTCAGTAGGTGGGTGAGTGAATGGCTAGGTGTGTGAACATGTGGGTGGGTCCGTGGGTTGATGGTCAGTGGGTGAGTGAGTGGGTGAGTGAGCAAGTAGCTGGATAGCTAAGTGGGTGGGTGGGTCAGTGGGTGAGTGGGCAAGTGAGTGAGTGAATGAGTCAAGGGGCTGGTGGGTGCATGGGTGAGCAGGCGGTTGTGTGGGTTGATGGGTGGGTGGATGAGCGAGTAAGTGAATGGCTGGGTGGGTGCATGAGCGGGTGGGGATTGAGTGGATGGTGTAGTAGAAAGGGTTAACAGATAGGATATGCTAATGTATGACATAGATGATGATGGAGCACTGACACTCAGCAGACATGTGTTAGACTCTCAAGAGAGAGGTTGGAATCATGCCTAGGAGCAACCTGCCTATTCTGTAACCTGTTTAGATGCAGTACTAATAAACAAGTGTTAATCAGTTACCAGAGTATGTCTACTGTCTATCTTAGAACCAAATCCCATGCCTAGAGTCCAAGACAGAAGGACCCAAACTCAGAACAGTGATGGAGATGTCGATGTGAAAACACACTTTAGTGTTATTGAAGGAACCTCAGAGTGAAGAAACCTTTGAAAACAGCTAGAGAAATTTTGGTGGTAGAAGGAAGCATCGTGGAGAGAGGTAACAATGACCGAACTGAATGAGCAATCCCTGCCCTTGCCCTGCCCGTTTGACTGTCTCGAGGGATTGCGGAGGGGCCAGCAGGTGAAGTTATGGAAACACCAATTTCTCTGGTACCAAGCAGCATCAGGGCTTCATGAAAAAGAGGCAAAACTCCAGGTTAGTTCCTTTCTTTATGTGGTAGGTCCAATAGCAGAAGATGCCCTCCTAAAGCAGAGCATACAGAAGTCCACCATAGATTTTAATTGCAATATTAAAGTCTTCGAAACCAAAGCAAAAATTTAGTAATTGGAAGAGCACGTTCTACCCAGCACTCACAATGACCTGGATAATCGATTGAATTATTCCTAACAACCGAGATCGCCTTGGTAGTTTTTGCAGACATGGGGCACCGAAGGACGAGCTAATCCGTGATCACATAATCAGGGGTGTTGGGAATGAGAAGCTCTCTGACTTCCTGCAGAGCAATGATGCTCTTACATTGGATCAAGTGATTCGGAATGTGAGACAGGCCAAGCTTGGAGCATTTAATCGGACTATAATTCATGGCAACACCAAGGCTTCACATGACTTCATAGATTGGGTAGGCCCATGGGCAGCGGCCCCATCTCCCACCGCCTCCCCCCCCCCCCAAATATTAAAGGCCACCAATCAAACCAAAAGAACAGGAACCGCCTCGCTGTCGGCCATTTTGAGATGCTTGCGTTGTGGTGTGAAAACCAAGCATAGACAGCAAGACTGCCCAGCAGGGGGCGTGGAATGTTTCAGTGTAGCAAAACTGGACATTTCAAATGTTTCTGCTAATCCGGCAATTTTGATCTGTCACGACTCACTGGGGATAGTGCGCTGTAGTGTCAAGCCTCACTGCTGCCCGAGGCGTGACAAGTGTGAGAAAGTTTAATCAGACCACCAAATTGCCCCAATTTTACCGAACAGTGTAATTTAATTTAATTTAGATTAACAGAATATGCGCGCCAGTTTTGTAAATTTAACAAGTAAATAACTGTGTATGAAAAATATTGTTTTTAACCAAGACAAAAGGAAGAGATATGAACAGCTAACTCTTAACTCTGTAACTTGCTCTACCCCTTTTTAACTCCCCTACACAAACACACACACACACACACACACACATAAGACACAGAACAAGCATTTTAAGGATGTGGTAAAATCTGTTCAATAACACCAATCCGGAGTACAGGATTATATGTGTTAATTTTTCTTGAAGTCTTCCCAGTTCCTTGCAGACTTGTATTGCTAACACGAGGTGATCTTTCAGCACTTCCAGTCTGTAGTTTACTGGTTGAAAACCTACTTACTGTCTCTACTCGTGATTTCTCCCCTTTTCTCTTGACAGGGGTTTCTCAAAAAACAGGATACGGAGATGTGAGGAATAGTCAGCTAATTACTCTGGCAGAATTACTGGAGTTTTGCCAAATACACAGGAGAGAGGTTTTTCGGTCTTCCCTCTTAGCAGGTTGGGATCTTCCTCCTGGCTACTGCTGTCACAAACCCCTGGTCACCTGGTCAGCAGCCAGTCAAACGCTGTTGCTACGCAGTTCTCTCTTAAACCGTGACCTGTCCGGCACCATCATCCAACCTGCCACATGCTGTTCCAAGAAGCAGATTGTAGATTTTCTCTTCCTGCTTCAGGGAACATATTTCTTTTAAATAGCAGCCACTGTATGTTTTTGAAGTCACAGTCCAACCTTAAAGTCGCAGTCCAACTTTAAAGTCACAGTCAAAGAAAAATAAAAAGAATTTTCTTAACAAATCGAAGTCACAAACCAGCGAATATTTACAAAACACATTCCCTTTAAGAATGGAAAGTCGAGGAACCGACGATCCTACACATTTCCTAGGGGACGTAGATAGTAATACAGACTACTGGTCAGCTATAGTCCAAGTCCAAGGCTTAAAGTTTATAAACTTCAATACCACTTTACGACTGTATACAGCTACTTTAAATTTGGTACTGGAATGGCTGTAAACATGTTAGCAAATGACCTCGACTGGCTTCAGCCAATTACCCTTCACCCATTGGACATCAAGTTACAAGGTCCTGGCAGCATTGACCTTCCAATCAAAGGCAGGATCATTGCTCCTCTTAGCTACAAGAGGTGTCAAATCATTGATTCTCTCCATCTTCACAATCAGCGTACGTCCTTATTGAATGGCGATGTTGTCATATTTCTAGGAATCCTGGAAAAACCAGATGATGCTCATCATTTGAATAACTCACTGTCCTTCAGGCAACAATCCTCAACCTTTTATTTTGAAGCTGTGGAAATTTAGCCTTCAGAAGCTGAGGAAGTTTGGACACTCAGCAATAAGATCCTTTCTTTCAGAGAGACACCATCCACTTGGCCCAGGGTAGAGATTGAAGTTATGAATCGCTCAGGTCTTCATGAAGTAAGGTCAGAGGTGGCAGATACAGGAGACACTGCAGCAGATGGTGACCAGTGGTGAAGACCCACTGGACCTGAATTGGCTCTTCCTCGAGAGGGATGAGAAAGAATCCCTTGCAGTATTATGTGATCTCCTGGAGGTTGAGATCCTAAAGGATGATTCATCTTTCTAGCTGTTGGATGCACCTTATGATGTCTCCATGTCTTTTCAGAAGTATTGGCTGTGTTTTTGGTGGCTGAGCAGCATTCAGATCTTAGTTCCACTGAATCTATCGATGTATTACCCACTTTATCTCCCACTGTTCATGAAGAGTCGTCCACAGAGTCCAGCTCAGGTCCATAGAGGATCACACTGTTAGAGAGCTGGTGCCTTCCCAGGGTGAAAGTCAATTGCCACCCAAACTTCAGTCTCAGCTGAGACTTCTTCTCTTCAGAGCTGGAGGTCAGAAGCTGCAGCAGAATCTTTACACTTCTGAAGCTGCAGAACCCTGTACAGCAATCTTATCCCAGAGATGATTATCTACAAGGAATTCCTCTCATTACAGAAGATGAGACTGTCTTGTCTCCATATTCTGAGTAGCTCTTCCCATTGCTCATAGTGGACCAGCCCCGTACAGAGAGAAGTGTAGCTCTCTTCCCACTGCCGACAGAAAGTAGGTGCCCCTCCTGGAAAATCACTGGGATATCATCTCTTCTTTTCCTGACAGACTTGGTTGCTGTTTCCTTCATTGTCTAAATTCATTGAAATCTCAGATCTTCAAAGCCTTTTCAGTCTTCGATCCAGCAGTCAATGATCCAGCTGTGATAATCTTCCCTGGAGTTGAAGGTTATTCCTCTTCTGAAGGTCCTTCCTAGAGTTCTTCGAGGGAGCAGCCAGTTCCTCAATGTCTTGAGTTCTTCTCCTCTATTCCCAGAGGGTCTGAAGCACAATTCTCTTCAGTTTACTCATTTGAAACAGTCTTTTGTTGCAAAGTCTTTATTATCCTTGCCGTTCAGTTATTCCCAAACCAACACTCAGCTTCCCAGCATTGCTGATAGCAATGATGATAGTGGTATCCTATTCTGAAGATGGTGATGTCCTTCCTACCTGATGCAGGAGAAAGCTCTTATGTCTCCAAGCTTTCTTCCTTAAGGGTCGGGAATACTGTGGGAGATTGAATCCCCCAGCACTATGACCTGGGGAGGGGAAGAGTGGGAGCTGGAGTTGAGTAGAATCTGTAATTGTAAAAAGGGAGTTGCAGAAATGCAATGTAAATAAGTTAAAGGCATAGTTTCATGTTGTTGGATAACGTACTTGGTGGCGTGGGGCGGTGTGGTATTAAGGGGGGTTAACGTGGGTTAACAGATGGAATATGCTAGTATATGATGTAGATGATGATGTACTACTGATACCAGTCAGTCATGAATTAGACTCTGAAGCGAGAAGTTGGAATCGTGCTTAAGAGCTATGTGCCTACTCCGTAACCTTTTTAGAAGTAGCGCTGAAAAGAAATTGTTAAGCAAATCAAAAACAGAATTACCTGGAAAAACTCAGCAGGTCTGGCAGCATCGGCGGAGAAGAAAAGAGTTGACGTTTCGAGTCCTCGTGACCCTTCAACAGAACTAGAGTATGTAACAGTCTTTCTAAGAACCAAGTCCCACCTCAGGTGTCTGAGACAGATTAACTCAATCTCAGGACATGGCGGAGGTTCAGAACAGGTGGGCGTCAATGGTATTTCCGCCAGTCCCATGTATCCAGCAGCAGGTGGCGATACTGCGCTGTAAAACTTGACTGATTTTTGTACAGCTCAGCATCACCAACTTCCGGCTGAAATCGGCACTACAATGAATTGCAAGGGAAAATTAAACTCTCCGGGGAGAATTTTCACCGGACACAAAACAGGTGTTTGGTATCAAGGCAAAATACTGCGGTTGCTGGAAATCTGAAACGAAAACAAAAAATGCTGGAAAAACTCAGCAGGTCTGACAGCATCCGTGGAGAGAGAGAGAGAGAGACAGAGATAACGTTTCCAGTCAGCTGAGGACTGCTGAGTTTTTCTAGCAATTTTTGTTTTTTGTTGGAATCAAGTGTGGGTGCAGAGTGAGAAATGGAAACACAGAAGAAATCCCAGCTACAGACTGGGAAACAGGTGAAGAGATGGAGGATGGGACTGGGTGGTTTGACTGACTGAAGCAGGGAGTTAATGAAGGAAGGAGACACACAAGATATTAAATTTACATTTTATTTTAATCCTCTGACACTGATATTTGTATTGGTTTTATTTACAGTCTGATTGGGATTTTACAATTTGAAGATTAAATGACACATTTAGTGACAACCTGGTGTCAAAGTTGGTTTCTGACCTCCAACCCCTGACCTCTTCTCCTCACCCTAATCACGGGGTCAAGACATTGTGATGTCAGGCATGATGTGACCCCAGAGGCCCCGCCTCTTTCCGGATCCGGAGCAGATTCTCAGAAATTGGTTTTCATCCCAAGTGCTGAAGAAAGGATAAAGTTTCTCAGTGAATTTATTCCCAGTGAAGCTGTGGAGATGGGACTTGGTGTCCGCGCTGTAAAATGAAACTGTCCCAGACTCAAAACTGAGATAAACTCCCACCTTCCCGGGGATCTGACCGACAGGGAGACGGGATTCAGGAGAGGAGTTTATATAAAACTGATCCTCAAACCGCTCAATGGTCCAGAATCCAGTCTCCGGGATCAAACTGACCTTGTCCCTCTCCACAGACTCTGCGGCTACTCCCAGACTCCAGCACCGATTCCCCTCCACCTCCACCTCCCAGTAATGTCTCCCCGATGTGAATCCCTCTGATCCCAGGGCACAGGGCCAGACTGTAAACCTCTTCCCGGTGTCAGGGAGACTCCTCCGGGTCCGGGTCCATCTCAAACTCTTCAGATCCTCAGACACCTCGAGCTCGGGATTCGCTGTTTCCACATCCAGGTTCACAGAGACTGGGAGAGAAAAGCAGAGAATTAGAGACTCGCTGGGAATCGGGGGAGAGACTCGCTGGGGATCGGGGGAGAGACTCGCTGGGGATCGGGGGAGAGACTCACTGGGGATCGGGGGAGAGACTCACTGGGGATCGGGGGAGAGACTCACTGGGGATCGGGGGAGAGACTCACTGGGGATCGGGGGAGAGACTCGCTGGGGATCGGGGGAAAGACTCACTGGGGATCGGGGAGAGACTCACTGGGGATCGGGGGAGAGACTCACTGGGGATCGGGGGATAGACTCACTGGGGATCGGGGGAGAGACTCGCTGGGGATCGGGGGAGAGACTCGCTGGGGATCGGGGGAGAGACTCACTGGGGATCGGGGGAGAGACTCGCTGGGGATCGGGGGAGAGACTCACTGGGGATCGGGGGAGAGACTCACTGGGGATCGGGGGAGAGACTCGCTGGGGATCGGGGGAGAGACTCACTGGGGATCGGGGGAGAGACTCGCTGGGGATCGGGGGATCGATTTGACCATTTTTGATTTGTTTTCCTTTTGCTCAACATGAAAAACAGCCGCCCTGAAGGGAGGAAATGAGAATCTGACAACTGCAGAAAACACTGGGACTTCCACAGAGGGAGGTCACAGCTTCTGGAAATGTCAAACATTACACCCACCCTCCTCAGCTCTGTGGGACTGTGTGGGGATAGAAATAAGAAAATGAACAAAAGCTGAGACTGGAGCCTCAATGTAAAAATAAATCCTGTTCCCAGATTAATGCAGCATAAAAGGGACTTACAATATCTGGGATTCAAACCCACCACACTGCTGAGCAGATTACTGATTGAGGAAACTCAGTCTGTCGGATTGGGGGCATGAGTGTGTCTGTGTGCGTCGACAAATATTTCTTCAGATCGGTGTGCGTGTGTGTGTATGTGTGTGTGAATGGGCAGGCGTCTGAGTATGGGACGATTTTTATGTGTGTATAAGAATGGTTGCCTGTGTGTGTGATTATGGTGTGAAAATTAACCACAAATTACTCCAGCAAATTTCCCACAGGCATGGAAATATTTTACAGGACAGATGGGAAAGTGTTTTGATGGATGGGACACTGACACCAGTACTGGGGACAGAGGGAGCGGTACCATTGGGACAGCCTTCACCTGAACTGCACTGGGACCAGGCTCCTGCTGAATTGTACAAATAGTGCTGCAGTGAGAGCTTTGGAGATCTTGTGACACAGCGGGCAGTGCCCCTGCCTCTGCCTCTGAGCCAGAAGCTCCAGGTTCAAGCCCCACTCCAAGACTTGATAGCCAAGGAATGTGTGTTTGTAACACCAGTGAAGAGGTTGAGGATCAACTTGTAAATCCTGCAAATGGCAGGTGGTAAAAGTAGGAAAGATTTTATGTGATAGAACTAAAATTGGATCCTTGACCATCACTATTTTTGGTTCCAGGCTATAACATGAATGGAGAAGTGCATGTTGCCATAGTGACTCAGCCTCATTGGCTGGACGGACGATATGTGTCAGATTGGTGTGAACAGCACGGTGATCAATTGTCATTCCCGTGGGATGGATTTGGGACCTGTCTCCTTACCCTACATGTGGTGGAGATTGCGGTGCTATGGGTCAGAGAACTGAATAAGGCGACTGAGAGCTTTAAACTAAATAGTGTTGGTGGCATGTTCACAAAAGTTTAAAAGGAAGGACAAGGCAATAGTGCTGAGTAATGATAACAAGATTGTGACTGGAAGGGACAGGGTGTATGAATATAAGAACAAGGAGGAGTGGGCAATTCAGCCCCTCGAGCCTGCCCTGCCATTTGTTACGATCATGGCTGATCTCATTTCGGCCTCAACTCCAATTTCCTGCCCTCTCCCCATAACCTTTCAACCAATTACTATCTCATCCTTAAATTTAATCAGTGTCCCGGCATCCACTGCACTCTGAGGCAGTGACTTCCACAGATTCACGACCCTTTGAGAAAAGTACTTCCTCTTCATCTCTGATTTAAATCTACCACTCCTTAGCCTAAAACTATGGCCTCTCATTCTAGAAAGCCCCGCAAGGGGAAACATCCATTCCATGTCTACTTTGTCTATCACCTTTAGCATCTTATATCGCTCAATTAGATCTCCTCTCATCTTTCTAAACTCTAGTAAGTATAGGCCAAAACGGCTCAATCTCTCCACATAAGACAAGCCCCACATCTCTGGAATCAATCTACTGAACCCACTCTGAACCGCCTCCAGTGCAACTACATCATTCCTCAAGTCAGGGGACCAAAACTGTGCACAGCACTCCAGGTGTGGTCTCACCAATGCCTGGTACAGTTGCAACAACACTTCCCTATTTTAATACTCTATTCCTTTCGCAATAATTGCCAAAATTCCATTTGCCTTCCCTATTACCTGCTGTATTTGCATACTAGCTTTCAGCAATTCATGCACAAGGACCTCCAGATCCCTCTGCACTGAAGCATTCTGACGTTTCTCTCCATTTAAATAATAATTCGCATTTTTATTCTTCTGACAAAAATGGATAACCTCACACTTATCCACGTTAAACTCCATCTGCCAAATTTTGGCACATTCACCTAACCTGTCCATATCCATTTGTTAATTTCTTATTTCTTCATTGCAACTTACTTTCCCACTTATTTTGGTGTCATCTGCAAACATAACAGTGCAACAGCAAATAAGATCAGAGCAAGGAAAATCGTAAAAAGTATAAAATGAAAGGCTCTTTATCAGAATGCACACAGCTTTCATAAGGAGATGGATCAATTGATAACATAAATAGGAATAAATGAATGTGATATGATCTCCATTACAGAGACATGGCTGCAAAGTGACTCTGGCTGGGACCTAAATATACAAGGATGTTCGACATTTTGGAAGAACAGGAAGTAAAGAAAGGAGGTGGGTAGCTCTGATAATAAAGGAGGAGGTCAGTGCAGTCGTGAGAAATGACCTTCGTTTAGAGAATCAAAATGTAGCATTGGTTTGGGTGGAGATTAGAAATAGTAAAGGAAAGAAGTCACTGGTGGAATGCTTGTTGGCCTCCTGAAAGTAGCTACACTGTAAGATAGAGTATCAATCAATAAATACTGGAGACCTGTAAGAAAGGAATGGCAATAAACGTGGGAAATTTTCATCTTCAAATATATTGAACAAATCAAACTGGCAATGGTAGACTGGTGCATGAGTTTCTGCTGTATTTGAGAATGTTTCTTTGAACAATGCATTCTGGACCCAAGTAGGGCACAGGCTATTTTAGACGTGGTAATAAGTATTTATACAGGGTTAATTAATGACCTGATAGTAAAGGATCAATTTGGTAAGAGTGATCGTAACATGATAGAATTTCACATTGAAGGTGAGAAGACAATTAAAGACAATTACAAGGTTATGAAGACAGAGTTGGCTAAGGTGGAATGGGAAAATAGGTTAAAAGGTTAGACAGTAGAGAAGCAGTGGCAGATATTTAAGAATATATTTCATAACTCTCAAAAAACTATTATTCTATTGAGAGAGAAAGACTACATGGAAAGGATACACTGTTCGTGGATAACAATGTAAGTTCAGGATGATATCAAATTGAAAGAAAAGATGTACAATGCTGCAAAGCTTAGTGGTAGCCCAGAATATTGGGATTTTTAAAGAAACCAGCAAAGTTTCTTACCAACAATGGTAAGAAAAAGGGACAAATTAGAGTGTGAGAGAAAACAAGCAAGGACTATGAAAACAGTGAAAGCTTCTACAATGATATAAAAAGGGAGAGAGTAGCTAAGGTGAGGGTTGTTCCCTTAGAGGGTGAAACTGGGAAAGAAGGAAATAGCAGAGACTTTGAACATGTATTTTGTATCGGCCTTCACAGTAGAAAACAAAAAAGCATCCCAAGAATAACAGAAAACCCAGGGTGGGCAGTGGGAGGGAGGGAGCTAGGAACTTAAAACAATCACAATTACTAGAGACAAGGTACTAGGAAAACTATTGGGACTAAAAGGTTGACAGTTCCCCTGGGCCTAAGGCCTGCACCCTAGCATTTTAAAGCAAGTAGCTGCAGAGATGGTGGATGCATTGACTGTAATCTACCAAAATTTCCATGATTGTGGAAAGGTCCCAGTGGATTGGAAAACTACAAATGTCACATCACCATTCAAGGAAGGAGGATGACAGAAAGCAAGAGACTGTAGGTCAGTTAGTCCAATGTCTCTCATTGGGAAAATGCCAGAATCCATTATTACGGAGGTAGATGCAGGACACTTAGAAAATGATCACACAATCAGGCACAGTCAAGGAGGTTTTGTGAAAAGGAAAATGTGTTAAACAAATCTATGGGAGTACTTTGGAGATGTAACAAGGGAAACCAGTAGAAATAATACATTTGGATTTCCAAAAAATATTTGACAAGGTGCACAAAATTAGAGCACATGGTATTGCACATGATGTATTAAAATGGATAGAGGATTAGCTCACTAACACAAAACAGAGAGCTGGGATGAATCGGTCACTTTCAGGTTGGCAAACTGTAACTAATGGAGAATCACAGGGATCCATAATAGGGCCTCAAATATTTATGATCTAATTTAATGACTTGTATGAAGTGACTGCATTGTCGCCAAATTTGCTGATGCTACAATGATAAGTAGGAAAACAAGTTGTGAGGAAGATACAAAGTATGCAAATTGACATATGGAGAGATTGAATGTAAAAATATGGCAGATGGAGTACAATGCAGAAAATATGAGGTCAATCTCTTAGACAGGAAGAATAAAAAAGTAAAATATTATTTACACGGAGAAGCAATGCACAATGTTGCAGCACAGAGGGATCTGAGTGTCCTTGTACATGAATCAGAAAAAGTTAGCATGCAAGTACAGCAAGAAATTAAGAAGGCAAATGGAATGTTGGTCTTTAGTATAGGGGATTGGAGTATAAAAATATGGAAATCATGCTACAATTCTACAGGACATTGGTGACACTGTACCTGAAGTGCTGCATAAAGTTTTGGTCTCATTACTTAATAAAGAATATATTTATTTTGGAAGCAGTTTGGAAATGTTTACTAAGCTGATTCCTGGGATAAAGGGGTTGTCTTATGAAGAAACCATGAGCAGGTTGGGTCAATACCTTTGGAGTTTAGAAAAATCTGAGTTGAAGTTATTGGAAAGTATCAAATTCTAAGGGGATTTGAAATGGTCGATGCTGAGAGGATGTTTCCCCTCATGGGGAAATCTAGAATCAGCTCGCAGAGTTTAAAAATAAGGGGTCTCCCATGTAAATGGAGAAGAGAAGGAATATCTTCTGGATCAGATGCATCCCAGGTTACTGATGGAAGAAAAGTTGGAAATTGTGGATCCTCTGCCCACAATCTTCCAATCTTCCTTGGATCTACAGGAGGTACCAGAGGACTGCAGGATTGCAAATGTTACATACTAATAAAAAAGGGAGGAGGGGTAAACCCGATAATTACAGGCCAGTCAATCCATCACCGGATGCGGGGAAACTTGTAGAGACAAATATCTGAGGGAGAATGATTTGGCCTTTGTAAAAGTATGCAATTAAAAATAAAATACATAAACACACAAATAAATAATAAAGTCAGTATGGATTTGATAAAGGCAAACATCTTGATTGTGTTCTTGATGAAGTGGTGAAGAGATTTGATGAGGGAACTGCGATCGATGTGTTTAGCGACTTACAGAAGGCATTTCACAATGTCCCACATGAGACTTGTCAGCAATATTAAAATTCATGGAATTAAAAGGAATGGATGTAAATTTGACTAAGAGACGGAAAGCAGAAAATAGCAGTGAACAGTTGTTTTTCAGACAGGAGTGTTGTGTTCTCCAGGAGTCGGTATTAGGATCATTGATCTTTTTGCTATATATGCTAATTATCTGAACTTGGGGTATTCAGGGTCCAATTTAAAAGTTTGAAGATGATTGAAAACTCACAAATGTAGGAAACAATGAGAAGGATAGTAACAGGCTTCAGGAAGACTGGGATAGACAGTGAAATGTGCAGCCACAGGGCAAATGAAATTTAACACAGGGACATGTTTGGTGATACATTTTAGTCGGAAAAATGAGATCAGACAATGCGAACAAAGTAGTACAATTTTAAAGGAGGTGCAGGAACTAAGAGACCTGGGTGTATATACTCAAATCTTTAAAGGTACTGGGGAACGTTGAGATGACTGCTAATAAAAACTTGGCTTTATTATTTGAGGAATAGAGTGAAAAACAAGCAGATTGTTTTAAAATTTAATGAGCCACTGGTTAGGCCTCAGCTGAAGCACTGTGTTCCGTTTTGGATATCACTCTTTAGGAAGGATTTCAGGGCATTGGAGAGAGTGCAGAGGAGACTGATGAGAATGTTCCAACAATGAGGGCCTTCAGTTATATGGACAGATGGAAAAACTGAGGTTGTTCTCCTTTTCCATAGAAGGTTAAGTGGAGATTTGATAGAAGTGATCAAAATCATGAGTGCTTTTGAAAGAATAAATGAGGAGAAACTGTTTCTTGGGGGAGAAGGTTTGGTAACCAGAGGACCTGATTTAAGGTGATTGACAGAAGAAGCAGAGGTGATATGAGGAAATATTTTACTTTTACGCAGCAAGTTGTGACCTGGAATGCACTGTTTGAAAATATAATGCAAACAGATTCAACAGGAACATTGCAAAAAGAGTTGGATTAAATCCTTGCAGGGAAAGGTTTATAGGACAATGGGGATGATGGAACTGTATAAAACGCTCGTTAGGCCACAGCTGAATTTTTGTGCACAGTTCTGGTCACCATGTTACAGGAAGGACATAATTACTCTGGAGAGAGTGCAGAGGAGATTTACAAGAGTGCTGCCAGGGCTTGAAAATTGCAGCTACGATGAGAGATTGAATAGTTTAGGATTGCTTTCCTTAGAATAGAAGAGGATAAGGGGTGACCTAATTTGAGGTGTACAAAATTATGAGGGGCCTAGATAGTGTAGACAGGAAAGACTTGAAAGACTAGAGCTGAGGGATCAATTACCAGGGGGCATAGATTTAAGGTGATTAGCAGAAAGATTAGAAGGGACATGAGGAAAAACTTTTTCACCCAGAGGGTGATGGGCACCTGGAATTCACTGCCTAAGTTGGTGGTTGAGGCTGAAATGCTCAGCTCATTTAAAATGTATCTGGATCTGCATCTGAAGTGCTGTAACCTGCAAGGCTACGGACCAGATGCTGGAAAGTGGAATTTGATGAGCGGCTAGGATTTTTTCTATTTTTTGGTTGGCACAGACAGGATGGGTTGAATGGCCTCTTTTTGCACTGAAACTATTCTATGGTTCTAAGGGAAAGAGCAGGGAAGTGAATAATTGGATAGCTCTACCAAAGAGACAGCACAGGAACAATGGGCCGAATGATCTCCTCCTTCTGCGTGACAACTTTTTATGATCACAAAAAATAAACATTTTTATTAAGACTGTCTCATCCTGTATCTTTGATTAATCTGATTTGAAATCCCTGAAAATATCATAAAAATGAACTAAAACATTGATTAGTTTCACTGGTTTACATTCATCACTTCCTTAACAAGTTAAATATTTTTAATATTTGGAGGTTTTAAACCTGCCTATCATTGCTGGTTCACCTATAAAAGTGAGCTCAATTTGAAGGGCCTCCTCAAACATGTACCAGGCTCATTATTCTGATCAGGGATCATGGTCAGATTTGTGCAGAGGGCAAATTTCCAGAACAATAATTTTCAAAGCAGCATTCAAGATAGCAGTACTCCATTTAGACAGCCCACTCCCTCCAAAAGCAAAAAAAACACCTGCACACAGCAAACCGACATCACCATGTTTACAGATCATCAACAAAATGATATCCATGAATTGCAACAAATATATTCTTAGTAACCTTTAACAGCACCTTAGGCAGCACCTTCCAAACCCATGGCCGCTACCATTTAGAAGGACAAGGGCAGCAGATACGTGGGAACACCACCACCTGGATGTTCCCCTCCAAGCCATTCACCATCCTGACTTGGAAATATATCATCGTTCCTTCACTGTCACTGGATCAAAATCCTGGAACTTCCTTCCTAACAGCTTTGTACATGTACCTACGCCACATGGACCTCACTGGTTCAAGAAGGCAGCTCACCACCGCCTTCTCAAGGGCAATTAGGGAAAGGCAATATATGCTGGTCTAGCCAGTGACACCCACATCCCCATGAATGAATGAACTAAAACATTTCTGAGGCTAGCTTTATGTTCCCAATTTGTTAATTGAACTTAAATTCCACCAGCGGCATGGTAGGATTTGAACCCATGTCCCCACAGCATTAGAATGGGCTTGAGGATTATTGTCTCACGAAATGGACCACGACAATAACATCTCCCACTGCTGCTGCTGTTGTACCTAGATTTCCAGAATGCATTTGACAAGATGAGACTACATGTTGTCAAGAGTAACATACTAGACCAGAACTGAGGCATGCAGTTTAAAAATAAGGGGTCTCCCATTTACGACAGACATCTCATCTAAAGAGAGCAGTGGAGGCAGGGTCATTGAGTATTTTTAAAGCAGAGGTAGATAGATTCTTGACTAACAAGGGATTCAAAGGGGATAGACAGGAATGTAGAGTTGAGGCCATAAGGACTGAAATCAGATCAGCCAGTATCTTCTTGAATGGCAAAGCAGGTTCAATGGGCCAAATGGCCTACTCATGCTCCTAATTCGTATGTTAGTATATATGTAATTTCCAGCCTCATTTTACATTCCTGGTCCATCACTAACTCTTCCCTTCTCTCCCTTGACTTCTCTGTCTCCATTTCTGGGAATAAGATATTCACTAATATTCACGACAAGCTCATTGACTCCCACAGCTAACTTGATTACATGCCCTCTAAGCCTGTTTGCTGTACGACTCTACTCCAGTCTCCCATTTACTCCATCTCCATCACATCTGTTTGGACCTTGAGTGCTAGCACTCCCGATTTGTCTGCCTTTTTCCTCAGCCAAGGACTCTCCCCACCGTGGTTGACATGATCCTCCACCGTGTCCGATCTACTTCACACACTTCTGCTCTCACCCCTTTCCCTCCCACTCAGAGCTATGATAGGGTTCCCATTGTCCTCACCTTCCATCCACGAACATCTGTATTCAGTAGATCATCCTCTGCCATTTCCCCCATTTTCAGCCTGATTCCATCACCAAACACAATATCCCCTGCCCTCCCCTTTCAGGATTCTGAAGAAACCGCTCCCTCTGTGATACACTGATCCACTCCTCGGTCACCCCCAATAACCCCTCCCTTTCCGGCAGCATCTTTCCATCCAAGCACAGGAGATGCAACACCTGCCATTTCACCTCCTCTATTCTCATCATCCAAGGCTCCAGACACTCCTTCCAAGTGAAAGTGATTTACGTGTGCTTCTTACAATACAGAATTCAGCCCACAAACATGATCCTGAGCTTCCTGCCACTTGCCATTTTGCTCCCTGACCTTTCCATCTGTGGCCTCCTGCAGTATTGTAATTATCTCAAAAGAAGCTTGAGGAACAGCAGCTTATCATTCAACTCAGCACTCTGCAGCCTTCTCGCCTCAACACTGAATTCAACACTTTTAGTTTAGATCCTCTGCCTACATTTTGTTTTAGGTTCTCTTTCTCTGGTGTGTTTTTTTCATTTCCTTCTTTATTCCATTACTTTTCATTCAGAGTGCTGCTACCCAGCCATTCACACATCATCCAGCCAAAAATTTTGATCCTTTACCCACTACCACTCCCTTTGGCTTTTGTACTTTGAAACTTTTCATCATTTCATCTCTGCTGTCCTCCACCCAATCACAAACCTTGCCTTTTGACATTGTTAAGCCCCAAACTGCCCCTTTTGGCTTTCTTTACATTCCTAATTTTCTTCAGCTCTGAATCATTGATCTGAAATGTTAACACTGCTCTTTTCTCCAAAGATGCCAGGGGGACTGAAAACCCTGCCATTGCTATCAAACTCCCTGTCCCACGAAGCCCCTCCAGCCATCACTGACTTGTCCACCGGGATCCATCCTTGATCCTAGGCATCAGGCTGGTGTCGTACTGGCAGCTGTGATTCTGCCCCTATGGTTCTTGATCTGGGGGAAGGCCCGCAGCTCTCCTGTCAAGTATCTGAGTGGCTTTTGATGTGACTGGCCTTCCCTAAAAGAGGCAGCACGAGGCTCTCCCTGACATTCCACCCAGTGGCTGAGACCCCCGTCACCTCCATTAAATACCACCCACTATCTAAGATATTTGTATACATAATGATTCAAATTATAGAATATAAATCAGGATAAAGGAAATTATCTGAGTTTTACCAGGGTTAATGGCATCCAGCATTTCTCCCCACATTGGACACGGGAAAGGTCCGTTGAATTTTTCAATAGACAGAACATCATCTGCTAGTGACAGCTCTTTATATTCATAGCAAATCCTGTCGGTATTAAACAGTTGATTACAAATTGTCCTACACTTGCCTGAGTAATTTTACCAACATGCACTGAGTTTTGCTACATTTCATGTCCTACCTCCTCTTCTGAGATGCTTCCTCCTGAAATAAACAAAACACAAATCTGAGTTGACCAAGATTGACCGTCTATATCCAGAAAGCAGGAATTACACTCACATTGTTACAAGCTGCTGAGAATTGTCAATTCCCATTGCTGCAGACATGGAACAGAAGGAGGATGCTACACAAAGAATATCGGAGCACAGGAGAAAGTATAAAAAAGGTTTACAAGAACTGATAGGATTCAAGTAACAGCAAAGATTGATCCACTTTACAAAAGGGAAGACCTGATAGAGATCTTTAAAATTATGAAAGGGGTCGATTCGATCGATTCAGTGAAGATGTTTCCATGAGATGGGAGTCCAAAAATAGGGGCAATAAAGATAATAATGTTACATATAAATCCAATGAGGAGTTCAGGAGAAACTTCTTTACCAAGAAAGTGACGAGAATGTGGAACTCACTGTCAAATTGAGCCATTGAGTGGAATTTAATGTGGGTACTGATGGTCTCGTCCGCCGGCTGCTGAGCTGGCAAGGACCCCACGCCACCTGTTTTTGGGAAGACCTGTCACATTAAATGGCAATCAGACTCTTCATTGGGCAGCGGTGGGCCTTCCCTGGGATGAAGAAACATAGGGATCAACGTCCCGCCTACTGAGAGGCTGGCACCTCTTCATTGCTCAGAAGCACCACTGGGGAGGGACCTGATCCACAGGCGAGCAATGGATGGAATGGGGTCACAGGTTCAGAGTCGCCGGCAAGAGCAGAGTGGGGAGCTTGGCTGCAAGTGCAGTGGGATAGCTCTCAGTGACCCCTACCCACTTCACGATGCTGGGACCCTCAATCAGGCACTGAGTGCTTTTGAACGTTGGACCCCACTGAGAAACACAGCAGCAACCAGGACAGGATTTATTCATTGAACTTCCCTCATGGTGAGTTCCCTGCCTGCTGCTTGGTGAATACCAGCGGCAGCGACACCAGACCTTTAAGTGAACACTAATTGTCCACTTCAGGGGCTCAACAGGCAGTGGGAAGGCAGTTCACCAGCCTTCCTGGTATGGACTGAAGGAATTCAGAGGCTGAACGGGGGCAGGGTGCCCAGCCATCTTCCACCACCTACCTATCCCTCCCTCCACCAAACTCGCCTCAGTGGGAGCACATTATATTCTGCCCACTGAGGCGAACATTGCAGATATATTTAAGCGGAAGCTCGATAAGCACATGAGGGGAAAGGAGCAGAAGGATATATTGACAGGGGGAATGAAGTAAGATGGGAGGAGCCTCGTGTGGATCATGTTGTGACTGTGCACTTTCACTGAACTAAACTGAAATACAATTCCTCACCTTCAGAAATATAACTCCGTCTTTTTGTTCCAACAGTTTTTCTAACTGTGAGAGTTTCTCCTGAATAGAATTTAAATTCTCCTGAATTTCACGAAGATTTCCCTCCATTATTTTTAGAATTTTTCCCTCTTCTTCCCTGAGATCTCGGATTAAATGCTGCTCCTTCTCAGTGAGAATCTGGTGCATTTTAGTGAACTCGGATGTGATGTGGGTCTGCAGACTGCTCGACTGTTTCTAGAAGAAGAAACGTTAAAAATAATATTTTTATGTAATAAAAACAACAAAATAATGAATTAAATTGGAAGGTCAGCACAGGGAGGCTTTACTCTAATTTGGGAAATTTTCTGTTTCTGCTGCTGCTCCATTTCTAGAACCGCCGATTTCTTCTCTGTGAGAGAATCGAAGGAAGATTTCACCCGATCCTGGGATTGGGAGAGAAAATCAGAAAATAAAAGCGTGAGACCATGAAAATGTGATCAAATCATCAAGTGATCAAATCTGTTCCCTTTTACCTTGTAGATTTCAACAGCTTCTTTAATCGGCATGAAGCGGTGCTTTCTGTGTTCCCGCGAATCTCTACAAATCACACAGATCAATTTCTTATCAGTTTCACAAAACAGCTTCAGCTCTTCCTCATGTTCCTCACAGTGAAATTTACTTTCCTTCTCTTTCGGATTCACCTTTAATTTTCGAGCTTTTTCAGCCAAATTCGCTAAGGCCCGACTTATTCTGAGGTTTCTTTCCGGAAACTCCTCTCTACATTCCGGGCAGGAATTTATCTCCTTCTTTTCCCAACACTGGGTGATACAGGAGCGGCAGAAGTTGTGTCCACACTCCAGTGAAACCGGATCGGTGAAGAAATCAAGACAAATGGGACAAATTGCCTCCTCAGTCCAACTCTCCTCCTGCTGTCTGGAAGCCATGTTCAAACTCAGCACTTCCTGATTCCAACCACTTTCAGTTTCAATGTTCCTGCGCTGCTCCTGAACACATTCAGTTCGGTAATTCCCTCAGGACTTTCACTGCAATACACAGGAATTATTAAGATAAAAACAAAATACTGCGGATGCTGGAAATCTGAAGTAAAAATAAAAATCGCTGGAAAAATCAGCAGGTCTGACAGCATCTGAGGAAGACAAAGTTGACGTTTCGAACACTTTTCTTCTCCGCCGTCGCTGCCAGACCTGCTGAGTTTTTCCAGGTAATTCTGTTTTTGTTTTGGATTTCCAGCTTCTGCAGTTTTTTTTGTTTTTATTAACGTTTCTTGAGTCCAGATGACTCGAGACTGGACTCGAAACGGTAACTCAGTCTTTCTTTCCACACATGCTGCCAGAACTGCTGAGTTTTTCCAGCAATTTTTGTTTTTAATCTCAAGGAGTTATTGTTATTTGCTGCTTCAGGTCCCGCCCACTCTAAGACCTAAAGTCAAAACACAGAGCAGAAGGAAGAATAAACAGGGAATAATTGAAAACAAGAACAGAATTTCCTGGGAAAACTTAGCAGTTAAGGCAGCATCACCGGAGAAGAAAAAAGTTGACGTTTCGAGTACTCATGACCCTTCAACAGAACTGAATAATACTAGGAGAGGGCTTAAATATAAACTGGTTTAACGTGGGGGTGGGGGGAGGGATGGGGGAGTGTGGTTGTAGGGACAAGCAAGCAGTGATAGGAGCAGATAATCAAAAGATGTCACAGACAAAAGAACACAGAGGTGTTGAAGGTGGTGATATTATCTAAACGAATGTGCTAATTAAGAATGGATGGCAAGACACACAAGGTACAGCTCTAGTGGGGGTGGGGTGGAAAGACTAACAGGGCATAAAACGTATAGATTTAAAAATAATGGGAATAGGTGGGAAAAGAAAAATCCATATAAATTATTGGAAAAAACAAAAGGAAGGGGGAAGAAATGGAAGGGAGGTGGGGATGGAGGAGGGAGTTCAAGATCCAAAGTTGTTGAATTCAATATTCTGTCCAAGTGTCCAAATATTCTGTAAAGTGCCTAGTCAGAAGATGAGGTGCTGTTCATCCAGTTTGCGTTGGACTTCACTGGAGAAATGCAGCAAGCCAAGGACAGACATGTGGGCAAGAGAGCAGGGTGGTTTTAAAATGGCAAGCGACAGGGAGGTTTGAGTCTTTCTTGTGGACAGACCACAGGTGTTCTGCAAAGCGATCGCCCAGTTTGCGTTTGGTCCCTCCAATGTAGAGGAGAACGCATTGCGAGCAACTAATGCAGTAGACTAAGTTGGGGGAAATGCAAGTGAAAGGCTGCTTCACTTGAAAGGAGTGTTTGGGCCCTTGCACGGTGAGGAGAGAGGAATTGAAGGGGTATGTGTTGCATCCTTTGCTTTTGCATGGGGAGGTGCGTAGGTGGGGGTTGAGGAGTAGGGGGTGATGGAGGAGTGGACCAGGGTGTCCCGGAGGGAACGATCCCTACAGAATGCTGCTGGCGGTGTGAAGGGAAGATGTGTTTGGTGGTGGCATCATGCTGGAGTTGGCGGAAATGGCGGAGGATGATCCTTTGAATACGGAGGCTGGTGGGGTGATAAGTGAGGATAAGGGGGACCCTATCATGTTTCTGGGTGGGAGGAGAAGGCATGAGGGCGGATGTGCGGGACATGGGCCGGACACGGTTGAGGGCCCTGTCAACGACTGTGGGTGGAAAACCTTGGTTAAGGAAGAAGGAGGACATGTCAGAGGAACTGCTTTTGAAGATAGCATCATCAGAATAGATGCGACAGAGGCCAAGGAATGGAGAGATTGGGATGGAGACCTTACAGGAAGCGGGGTGTGAGGAGCTGTATTCGAGGTAGCTGTGGGAGTCGGTAGGCTTGTAATGGATATTGGTGGACAGTCTATCACCAGAAATTGAGACAGAGAGGTCAAGGAAGGGAAGGGAGGTGTCAGAGATGGACCATGTGAAAATGATGGAGGGGTGGAGATTGGAAGCAAAATTAATAAATTTTTCCAGGTCCCGACGACAGCATGAAGCAGCACTGAAGTAATCATCGATGCACCGGAGAAAGAGTTGTGGGAGGGGGCCGGAGTAGGACTGGAACAAGGAATGTTCCACATACCCCATAAAGAGATAGGCATAGCTGGGGCCCATGTGGGTACTCATAGCCACAACTTTTATT
The DNA here is from genome assembly GCF_017639515.1 of Carcharodon carcharias. Taxonomy (NCBI): domain Eukaryota; kingdom Metazoa; phylum Chordata; class Chondrichthyes; order Lamniformes; family Lamnidae; genus Carcharodon; species Carcharodon carcharias. Next base: position 109,526,220 of record NC_054485.1, read on the forward strand.
TAGAGGAAGTGAAAGGAGTTAAAGGAGAAATTGTTCATTGTGTGAACAAGTTCAGCCAGATGGAGGAGAGTAGTTGCGGATGGGGATTGTTCGGGCCTCTGTTTAAGGAAGAAGCTAAGGGCCCTCAGACCATACTGGTGGGGGATGGAGGTGTAGAGGGATTGGATGTCCATGGTGAAGAGGAGGCGGTTGAGGCCAGGGAACTGTTAATATGACATAAGGTGTCAGAGGAATCATGGATGTAGGTGGGAAGGGACTGGACAAGGGGAGAGAGAAGGGAGTCAAGATAACGAGAAATGAGTTCCGTGGGGCAGGAACAGGCTGACATGATCGGTCTTCCAGGACAGTCCTGTTTGTGGATTTTGGGTAAGAGGTAGAAGTGGGCCGTCTGAGGTTGGGCGACTATCAAGTTGGAAGCTGTGGGAGGAAGATCTCCAGAGGAGATGAGGTCAGTGACAGTCCTGGAAACAAAGGCTTGATGTTCAGTGGTGGGGTCATGGTCCAGGGAGAGGTAGGAGGAATTGTCTGTGAGTTGATGCTCAGCCTCCGCGAGGTAGAGGTCAGTGCGCTAGACAACAACAGCACCACCCTGTCAGCGGGTTTGATGACAATGTTGGGGTTGGACCTGAGACAACGGAGTGCAGTAAGTTCAGAGAGAGACAGATTAGAATGGGTGAGAGGAGCAGAGAGATTGAGAGGACTAATGTCACGCCGACAGTTCTCAATGAAAAGATCAAGAGAAGATAAGAATCCAGATGGAGGGGTTCAGGTGGAGGGAGAATATTGGAGGTGGGTAAAAGGATCCGTTGAACAGGGAGAGGACTCCTGCCCAAAGAATTGAGCACAGAGACAAAGACGGCGGAAGAAGAGTTCAGCATCGTGCTGAGCCCAAAATTCATTGAGATGAGGGCGTAAGGGTATGAAACTAAGTCCTTTGCTGAGCACCGAACGTTCAGCGTTAGAGAATGGAAGGTCAGTGGGTATAGTGAATACACGGCCGGGACTAGGATTGGAAGATGGGGTGGGGACAGAGGGACAGGCAGGGGTGGAGGCTCCGAGATGGGTGTTGGTGTCGATGAGTTGTTGGAGCTTGTGTTCCTTAGCACTTGAGAGAAAGAGAAAAAGTTTGTTGTTGAGGCATCGGATGAGACAAAGCATAAAATGAAACTGGGGGCACACGCAGCTTTGAAAAAGGGTGCGGCGGTGCTGCTGGAGGGAGTGGTCATGTGTATTCATAGGGCGGCGCATGGCACTGAGTGTGAATCTCAGAATGCGATGGGAACAGCAGTCCGAGAAACGTTTTATGTTCCAGAGATAGCTGTAACCCTGGGTGGGTTCGAAACACGAGGGATGGAATTTCAGTTGAAATCCACGTGGGATAAGTCGGAGATGGAGACAGTCACTGAGAAAGGAGATATGGCTGTGAAAGCGGGTTTTAGTAAACACCTTGTCAAACACCAGGAGAGAAATGGAAAGCAATGAAGGTGAACAAGGCAAAAGAGAGATACAGAAATCCTGTCGGAGAGAGGAGGAGTACTTCTTCAAGGTAGGCATTTCTTGAAGAGAATTGGCAGTCAATTAAACACAGAGATAAAAACAAAAAACTGCGGATGCTGGAAATCCAAAACAAAAACAGAATTACCTGGAAAAACTCAGCAGGTCTGGCAGCATCGGCAGAGAAGAAAAAAGTTGACATTTCAAGTCCTCATGACCCTTCAACAGAACTGAGTAATATTAGGAGAGGGGTTAAATATAAGCTGGTTTAACGTGGGGTGGAGGGGGTGTGGGGTGGGGGTGGTGGGGGTGGGTGGGGGGAGAGAAGAGGGGGTGGGTGTGACATGCAAGCAGTGATAGGAGCAGATAATCAAAAGATGTCACAGACAAAAGAACACAGAGGTGTTGAAGGTGGTGATATTATCTAAACGAATGTGCTAATTAAGAATGGATGGCAGGACACACAAGGTACAGCTCTAGTGGGGGTGGGGTGGAAAGACTAACAGGGCATAAAATGTATAGATTTAAAAATAATGGAAATAGGTGGGAAAAGAAAAACCTATATAAATCATTGGAAAAAACAAAAGGAAGGGGAAGAAATGGAAAGGGGGTGGGGATGGAGGAGGGAGTTCAAGATCTAAAGTTGTTGAATTCAATATTCAGTCCAGAAGTCTGTAAAGTGCTTAGTCGGAAGATGAGGTGCTGTTCCTCCAGTTTGTGTTGGGCTTCACTGGAACAATGCAGCAAGCCAAGGACAGACATGTGGGCAAGCGACAGGGAGGTTTGGGTCATTCTTGCGGACAGACCGCAGGTGCTCTGCAAAGCAGTTGCCCAGTTTGCATTTGGTCTCTCCAATGTAGGGGAGACCACATTGGGAGCAACGAATGCAGTAGGCTAAGTTGGGGGAAATGCAAGTGAAAGCCTGCTTCACTTGAAAGGAGTGTTTGGGCCCTTGGATGGTGAGGAGAGAGGAAGTGAAAGGGCAGGTGTTGCATCTTTTGCGTTTGCATGAGGAGGTGCTGGAGGTGAGGGTTAAGCAGTAGGGGGTGATGGAGGAGTGGACCAGGGTGTCCCGGAGGGAACAATCCCAATGGAATGCCGCAGGGGGGTGAAGGGAAGATCTGTTTGGTGGTGGCGTCATGCTGGAGTTGGCGGAAATGGCGGAGGACGTTCCTTTGAATGCGGAGGCTGGTGGGGTGATAAGTGAGGACAAGGGGGACCCTATCATGTTTCTGGGAGGGAGGAGAAGGCGTGAGGGCGGATGCGTGGGAGATGGGCCAGACACAGTTGAGGGCCCTGTCAACGACCGTGGGTAGAAAATCTCGGTTAAGGAAGAAGGAGGACATGTCAGAGGAACTGTTTTTGAAGGTAGCATCATCGGAACAAATGCAACGGAGGCCAAGGAACTGAGAGAATGGGATGGCGTCCTTACAGGAAGCGGGGTGTGAGGAGCTGTATTCGAGGTAGCTGTGGGAGTCGGTAGGCTTGTTATGGATATTGGTGGACAGTCTATCACCAGAAATTGAGACAGAGAGATCAAGGAAGGGAAGGGAAGTGTCAGAGATGGACCATGTGAAAATGATGGAGGGGTGGAGATTGGAAGCAAAATTAATAAAATTTTTCCAGGTCCCAACGAGAGCATGAAGCAGCACCAAAGTAATCATTGATGTACCGGAGAAAGAGTTGTGGGCATTCCTTGTTCCAGTCCTACTCCGGCCCCCTCCCACAACTCTTTCATTGGTATCAAGGCATCAAAGGTAATGGGGAGAGCGCGGGAATATGGCTTTGAGATAGAGGATCAACCATGATCATTTTGAATGGTGAAGCAGGCTCTTGGGATCGAATGGCCTACTGCTGCTCATATTTCCTGTGTTTCCTAAGACTATTATTCTTGTTTTCAAATCCCTCTATGGGCTCAGCTCTCACTACCTCTGTAATCTTCAGTCCCAAACACTCTGAGCTATCTGCACTCATCTAATTCTGGCCTCTTTTACATCCCCAATTTTAATCACTCCACCATTGGTGGCTGTGTTTTTAGTTGCCTTGGCCCCAAGTTCTGGACTTCCCTCCTTACACCTCTCCACCTCTCTACTTCATTTACCTCCTTCAAGACACTCCTGAAAATATACCTCTTTCACCAACTTTTCGTTATCTGACCTTATATCTCCTTACTTGTCTCAGTGTCATACTTTGTTTCATAATGATCCTGCGACATGCTGTGGGAAGTTTCGTTACATCAAAGGTGCGATGCAAATAGAAATTGTTGTTGTACCTCACAGTGAATAACGAGAAGCCCAAGCCCAATGAATTGGATTCCTCTGATCAAGTTAGAGAGCCTACCAGTCCTGAATGGTTCTTTCTGTTTTCTATCAAGATGCATATTCTTTCCAAAGAAGGAGTGGTCACAGACACTAATCATAACATAGAAATTTCTGGGCTGTTTGAACATCCTGAACATGTCCCCTCCCTGCAAACAGTCTGGAGATAGAATGGATATTGCAATTTTCAAGATGTGAAACAATTGCAATGCCCCAAATGTTACTTCACCCATGGTATTCAGGAGGTTTCAATAAAGCCCCACTGGTGGCCCTGGTGGAGAAATGTAGACTTTTTTAACATGTAGGATTTAAAATTTTATTTCCTGACCTCTTACAAAATCCAGTTCAATGACAACGTAACATGATGGCCTTGAAATTTATTAATATAACTGAGTTGTCGTAATAAAATAGGGAAAATAACCCTTTCTCTACGTTATTCAATGATATAACATCTATGTAAAGAGCATATATTGCATACTGTTCTGATAAGCTGCATTCTAATGTAATAATCACAGAGCCTCATTCACACTCTGGCTCTTCTGTGATGAATAAAGTATCAAGTTAGTAGTTGCCAGATCAATCATTAAAGTGAATTCAAAAACACAATCTCCCCGATATTCTCATTGAGACAATGCCAGAAATGAAATACATCTGTTAGGTCAATATACGTACATTTACGGACATTTACATGAAGTTAGTCCCACTGTAAGAAATGGTACATTTCTGAATGAGAATAGAATTCTTATGGAATTGGTCAGCAGAGCATAAGGTCACCTTGGTAGAAAGACACATAAACAGTCCCTAAAAATATTGGGGTCTCCTGATTCAGGATTCATGTTGACATTCCTACATCAATTGGACATGTCTTATACCCTCTTATTTATACAAGTGGCTCGTAAAAACTAATAAATAACCTTCAGGAAGAGTTAAACTAACAGATAACCTCGAGATAAAGTGATGGACAGGGGTGGTGGAGTTGGGGCAGTAACCATCCTGACATTTTGGGTACCTGTCCTATATTCATTGCTTAGGAGGTTACAAACAAGTGCTGCACATAGAGTAAACTACCAGCCTCTGGTAATAATTTTATTAACAGCTGCTTGGTGCAGGGGGCAGTCCTCGTCAGGCAGTTGCCTTCTTCAGATCGAAGATGGACCAGGAAAGATGGAGGGAGGCTGGAGAAGAATTCCTGAATACTTCAGTGAGAGAGCAGAATGCTGCTCCCGTAAGCTATTGAGATCAACACACTCTGTACCAGCCGTTTGTTCATCCTCTGGAATCAGTGATCGATAAACAGCTCTCACCTGTCATGGTCACATGCTTTTCCTGTCTATTTAGCTGATGCATCTTCTCTAAACCATTGCTTCTCAATAAATTAATAAACTCCCTAAAATTCACTTCTGAGTTCTCAACCAGCTATTTTGGATAACTGTGACGCCCGAACATTAAAAATTACAACTTGGAAACTTACACAGGAACAAAAACAGAATTCCAAGGTATAACAGACGAGGAAGGTCATTCTGCCCATCTTGATCCATCCATCCGTCTAGAAAGATCTTAATATCTCCCCAATGTGACTGCAAATTGTTTCTTCAATGATTCCAGGTTTTCTGTCTCCATTACACTATCTGGGACATCACTCTACATGATGAAAATCCAGTAGGACACAGTTTCGGGCCTCCAGCTGGTGGAGACAAGGTGATAGGGACTGAGTGTTGGGCAGTGACAGACCAAATCATTGCTGTGGCCGTGGTGATATTTCCTGGGTGTCCGGTGCAGCCCTGAGTCAGGTAGTCAGCCCATTTGAAATACAAATCAGGGTCAAAAACAATCATTCAGCATAGGAGGCCATTCGGTCCATTGTCCCTGTGTTGGTTTTTAAAAAGAAATCTCATTAGTCACGTTTCCCTGTGTTTGCATTAAGTCTCCAATTGTTCCACTTCCCCTATTGACCCAATCACCGTTGAATGTTATTATTGAATCTGCTTTCATTAGTCTTTCAGACAGTGCATTCCAGATCACAACTTCAGCTCAGTACTGAGGGAACAGTGTCCGTGTTTTAATTCTCCACTGTCTCTGCCCCCCAATGATTCACGAGATTATTGAGGTTTGGTATAATTTTACAGAAGTCTCTGGAACAGTTGCCACCCGTTTGTTCCACTGCACTGATTAGCCAAACACAACCAAACAACACATTTTCACTGTGTTATACTAGATATAGGACCATCTGCACGACCTGTAACTGAGAGCGACACCCGGCAGTTTACAGATGACAGGAGGGTTGAAATTATGGGATGTATCAGTTCCCACATTGTCAGTGGTCCATCAGCCGGTGGTGAAGTGAAGATGGGAAAGATTCTCTCAATGAAAGTGTGGAGAGGGGAAAATTGTTCATATTGTAAAATGACACCAGTCCACCCTCATAGTCCAGGATCAACCCGATCTTCCTGAGTTTCCCACTCGAGGTGAGGTGGGGTCGGGGTTGTTGGGGAGGTGCTGACAATAAAGTGATCAAGAGGATTTAGCCTAGTATCCTGCCTCAGATCTTGGCTCGATTCTGTCTTCCCTCTCGGTACACTCTCAGGTCACTCCCAGAACCCAACGACTCCTGCCCCCCACCTCCAGCTCCCAGCAATGTCTCCCTGATGTGAATCCCTCTGATTCCAGGACACAGTGGGCTGTGCAATTCCTACATTGCAGTGGGAGAAGCAAACTGGTCGGATCCTCAGACGAATGAGCCAGGGATTCTGTGTGTTCGAATCCAGAGTCAGAGAGGCTGGAGCTGGGGGAAAGTTAAAATCACACTGTGATCACAGTTTCTCACTGTGCTTTATTCAAACCCTTTCCTTTACGAAAAGCCCACTCGGGGGAATTCCTGGGAATTCCAGTGTACTTAAATGACTCAAGGTTGGGTTATTGGAATCTGCTCCCATCTGGGGTTTTACCCTCCTGAGATCACTTTGACTGTCCAACCTGGTGAGAGGTGAGTGGGACCCGGGTCCACATTCTGCTTGATTTTTCCCTTTTCCAGCCCCCTGGCTTCCTGCTTCAATCCTGACATGATACAAGGAATCCTGTGGCCCTCAGCACCCTGCGGGTCTCCATGTTGGTAGACTGAGACCCAGACCTTTACAAATACAGCAGGAAACAGTGTCAAGAGGCTGTGACATGGTGAAGAGACACAATGTCAACCCTGGAGGTATCAGCCCTGATATCCCATATCACCAATCAGTGTGACCGATAAGGGGAGGGGGAAAGATACAGAAGCCAGAGGGAGGGAGAGAAGGGAAAGAGTAGAGTGAAAAAAAATACAAATTGTGATTAAGAGAAATATTACAGGAAGGAAAAGAGAACTACAAGTGAGCGGAGAGAATCTAAATTTTAAGAAACTCGGTCGAGTGAATGGAAACATGAACAGGTCTGCGGAGGAATAACAACAGCAGCTACTCAATGTGATGGCCCATTGTCAAACCACTACCCTGGATGGGGAAAAGACATTGGTCTAGGGTGAGTGGAGAATGCTGCATTGTGGAAAAGGAAAGGTTCCACTGGGATGGAAAGGCAATGTGTTGGGATGGAGGAGGAGAAAGGGATGGAGTAATCTCTTGCTGAATTCCGCCATGCATTGCAGAATAAAATAAATAAAATAAACAAAACATAAATCTGAGTTGACAGAAACTGACTGTCTATATCAGGAAAGCCAAAATTACACTCACATTGTTATAAACTGCTGATAATTGCCAATTCTCATTGCTGTGGACACACAGATAGAAAGATGGTTTTACAAAAAGGAGAGAACTGGTGAAATGCAAAAAAAAAACACAATAATTACCAGAACGAACAGGTTACAGCTCCCAGGAGAATGAATTGACTGGCTGAGATGTGACCTGGGAAAGGTGTGAAAGGAAAAGCTCAGCAGGTCTGACAGCATCTGGGGAGAGAGAAAAACAAAGTTAATGTATCCAGTCTGTATGATGCTTCTGCAGAGGCGTAGAGGGTTCTCTGAAGGAGGGTCATACGGAGTTGAAACATTATCTTTGTTTTTCACTCTCCACAGACCTGCTGAGGTTTTCCAGCATTTTCTGTTTGTGTTTCAGATTTCCAGTTTCCACAGTATTTTGCTTTTATAAGCGTATGAACGGGGTAAATAGGATAGAAGCACATGAGGGGCAGGGTTGGGAGGGGGGAGGGGGGGTGCAGTGTGGTATCAAAATTCGACTCTAAATCATAAAATGGTCATTAAGGAATTCAGTAGGAAATTTAGGATACCTTCTTTACCCAGAGAAAGGTTAGAATGTAGAACTCACTGTCACAGGGAGTGGTTGAAGTGAATAGTATTGATTCATTGAAGGGGAAACAGGATAAGTCCATGAGGGAGAAAGGAATAGAGGGATGTAGTGATGGGATGAGGTGATGTAGAGTGGGAGGAGTTTCATGTGGAACATAAGCTCCTGGCCTGTTTCACTGCTGTAAAATTCCATGTGGGAGAGATTTGAAAATCAGACAGCAGAAATTACCACTGATTCTTAAATATATCTGATAGAAACAGGAGGGAGAAGGAAATTCTGAATGGTTTGTCTGATAATGGAAATCAACCTCAATCACAGTGAGAGACACAGTGGGCTGGAGTTTTACTCAGAGTGAGGGGAGAGAGAGGAGATGGGAATGGGGATGGTTGGATAACGGTCAGGAAACCCAGAAAGACAGGTTTATTTCAGAGCCTGCTGAGTTTAACAGAAGGAGTAGACTAACATTCTCAGCCTCCATTTCTTGGCCCTGCCAGACACATTGAGAGGCTGGCTGGCTGCTGGGTGGGTAGATTTTCAGCCCCAGGTCACAGCTGGGAAGAGGATGGGAGGGTGGTGGGGGGAGAGGGGGGCGGGTGGAGGGGTTGGAGTTTAGGTCAGAAATCAGAGGCCAGGGGTGAGAGGGCAATCAGCAGTCAGAGAGAGATCAGAGGCTGGGGGTGGGGGCTGTTCAGGAATGGGAAGTTGGCATGGAGGGGGAGATCTGAGTCTGATGGATCCGAAGCTTGGGAGGAGGGGGCGGAGAGAGAGATTGGCGGGATCAGAGGGCATGGCGGCATGGTGTTAGATACCATTGCTAGGTGGGGTGGGTGAGTGGTGCATTGCAGAGTAAAGGTAGGGGTCACTTTGAGTGGGGTCAGAGGCCAGAGGGATCGATATCCCATTTGGCTAGGCACCAGACTGAACTTGCTGATGTGTACAAATCTATTGGTGAAAGGATGGAATAAATGTGTTGCCTGGTTGTTTAAAATTTTGGGTTTTGTACTATGAGATTGTGAATCTGGTTTCATGAACATTTTCTAAATACATTCATGGAATATGGGGTTCGTTGGCTGGGCCAGCATTTATTTCCATCCCTAATTGCTCTTGAGAAGGTGAGCTGCCTTTTTGAGCCGAGGCAGTCCATGTGGTGTAGGTACACCCACGGTGCAGTTAGGGAGGGAGTTACAGGATTTTGACCCAACGACAGCGAAGGAACGGTGATATATTTCCAAGTCAGGGTGGTGAGTGACTTGGAGGGGATCTTTCAGCTAGTGGTGTTCCCATCTATCTGCTGCCCTTGTCCTTCTAAATGGTAGTTGTCATGGGTTTGGAAGGTGCTGTCGAAGGAGTGTTGGTGAATTTGGGTGTGGGGAGGGTCTCTGAAGGAAAAGGGGGACCCCTATAGTCGAGGGAGTCTTGGTGAGTTGCTGCAGTGCATCTTGTACGTGGTACACACTGTTAAGACACTTCCCCTCCAAGTCACTTATCTGACACCCTTCACCACTACCACCAGCAAATGACCAATCATGATCAACATCATCGATTAGGTCAAGACGTTCCTGGTTGATGTCTGGTGCCAACAGGGCAGACTCAGCCTTGTTGGCCTTGTCCACTCAAACACTCAGAATGAGCAACCTTGATGATTACAAGTGGTGGTAAATTCTCATAATACGTGACTCCCCAAAAGGCTTAAACCCTCTCGCCAGTGATACACAGCCTGGGCAGTGGGGTTAATCCAGCATTTTGGAGGGCAGCACAGTCCCTGCTGCTGTTGTGAAGGAATGTGGGAATCTTGGTTCATCATTAGCACTGGCCCCTCTCCCTCTAATGCACAATGATCCTCCTTTTCTCAGGTGTGGTACCTCCTTTCCCTTCTGGGTGTGTGCAGGTAGCGGAGACCTCCCTGCCTCTAGAGGTCTCCACCTCCACATTCTTCTTCTGTATAAGGAGCCGGATTTGTACTGGAACATCCAGGTTACCACCTCCAGGTGCTTTTATTCGGACACATCCTTCTCCCATAAGGACGATCCCTCCTTTCCGATGAATGCCTCTGCCATTGATCAAACTGCCTTCCCTCCTGACACAGGGATGGCACCAGCCCCTGCCACTTCAGCTTTTTTGCCAGCTGGGCACCAGGAAAGTTACTATGGACATGCCCTTCCTCGTCACAGGGAAGGCAGTGCAAACCATTCAACTTCCAGCAGAAATGGGATGTGGTCCCCTGGGGTGGATTGTACAAACCACACTCTGTTTCCTTCTCCAGCAGCAGCTGGTTAAAGGGGATGATGAGATGGAGACTCACTTCACTGAGGGCAAGAAGACTCAATGGGCCTCATTTTCCGATCAGTGGTGATACTGTGCACATCGTTGCTGTCCGCGAAGATCTCTGCACACTTATCCTGTTTGAGGCACATCCAGCTGGGACTTCCAATCCCGGTTGCAGCAGCAATTGATGAGCACAGACACCGACAGGAAACACTGGCAAAGAGGATACTCCCCCTGTTACTCCATCAGCTGTTGTCCTCAAGTAAGTTTACAAATGTCTGAAAGGTTTTCAGTAGGTGGGTGAGTGAATGGCTAGGTGTGTGAACATGTGGGTGGGTCCGTGGGTCGGTGGTCAGTGGGTGAGTGAGTGGATGAGTAAGGAAGTGGCTGGGTAGCTAATGGGTGGGTGGGTCAGTGGGTGAATGGGCAAGTGAGTGAGTGAATGAGTCAAGGGGATGGTGGGTGCGTGGGTGAGCAGGCGGTTGTGTGGGTTGATGGGTGGGTGGATGAGCGAGTAAGTGAGTGAATGGGTGGGTGGGTGCGCGAGTGGATGGGGAGTGAGTGGGTGGTGTGCTAGAAAGGGTTAACAGATAAGATATGCTAATATATGACATAGATGATAATGGAGCACTGACACTCAGCAGATGTGTTAGACTCTCAAGAGAGAGCTTGGAATCATGCCTAGGAGCAACCTGCCTATTCTGTAATGTGTTAGATGCAGTACTAATAAACAAGTGTTAATCAGTTACCAGAGTATGTCTACTGTCTATCTAAGAACCAAATCCCATGCCTAGAAAGGACCCAAACTCTGAACAGTGATGGAGATGTCGATGTAAAAACACACTTTAGTGTTATTGAAGGAACCTCAGAGTGAAGAAACCTTTGAAAACAGCTAGAGAAATTTTGGTGGTAGAAGGAAGCATCGTGGAGAGAGGTAACAATGATCGAACGGGATGAGCAATCCCTGCCCTTGCCCCACCCGCTTGATTGCCTCGAGGGATCGCAGAGGGGCCAGCAGGGGAAGTTATGGAAACACCAATTTCTCTGGTACCAAGCAGCATCAGGGCTTCATGAAAAAGAGGCAAAACTCCAAGTTAGTTCCTTTCTTTATGTGGTAGGTCCAATAGCAGAAGATGCACTCCTAAAGCAGAGTGTACAGAAGTCCACCACAGATCTTAATTGCAACATTAAAGTCTTCGAAACCAAAGCAAAAATTTAGTAATTGGAAGAGCATGTTCTACCCAGCACTCACAATGACCTGGAGAATCGATTGAATTATTCCTAACAACCCAGATTGCCTTATTAGTTTTTGCAGACATGGGGCACTGAAGGACGAGCTAATCCGTGATCACATCATCAGGGGTGTTGGGAATGAGAAGCAAAGATGATATTACATTGGATCAAGTGATTCAGAATGTGAGACAGGCCAAGCTTGGAGCATTTAATCGGGCTATAATTCATGGCAACATCAAGGCTTCATATGACTCCATAGATTGGGTAGGCCCATGGGCAGCAGCCCCATCTCCCACCTCCCCCGCTGCACGCACGCCCCCAGCTCCCCCCGCCCCCCCCCACCCCCGCCCACCTCCAATATGAAAGGCCACCAGTCAAACCAAAAAGACAGGAACCGCCACGCTGTCGGCCATTTTGAGATGCTTGCATTGTGGTGTGAAAACCCAGAATAGACAGCAAGACTGCCCAGCAGGGGGCATGGAATGTTTCAGTGTAGCAAAACTGGACATTTCAAGTGTTTCTGCTGATCCGGCAATTTTGATCTGTCACGACTCACTGGGGATAGTGCGCTGTAGTGTCAAGCCTCACTGCTGCCCGAGGCGTGACAAGTGTGAGAAAGTTTAATCAGACCACCAAATTGCCCCAATTTTACCGAACAGTGTAATTTAATTTAATTTAGATTAACAGAATACACGCGCCAGTTTTGTAAACTTAACAGTAACTGTATATGAAAATATTATTTTTAACCAAGACAAAAGGAAGAGATATGAATGGCTAAATCTTTATGCTGTAACTTGCTCTACCCCTTTTTAACCCCCCTACACAAACACACACAAACACATAAGACACACAGAACAAGCATTTTAAGGATGTGGTAAAAACTGTTCAATAACACTAATCCAGAGTACAGGATTATATGTGTTAATTTTTCTTGAAGTCTTCCCAGTTCCTTGCAGACTTGTATTGCTAACACGAGGTGATCTTTCAGCACTTCCAGTCTGTAGTTTACTGGTTGAAAACCTACTTACTGTCTCTACTCGTGATTTCTCCCCTTTTCTCTTGACAGGGGTTTCTCAAAAAACAGGATACGGAGATGTGAGGAATAGTCAGCTAATTACTCTGGCAGAATTACTGGAGTTTTGCCAAATACACAGGAGAGAGGTTTTTCGGTCTTCCCTCTTAGCAGGTTGGGATCTTCCTCCTGGCTACTGCTGTCACAAACCCCTGGTCACCTGGTCAGCAGCCAGTCAAATGTTGTTGCTACGCAGTTCTCTCTTAAACCGTGACCTGTCCGGCACCATCATCCAACCTGCCACATGCTGTTCCAGGAAGCAGATTGTAGATTTTCTCTTCCTGCTTCAGGGAACATATTTCTTTTAAATAGCAGCCACTGTATGTTTTTGAAGTCACAGTCCAACCTTAAAGTCGCAGTCCAACTTTAAAGTCACAGTCAAAGAAAAATAAAAAGAATTTTCTTAACAAATCGAAGTCACAAACCAGCGAATATTTACAAAACACATTCCCTTTAAGAATGGAAAGTCGAGGAACCGACGATCCTACACATTTCCTAGGGGACGTAGATAGTAATACAGACTACTGGTCAGTTATAGTCCAAGTCCAAGGCTTAAAGTTTATAAACTTCAATACCACTTTACGACTGTATACAGCTACTTTAAATTTGGTACTGGAATGGCTGTAAACATGTTAGCAAATGACCTCGACTGGCTTCAGCCAATTACCCTTCACCCATTGGACATCAAGTTACAAGGTCCTGGCAGCATTGACCTTCCAATCAAAGGCAGGATCATTGCTCCTCTTAGCTACAAGAGGTGTCAAATCATTGATTCTCTCCATCTTCACAATCAGCGTACGTCCTTATTGAATGGCGATGTTGTCATATTTCTAGGAATCCTGGAAAAACCAGATGATGATCATCATTTGAATAACTCACTGTCCTTCAGGCAACAATCCTCAACCTTTTATTTTGAAGCTGTGGAAATTTAGCCTTCAGAAGCTGAGGAAGTTTGGACACTCAGCAATAAGATCCTTTCTTTCAGAGAGACACCATCCACTTGGCCCAGGGTAGAGATTGAAGTTATGAATCGCTCAGGTCTTCATGAAGTAAGGTCAGAGGTGGCAGATACAGGAGACACTGCAGCAGATGGTGACCAGTGGTGAAGACCCACTGGACCTGAATTGGCTCTTCCTCGAGAGGGATGAGGAAGAATCCCTTGCAGTATTATGTGATCTCCTGGAGGTTGAGATCCTAAAGGATGATTCATCTTTCTAGCTGTTGGATGCACCTTATGATGTCTCCATGTCTTTTCAGAAGTATTGGCTGTGTTTTTGGTGGCTGAGCAGCATTCAGATCTTAGTTCCACTAAATCTATCGATGTATTACCCACTTTATCTCCCACTGTTCATGAAGAGTCGTCCACAGAGTCCAGCTCAGGTCCATAGAGGATCACACTGTTAGAGAGCTGGTGCCTTCCCAGGGTGAAAGTCAATTGCCACCCAAACTTCAGTCTCAGCTGAGACTTCTTCTCTTCAGAGCTGGAGGTCAGAAGCTGCAGCAGAATCTTTACACTTCTGAAGCTGCAGAACCCTGTACAGCAATCTTATCCCAGAGATGATTATCTACAAGGAATTCCTCTCATTACAGAAGATGAGACTGTCTTGTCTCCATATTCTGAGTAGCTCTTCCCATTGCTCATAGTGGACCAGCCCCGTACAGAGAGAAGTGTAGCTCTCTTCCCACTGCCGACAGAAAGTAGGTGCCCCTCCTGGAAAATCACTGGGATATCATCTCTTCTTTTCCTGACAGACTTGGTTGCTGTTTCCTTCATTGTCTAAATTCATTGAAATCTCAGATCTTCAAAGCCTTTTCAGTCTTCGATCCAGCAGTCAATGATCCAGCTGTGATAATCTTCCCTGGAGTTGAAGGTTATTCCTCTTCTGAAGGTCCTTCCTAGAGTTCTTCGAGGGAGCAGCCAGTTCCTCAATGTCTTGAGTTCTTCTCCTCTATTCCCAGAGGGTCTGAAGCACAATTCTCTTCAGTTTACTCATTTGAAACAGTCTTTTGTTGCAAAGTCTTTATTATCCTTGCCGTTCAGTTATTCCCAAACCAACACTCAGCTTCCCAGCATTGCTGATAGCAATGATGATAGTGGTATCCTATTCTGAAGATGGTGATGTCCTTCCTACCTGATGCAGGAGAAAGCTCTTATGTCTCCAAGCTTTCTTCCTTAAGGGTCGGGAATACGGTGGGAGATTGAATCCCCCAGCACTGTGACCTGGGGAGGGGAAGAGTGGGAGCTGGAGTTGAGTAGAATCTGTAATTGTAAAAAGGGAGTTGCAGAAATGCAATGTAAATAAGTTAAAGGCATAGTTTCACGTTGTTGTTAAAAAGTAGGATAACGTACTTGTTGGCGTGGGGCGGTGTGGTATTAAGGGTTAACGTGGGTTAACAGGTGGAATATGCTAATATATGATGTAGATGATGATGTACCACTGACACCAGTCAGTCATGAATTAGACTCTGAAGCGAGAAGTTGGAATTGTGATTAAGAGCTATGTACCTACTCCGTAACCTTTTTTGAAGTAGCGCTGAAAAGCAATTGTTAAGCAAATACTAGAGTATGTAACAGTCTTTCTAAGAACCAAGTCCCACCCCAGGTGTCGGAGACAGATGAATTCAATCACAGGACATGGCTGAGGTTCAGAGCAGGTGAGTATCAATCATATTTCCGCCAGTCCCATGTATCCAGCAGCAGGTGGCGATACTGCGCTGTAAAACTTGACTGGTCTTTGTACAGCTCAACACCACCATCTTCTGGCTACAATCGGCACTACAATGAACTACAAGGGAAAGTTTAACACTTCGGGGGGAATTTTCACAGGATACAAAACAGGCGTTGGTTTCAAGGCAAAATACTGCGGATGCTGGAAATCTGAAACGAAAACAAAAAATGATGGAAAAACTCAGCAGGTCTGACAGCATCCGTGGAGACAGAGAGACAGAGATAACGTTTTCAGTCCGGTGAGGACTGCTGAGTTTTTCCAGCATTTTTTGTTTTTGTTGGAACCAAGTGTGGGTGCAGAGTGAGAAATGGAAACACAGAAGAAATCCCAGCTACAGACTGGGAAACAGGTGAAGAGATGGAGGATGGGACTGGGTGGTTTGACTGACTGAAGCAGGTAGTAAATGAAGGAAGGAGACACACAAGATATTTAATTTACTTATTATTTTAATCCTCTGACATTGATATTTGTATTGGTTTTATTTACAGTCTGATTGGGATTTTACAATTTGGAGATTAAATGACACATTTAGTGACAACCTGTTGTCATTGGTGGTTTCTGACCTCCAACCCCTGACCCTAATCACGGGGGTCATATCATTGTGACGTCATGGAAGATGTAACACCCCGACCCCGCCCATTTTTCGGATCCGGAACAGAACCGGGAGCAGATTCTCAGAAATTGGTTTTCATCCTGAGTCCAGAAGAAAGGATAAAGTTTCTCAGTGAATTTATTCCCAGTGAAGCTGTGGAGATGGGACTTGGTGTCCGCGCTGTAAAATGAAACTGTCCCAGACTCAAAACTGAGATAAACTCCCACCTTCCCGGGGATCTGACCGACAGGGAGACGGGATTTGGGAGAGGAGTTTATATAAAACTGATCCTCAACCCGCTCAATGGTCCAGAATCCAGTCTCCGGGATCAAACTGACCTTGTCCCTCTCCACAGACTCTGCGGCTACTCCCAGACTCCAGCACCGATTCCCCTCCACCTCCACCTCCCAGTAATGTCTCCCCGATGTGAATCCCTCTGATCCCAGGGCACAGGGACAGACTGTAAACCTCTTCCCGGTGTCAGGGAGACTCCTCCGGGTCCGGGTCCGTCTCAAACTCTTCAGATCCTCAGACACCTCGAGCCAGGGATTCGCTGTTTCCACATCCAGGTTCACAGAGACTGCGAGAGAAAAGCAGAGAATTAGAGACTCACTGGGGATCGGGGGAGAGACTCGCTGGGGATCGGGGACGGGGGGGAAACTCGCTGGGGATCGGGGGGAGAGACTCGCCGGGGATCGGGGGGGAGAGACTCGCCAGGGATCGGGGGGAGAGACTCACTGGGGATCGATTTGACCGTTTTTGATTTGTTTTCCTTTTGCTCAACATGAAAAAGAGCCGCCCTGAGGGAAGGAAACGAGAAGCTGACAACCACAGAAAACACTGGGACTTCCACAGAGTGAGGTCACAGCTTCTGGAAATATCAAACATTACACCCACCCTCCTCAGCTCTGGGGATTTGTGAATTGGATGGATCCCGGTGGACAAGTCAGTGATGGCTGGAGGGGCTTCGTGGGACAGGGAGTTTGATAGCAATGGCAGGGCTTTCAGTCCCCCTGGCATCTTTGGAGAAAAGAGCAGTGTTAACATTTCAGATCAATGATTCAGAGCTGAAGAAAATTAGGAATGTAAAGAAAGCCAAAAAGGGGCGGTTTGGGGCTTAACAATGTCAAAAGGCAAGGTTTGTGATTGGGTGGAGGACAGCAGAGATGAAATGATGAAAAGTTTCAAAGTACAAAAGCCAAAGGGAGTGGTAGTGGGTAAAGTAAAGGATCAAAATTTTTGGCTGGATGATGTGTGAATGGCTGGGTAGCAGCGCTCTGAATGAAAAGTAATGGAATAAAGAAGGAAATGAAAAAAACACACCAGAGAAAGAGAACCTAAAACAAAATGTAGGCAGAGGATCTAATCTAAAAGTGTTGAATTCAGTGTTGAGGCGAGAAGGCTGCAGAGTGCTGAGTCGAATGATAAGCTGCTGTTCCTCAAACTTCTCTTGAGATAAATTACAACACTGCAGGAGGTCACAGATGGAAAGGTCAGGGTGGGAGCAAAATGGCAAGTGGCAGGAAGCTCAGGATCATGTTTGTGGGCTGAATACGTAAATCACTTTCACTTGGAAGGACTGTCTGGAGCCTTGGATGATGAGAATAGAGGAGGTGAAATGGCAGGTGTTGCATCTCCTGTGCTTGGATGGAAAGATGCTGCCGGAAAGGGAGGGGTCATTGGGGGTGACCGAGGAGTGGATCGGTGTATCACAGAGGGAGCGGTGTCTTCAGAATCCTGAAAGGGGAGTGCAGGGGAGGTTTAGTATGGTGATTGAATCAGGCTGAAAGTGGGGGAAATGGCAGAAGATGATCTACTGAATACAGATGTTCGTGGATGGAAGGTGAGGACAATGGGAACCCTATCATAGCTCTGAGTGGGAGGAAAAGGAGTGAGAGCAGAAGTGTGTGAAGTAGATCGGACATGGTGGAGGATCATGTCAACCACGGCGGGGAGAGTCCTTGGCTGAGGAAAAAGGCAGACAAATCGGGAGTCCTAGCACTCAATGTCCAAACAGATGCGATGGAGATGGAGTAAATGGGAGACTGGAGTAGAGTCGTACAGCAAACAGGCTTTGAGGGCGTGTAATCAAGTTAGCTGTGGGAGTCAATGAGCTTGTCGTGAATATTAGTGGATATCTTATTCCCAGAAATGGAGACAGAAAAGTCAAGGGAGAGAAGGGAAGAGTTAGCGATGGACCAGGAATGTAAAATGAGGCTGGAAATTACATATATACTAACATACGAATTAGGAGCATGAGTAGGCCATTTGGCCCATTGAACTTGCTTTGCCATTCAATAAGATACTGGCTGATCTGATTTCAGTCCTTATGGCCTCAACTCTACATTCCTGTATATCCCCTTTGAATCCCTTGTTAGTCAAGAATCTATCTACCTCTGCTTTAACAATACTCAATGACCCTGCCTCCACTGCTCTCTTTAGATGAGATATCTGTCGTAAATGGGAGACCCTTTATTTTTAAACTGCATGCCTCAGTTCTGGTCCAGTATGTTACTCTTGACAACGTGTAGTCTCGTCTTGTCAAATGCATTCTGGAAATCTAAGTACAACAGCAGCAGCAGTGGGAGATGTTAGTGTCGTGGTCCATGTCGTGAGACAATAATCCTCAAGCCCATTCTAATGCTGTGGGGACATGGGTTCAAATCCTACCATGCCGCTGGTGGAATTTAAGTTCAATTAACCAATTGGGAACATAAAGCTAGCCTCAGAAATGTTTTAGTTCATTCATTCATGGGGATGTGGGTGTCGCTGGCTAGGCCAGCATATATTGCCTATCCCTAATTGCCCTTGAGAAGGCGGTGGTGAGCTGCCTTCTTGAACCAGTGAGGTCCATGTGGCGTAGGTACACGTACAAAGCTGTTAGGAAGGAAGTTCCAGGATTTTGATCCAGTGACAGTGAAGGAACAATGATATATTTCCAAGTCAGGATGGTGAATGGCTTGGAGGGGAACATCCAGGCGGTGGTGTTCCCATGTATCTGCTGCCCTTGTCCTTCTAAATGGTAGTGGCCATGGGTTTGGAAGGTGCTGTTAAAGGTTACTAAGAATATATTTGTTGCAATTCATGGATATCATTTTGTTGATGATCTGTAAACATGGTGATGTCGGTTTGCTGTGTGCAGGTGTTTTTTTTTGCTTTTGGAGGGAGTGGGCTGTCTAAATGGAGTACTGCTATCTTGAATGCTGCTTTGAAAATTATTGTTCTGGAAATTTGCCCTCTGCACAAATCTGACCATGATCCCTGATCAGAATAATGAGCCTGGTACATGTTTGAGGAGGCCCTTCAAATTGAGCTCACTTTTATAGGTGAACCAGCAATGATAGGCAGGTTTAAAACCTCCAAATATTAAAAATATTTAACTTGCTAAGGAAGTGATGAATGTAAACCAGTGAAACTAATCAATGTTTTAGTTCATTTTTATGATATTTTCAGGCATTTCAAATCAAATTAATCACAGATACAGGATGAGACAGTCTTAATAAAAATGTTTATTTTTTGTGATCATAAAAAGTTGTCACGCAGAAGGAGGAGATCATTCGGCCCATTGTTCCTGTGCTGTCTCTTTGGTAGAGCTATCCAATTATTCACTTCCCTGCTCTTTCCCTTAGAACCATAGAATAGTTTCAGTGCAAAAAGAGGCCATTCAGCCCATCCTGTCTGTGCCAACCAAAAAAGAGAAAAAATCCTAGCCGCTCATCAAATTCCACCGAGTAATGATAAGATTCTAACAGGAAGCGATAGAGTGTACGAACATAAGAACTAGGAGGAGTGGGCAATTCAGCCCCTCCAGCCTGCCCTGCCATTCATTAGATCATGGTTGATCACATTTCGGCCTCAACCCCAATTTCCTGCCCTCTCCCCATAACCTTTCAACTGATTACTAATTAAAAATCTGTCTATCTTCTCCTTAAATTTATTCAGCGTCCCGGCATCCACTGCACTCTGATGTAGTGACTTCCACAGATTCACAACCCTAGAGAAAAGTAATTCCTCCTCATCTCTGATTTAAATCTACCACCACTTAGCCTAAAACTATGGCCTCTCATTCTAGAATGCCCCACAAGGGGAAACATCTGCTCCATTTCTACTTTGTCTATCCCCTTTAGGATCTGCTATACCTCCTCTCATCCTTCTAAACTCTAGCGAGTGTAGGTCTAAACTACTCAATCTCTCCTCATAAGACAAGCCCCACATCTCTGGAATCAATCTAGTGAACATCCTCTGAACCGCTTCAGAGCATCTACAAACTTCCTCAAGTAAGGGGACCAAAACTGCACAGCACTCCAGGTGCGGTCTCACCAATGCCTTGTACAGTTGCAACAATATTTCCCTATTTTTATACTCTATTCCTTTAGCAATAAATGCCAAAATTCCACTTGCCTTCCCTATTACCTGCTGTACCTGCATACTAACTTTCAGCATTCTGAAGTTTCTCTCCATTTAAATAATAAGTCACATTTTTATTCTTCTGACAAAAATGGATAACCTCACACTTATCCATGTTAAACACCATCTGCCAAATTTTGGCACATTCACCTAACCTGTCCATATCCATTTGTAAATTTCTTATTTCTTTATTGCAACTTACTTTCCCACCTATTTTGATGTCATCTACAAACATAACAGTGCATCAGCAAATAAGGTCAGAGTAGGGAAAATCATAAAAACTACAAAATGAAAGGCTCTTTATCAGAATGTGCACAGCTTTCATAATGAGATGGATCAATTGATAACATAATTAGGAATTAATGAGTGTGATATGATCTCCATTACAGAGACATGGCTGCAAAGTGACTCTGGCTGGGACCTAAATATGCAAGGATGTTTGACATTTTGGAAGAACAGGAAGTAAGGAAAGGAGCTGGGTAGCTCTGATAATAAAGGATGAGATCAGTGCAGTCGTGAGAAATGACCTTCATTTAGAGAATCAAAATGTAGCATTAGTTTGGGTGGAGATTAGAAATAGTAAAGGAAAGAAGTCACTGGTGGAATGCTTGTTGGCCTCCTGAAAGTAGCTACACTGTAAGATAGAGTATCAATCAATAAATAATGGAGACCTGTAAGAAAGGAACGGCAATAAACATGGGAAATTTTCATCTTCAAATATATTCAACAAATTAAACTGGCAATGGTAGACTGGGGCATGAGTTTCTGCTGTATTTGAGAATATTTCTTTGATCAATATGCTCTGGTCCCAACTAGGGTACAGGCTATTTTAGACATGGTAATAAGTATTTATACAGGGTTAATTAATGACCTGATAGTAAAGGATCAATTTGGTAAGAGTGATTGTAACATGAGAGAATTTCACATTCAAGGTGAGAAGACAATTAAAGACAATTACAAGGTTATGAAGACAGAGTTGGCTAAGGTGGAATGGGAAAATAGGTTAAAAGGTTAGACAGTAGAAAAGCAGTGGCAAATATTTAAGGATATATTTCATAACTCTCAAGAAGCTATTATTCTATTGAGAAAGAAAGAGTACATGGAAAGGATACACTGTTCGTGGATAACAATGGAAGTTCAGGATGATATCAAATTGAAAGAAAAGATGTACAATGCTGCAAAGCTTAGTGGTAGCCCAGAATATTGGGATTTTTTTTTAGAAACATGAAAAGGATGACAATAATGGTAATAAAAAGGGACAAATTAGAGTGTGAGAGAAAACCAGCAAGGAATATGAAAACAAACAGTGAAAGCTTCTACAATGATATAAAAAGGGAGAGAGTAGCTAAGGTGAAGGTTGTTCCCTTAGAGGGAGAGACTGGGAAACAAGGAAATAGCAGAGACTGTGAACAAGTATTTTGTATCAGTCTTCACAGTAGAAGACAAAAAAGCATCCCAAGAATAGCAGGAAACACAGGGCGGGTGGTGGGGGAGGGGGTGGGGGTGGGGAGGAGAGAGCTAGGGACTTAAAACAATCACAATAATTAGAGACAAGGTACTAGGAAAACTATTGGGACTAAAAGGTTGACAGTTCCACTGGACCTAAGGCCTGCACCCTATCATTTTAAAGGAAGTAGCTGCAGAAATAGTTGATGCGTTGCCTGTATTCTTCCAAAATTTCCAAGATTGTGGAAAGGTCCCAGTGGATTGGAAAACTACAAATGTCAACATCACCATTCAAGGAAGGAAGGTGACAGAAAGCAAGAGACTGTAGGTCAGTTAGTCCAACGTCTCTCATTAGGAAAATGCCAGAATCCATTATGAAGGAGGTAGATGCAGGACATTTAGAAAATGATCACACAATCAGGCAGAGTCAACATGGTTTTGTGAAAAGGAAAATGTGTTAAACAAATCTACTGGAGGTGTAACAAGGGAAACCAGTAGAAGTAGTACATTTGGATTTCCAAAAAATATTTGACAAGGTGCACAAAATTAGAGCACATGGTATTGCGCATGATATATTAGAATGGATAGAGGATTAGCTCACCAACATAATACAGTTGGCTGGGATGAATGGGTCACTTTAAGGTTGGCAAACTGTAACTAATGGAGAATCACAGGGATCAGTGTTAGGGCCTCAAATATTTATGATCTACTTTATTTACTTGTATGCAGTGACTGACTGCATTGTCGCCAAAATTGCTGATGCTACAAGGATAAGTAGGAAAACAATTTGTGAGGAGGATACAAAGTATGCAAATTGACATATGGAGAGATTGAGTGTAAAAATATGGCAGATGGAGTACAATGTGGAAAATATGAGGTCATCCTCTTTGACAGGAAGAACAGAAAAGTAAAATATTATTTACATGGAGAGGCACTGCACAATGTTGCAACACAGAAGGATCTGAGTGTCCTTGTACATGAATCAGAAAAAGTTAGCATGTGATTACAGCAAGAAATTAAGAAGGCAAGTGGAATGTTGGTCTTTAGTAAAGGGGATTGGAGTATAAAAATATGGAAATCTTGCTACAATTCTACAGGACATTGGTGACACTGCACCTGAAGTACTGTGTAAAGTTTTGGTCTCATTACTTAATAAAGAATATATTTGTATTGGAAGCAGTTCAGAAACGTTTACTAAGCTGATTCCCGGGATGAAGGGGTTGTCTTATGAGGAACCCTTGAGCAGGTTGGGTCAATATCTTTGGAGTTTAAAAAAGTCCGAGTTGGAGTCTTGCAAAGTATCACATTCTCAGGGGATTTGAAAGGGTCAATGCTGAGAGGATGTTTCCCCTTATGGGGAAATCTAGAACCAGCTCGCAGAGTTTAAAAATAAGGGGTCTCCCATTTAAAATGGAGATGAGGAGGAATTTCTTCTGGATCGGATGCATCCCAGGTAACTGATGGAAGAAAAGGTGGAAATTGTGGATCCTCTGCCCACAATCTTCCAATCCTCCTTGGATCTACAGGAGGTACCAGAGGACTGCAGGATTGCAAATGTTATGCATTGTTTTAAGAAAGGGAGGAGGGGTAAACCCGATAATTACAGGCCAGTCAATGCATCATCGGATGCAGGGAAACTTGTAGAGACAAATATCTGAGAGAGAATGGTTTGGCCTTTGTAAAAGTATGTGATTAAAAATAAAATACATAAACACAAATAATAAAGTCAGTATGGATTTGATAAAAGCAAACATCTTGATGAAGTAGTGAAGAGGTTTGATGAGGGGAGTGCAATCGATGTGTTTAACGACTTACAGAAGGCATTTCACAATGTCCCACATGAGACTTGTCAGCAATATTAAAACTCATGGAATTAAAAGGAATGGATGTAAATTTGACTAAGAGACAGAAAGCAGAAAATAGCAGTGAACAGATGTTTTTCAGACAGGAGTGTTGTGTTCTCCAGGTTCGGTATTAGGATCATTGATCTTTTTGCTATATATGCTAATTATCTGAACCTGGGGTATTCAGGGTCCAATTTAAAAGTTTGAAGATTATTGAAAAGTCACAAATGTCGGAAACATTGAGAAGGATAGAAACAGGCTTCAGGAAGACAGGGATAGACAGTGAAATGGGAAGGCACAGGGCAAATGAAAGTTAACACAGGGACATGTTAGGTGATACATTTTCGTCGTAAAAATGAGATCAGACAATATGAACAAATTAGTACAATTTTAAAGGAGGTGCAGGAACTAAGAGACCTGGGTGTATATACTCAAATCTTTAAGGGGACTGGGGAACGTTGAGATGACTGTTAATAAAAACTTGGCTTTATTCTTCAAGGAATAGAGTGAAAAACAAGCAGATTGTTTTAAAATTTAATGAGCCACTGGTTAGGCCTCAGCTGAAGCACTGTGTTCCGTTCTGGACATCGTTCTTTAGGAATGATGTCAAGGCATTGGAGAGGGTGCAGAGGAGACTGACGAGAATGTTCCAATAATGAGGGCCTTCAGTTATATGGACAGATGGAGAAACTGAGATTGTTCTCCATTTCCAGAGAAAGTTAAGTGGAGATTTGATAGAAGTGATCAAAATCATGAATGCTTTTGATAGAGTAAATGAGGAGAAACTGTTTCTGGGGGGAGAAGGTTTGGTAACCAGAGGACCTGATTTAAGGTGATTGACAGAAGAAGCAGAGGTGATATGACGAAATATTTTACTTTTACGCAGTGAGTTGTGACCTGGAATTCACTGTTTGAAAATGTAGTGGAAACGGATTCAACAGGAACATTGCAAAAAGAATTGGATTAAATACTTGCAGGGAAAAGTTTATAGGACTATGGGGATGATGGAACTGTATAAAACACTGGTTAGGCCACAGCTGAAATTTTGTGCACAGTTCTGGTCGCCATGTTACAGGAAGGACATAATTACTCTGGAGAGAGCGCAGAGGAGATTTACAAAGATGTTGCCAGGGCTTGAAAATTGCAGCTACGATGAGAGATTGGATAAGTTAGGATTGCTTTCCTTAGAATAGAGGAGGATAAGGGGTGACCTAATTTGAGGTGTACAAAATTATGAGGGGCCTAAATAGTGTAGACAGGAAAGAATAGAGCTGAGGGATCAATTACCAGGGGGCATAGATTTAAGGTGATTAGCAGAAAGATTAGAAGGGACATGAGGAAAAACTTATTCACCCAGAGGGTGATGGGCATCTGGAATTCACTGCCTAAGTTGGTGGTTGAGGCTGAAATGCTCAACTCATTTAAAATGTATGTGGATCTGCATCTGAAGTGCTGTAACCTGCAAGGTTACAGACCAGATGCTGGAAGGTGGGATTATAATGAGCGGCTAGTTTTTTTTTCTCTTTTTGGTTGGCACAGACAGGATGAGCTGAATGGCCTCTTTTTGCACTGAAACTATTCTATGGTTCTAAGGGAAAGAGCAGGGAAGTGGATAATTGGATAGCTCTACCAAAGAGACAGCACAGGAACAATGGACCGAATGATCTCCTCCTTCTGCGTGACAACTTTTTATGATCACAAAAAATAAACATTTTTATTAAGACTGTCTCATCCTGTATCTGTGATTAATCTGGTTTGAAATGCCTGAAAATATCATAAAAATGAACTAAAACATTGATTAGTTTCACTGGTTTACATTCATCACTTCCTTAGCAAAGTAAATATTCTAAATATTCTAAATATTTGGAGGTTTTAAACCTGCCTATCAGTGCCGGTTCATCTATAAAAGTGAGCTCAATTTGAAGGGCCTCCTCAAACATGTACCAGGTTCATTATTCTGATCAGGGATCATGGTCAGATTTGTGCAGAGGGCAAATTTCCAGAACAATAATTTTCAAAGCAGCATTCAAGATAGCAGTACTCCATTTAGACAGCCCACTCCCTCCAAAAGCAAAAAAAAAACCTGCACACAGCAAACCGACATCACCATGTTTACAGATCATCAACAAAATGATATCCACGAATTGCAACAGCGTGATTCTGCCCCCATGGGCCTTGATCTGGGGGAAGGCCCGCTGCTGTCCTGTCAAGTATCTGAGTGGCTTTTGACGTGACTGGTCTTCCCTAAAAGAGGCAGCACGAGGCTCTCCCTGACATTCCACCCAGCGGCTGAGACCCCATCACCTCCATTAAATACCACCCACTATCTATGATATTTGTATACATAATGATTCAAATTATAGGATATAAACCAAGATAAAGGAAATTATCTGAGTTTTACCATGGTTAATGGCATCCAGCATTTCTCCCCACATTGGACATGGGAAAGGTCCGTTGAATTTTTCGATGGACAGAACATCACCTGCAGGTAACAGCTCTTTATATTCATTGCAAATCCTGTCGGTATTAAACAGTTGATTACAAATTGACCATAAACAATTGCCTGAGTAATCTTACCAACTTGCACTGAGTTTCGCTACAGTTCATGTCCTACCTCCTCTTCTGAGATGCTTCCTCCTGAAATAAACAAAACACAAATCTGAATTGATCGAGATTGACTGTCTATAACTAGAAAGCAGGAATTACACACACATTGTTACAAGCTGCTGAGAATTGTCAATTCTCATTGCTGCAGACATGGAAGAGAAGGAGGATGCTACACAAAGAATATCAGAGCATAGGAGAATTTATAAAAAAAGGTTTACATGAACTGATAGGGTTCAAGTAACAGCAAAGATTGATCCACTTTACTCTAGAAAATGGAAGACCTGAAAGAGATCTTTAAAATTATGAAATGGGTCATTCGATCGATTCAGTGAAGATGTTTCCATGAGATGGGAGTCCAAAAATAGGGGGTAAACATATAATATAGTTACAAATAAATCCAATGAGGAGTTCAGGAGAAATTTCTTTTTAAGAAACTGTTGAGAATGTGGAACTCACTCACATCGAGCCATCGGGTGGAATTTAATGTGGGTACTGATGGTCTCGTCCACCGGCTGCTGAGCTGGCAAGGACCCCATGACACCTGTTTTTGGGAAGACCTGTCACATTAAATGGCAATCAGGGTCTTCATTGGGTAGCGGTGGGCCTTCCCTGGGATGAAGAAACCTTGGGATAAACGTCCCGCCTACTGAGAGCTGCCGGCCAATCAGAGGCTGGCACCTCTTCATTGCTCAGAAGCACCACTGGGGAGGGACCTGATCCACAGCGGAGCGATGGATGGAATGGGGTCACGGGTTTGGAGTCGCCGGCAAGAGCAGAGTGGGGGAGCTTGGCTGCATGTGCAGTGGGATAGCTCTCAGTGAACCCTACCCATTTCACGATGCTGGGACCCTCAATCAGGCACTGAGTGCTTTTGAACGTGGGATTCCCCTGAGAAACACAGGAGCAACCCGGACATGATTTATTTATTGAGTTTCCCTCATGACGATTTTCCCTCATGTCGAGTTCCCTGCCTGCTGCAGGATGAACACCAGTGAGACCAGACCTTTAAGTGAACACTAACTGTCCACTTCAGAGGCTCAACAGGCAGTGGGAAGGCAGTTCACCAGCCTCCCTGGTATGGACTTAAGGAAGTCAGAGGCTGAACGGGGGCAGGGTGCCCAGCCATCATCCACCACCCCCCACTCCCTCCCACCACCAAACTCGCCTCAGTGGGAGCACATTATATTCCGCCCACTGAGGCAATCGTTACAGGTTTTTTTCAAGGGGAAGCTCGATAAGCACATGAGGGGGAAAGGAGCAGAAGAATATATTGACAGGGGGAATGAAGTAGGATGGGAGGAGCCTCGTGTGGATCATGTTGTGACTGTGCACTTTCACTGAACTAAACTGAAATACAATTCCTCACCTTCAGAAATATAACTCCGTCTTTTTGTTCCAACAGTTTTTCCAACTGTGAGAGTTTCTCCTGAATAGAATTTAAATTCTCCTGAATTTCACGAAGATTTCCCTCCATTGTTTTTACAATTTTTCCCTCTTCTTCCCTGAGATCCCGGATTAAACGCTGTTCCTTCTCAGCGAGAATCTGGTGCATTTTAGTGAATTCGGATGTGATGTGGGTCTGCAGACTGTTCGACTGTTTCTAGAAGAAACGCTAAAAATAATATTTTTATGTAATACAAACAACAAAATAATGAATTAAATTTGGAAGTTCAGCACAGGGAGGCTTTACTCTAATTTGGGAAATTTTCTGTTTCTGCTGCTGCTCCATTTCGAGAACCGCCGATTTCTTCTGTGTGAGAGAATCGAAGGAGGATTTCACCCGATCCTGGGATTGGGAGAGAAAATCAGAAAATAAAAGCGTGAGACCATGAAAATGTGATCAAATAATCTGGTGATCAAATCTGTTCCCTTTTACCGTGTACATTCCAACAGCTTCTTTAATCAGGATGAAGCGGTGCTCTCTGTGTTCCCGCGAAGCCACACAATTCACACAGATCAATTTCTTGTCAGTTTCACAAAACAGCTTCAGTTCTTCGTCATGTTCCTCACAGTGAAGTTTACTTTCCTTCTCTCTCAGGTACACCTTCATTTTTCGAGCTTTCTCAGCCAAATTCGCTAAGGCCCGATTTATTCTGAGGTTTCTTTCCTGAAACTCTTCTCTACATTCCGGGCAGGAGTTCATCTCCTTCTCTTCCCAACACTGGGTGATACAGGAGCGGCAGAAGTTGTGTCCACACTCCAGTAAAACCGGTTCGGTGAAGAAATCAAGACAAATGGGACAAATTGCCACCTCAGTCCAACTCTCCCCCTGCTGTCTGGAAGTCATGTTCACACTCAGCACTTCCTGATTCAAACCACTTTCAGTTTCGATGTTCCTGAGCTGCTGCTGAACACATTCAGTTCGGTAAATCCCTCAGGACTTTCACTGCAATACACAGGAATTATTAAGGTAAAAGCAAAACACTGCGGATGCTGGAAATCTGAAACAAAAACAAAAATAACTGAGTTTTTCCAGGTATTTTTGTTTTTGTTTCAGGTTTCCAGTTTCCGCAGTATTTTACTTTTATCTTAATGTTTAATTCACTGCCACTTCTCCTCAAGGAATGCCTACCTTGAAAAAGTATAGTTCTTCTCTCCGACAGGATTTCTGCCTATCTCTTTTGCCCTGATCACCTTCATTGCTTTCTATTTCTTTCCTGGTGTTTGCACTACCGTTAACACCTATTTGTCCTTTTGTCTATGACTTCTTTGGCAATCTCTCCTTTGCCTCTACCTATCATTGGTCCTCTACTCAGCTCTACCTGTCCCACCCCTCCTCAACCAGCTTATACTTAACCTCATTTCTTGTATTCCCTCAGTTCTGATGAAGAGTCATACAGACTCGAAATGTTAAGTGGTTTCCTCTCTGCAGATGTTGTCAGACCTGCTGAGTTTTTCCAGGTTCTTGTTACAAAGTGAAACATATTGTGCAGCTCCTCCTGAACGGCCTCTTTTAATCCACGATGATCCTCTCAATCGTCACTTTGCTAGTCACTCCATTTAACTGAAATCCCTCATCCCTGGTCCCATTTTGGTAAATCTCCCCTTGCACCATCCCTTTGGCCTTGATATTCTTCCCAAAGTGCGGTGCCCAGAATTAGCTGTAACTTTGTTGGATGAGCAGTGGAAACTGCTCCAGGATTGTTGCCTCCCTGGTGCTAGGGTCAAGGATGTCTCAGAGCGGCTACAGGACATTCTGGAGAGGGAGGGTGAACAGCCAGTGGTTGTGGTACACATTGGTACAAATGACATAGGTTAAAAAATGTTATGAGGTCGTAAAAGCAGAATATAGGGAGTTAGGAAGTAAACTAAAAAGTAGGACCTCAAAGGTAGTGATCTCAGAATTACTGCCAGTGCCACAAACTAGTCAGAGTAGAAATAGCAGGATATATCAGATGAATACTTGGCTGAAGAGATATTGTGACTGGGAGGGTTTCAGATCCCTGGGACATTGGCACTGGTTCTAGGGGAGGTGGGCCCAATACAATCTGGACAGGTTACACCTGGTCAGGACTGGGATTAATGTCC
This sequence comes from Carcharodon carcharias, assembly GCF_017639515.1. Classification (NCBI taxonomy): domain Eukaryota; kingdom Metazoa; phylum Chordata; class Chondrichthyes; order Lamniformes; family Lamnidae; genus Carcharodon; species Carcharodon carcharias. Next base: position 109,556,044 of record NC_054485.1, read on the forward strand.
TCGGGGGAATATTTGCTAGAGTGGTCGGGGAGGGTTTAAACTAAAATGGCAGGGGGATGGGAACCTTTGAAAGGAGTCAGAGGAGGGGGAATAAAGGACAAGAACAAAAGACAGAAAGGGGAATAAGAAAAGTGATAGACAGAGAAACCAAAGGCAAGAATTAAACAGGGTCTCAGTAAAAAATAGTAGGAATGGGACAAGTAATATTAAAAAGGCAAGCCTTAAGGCTTAATGCCTTAACACGAGGAGCATTCACAATAAAGTGGATGAATTAACTGTGCAAATAAATGTAAACAGGTGTGACATAGTCGGGATTATGGAGACATGACTGCAGGGTGACAACGGATGGGAGCTGAACATCCTGGGGTATTCAGCATTTAGGAAGGACAGACAAAAAGGAAAAGCCAGTGGAGCTGCATTGCTGGCTGAAGAGGAAATTAACGCAATAGTGAGGAAAGATATTAGCTCCGATGATGTGGAATTTGTATGGGTAGAGCTGAGAAACTTTAAGGGGAAAAAATGTTAGTGGGCGTTGCATATAGACCCCCAAACTGTAGTGGTGATTTTGGGAATGGCATTAAACAGGAAATTAGAGATGCATGCAATAAAGGAACATCTGTAATTAAAGGTGACTTTCATCTGCATAGAAATTGGGCAAATTAGTAACAATACCGTAGAGGGGGAATTCCTGGAGTGTATGTGGGATGTTTTTCTAGACTAATACATTGAGGAACCAACTAGAGAAAAGGACATCCTAGACTGGGTATTGTGTAATGAGAAAGGAATAATTGACAAACTAGTTCTGCGAGGCCCCGTGCAGATGAACAACCATAATATGATAGAATTCTTTATTAAGATGGAGAATGACATAGTTGATTCTGAGACTAGGGTCCTGAATTTCAATAAACAAAACTACGATGGTATGAGGTGCGAGTTGGCTATGATGGATTGGGAAACCTTACTTAAAGGGATGACGGTGGATAGACAATGGTAAACATTCAAAGAGCGCATGGGTGAACTGCAACAATTGTTCATTCCTGTCGGGCGCAAATATAAAACAGGAAAGGTGGCCAAACCATGCATTACACGGGAAATTAGAGATGGAGGAGCATAAACACTGGCTAAAAAAAAGAGGCCTGAGGATTGGGAGCAGATTAGAATTCAGCAAAGGAGGACCAAGGAATTGATTAAGAAGGGGAAAATAGAGTGCGAGAGTAAGCTTGCGAGGAACATAAAATCTGACTGTAAAAGTTTCTATAGGTATGTGAAGAGAAAAAGATTGGTAAAGACAAATGTAGGTCTCTTACAGTCAGAAACAGGGGAATTTATAATGGAGAACAAAGAAACGGCTGACCAACTAAATAAATACTTTGGTTCTGTCTTCACAAAGTAGGACACAAATAACATGCCAGAAATGTTGGGGAATACAGGGTTTAGTGAGAGGGTAGAATTGAAAGAAATCAATATCAGCAGGGAAATGGTGTTGGGGAAATTGATGGGATTTAAGACTGATAAATCTCCAGGGCCTGATGATCCACATCCCAGAGTATTTAAGGAAGTGGCCAAAGAAATAGTGGATGCATTGGTGGTCATCTTCTGAGACTCTATAGACTCTGGAATAGTTCCTACAGATTGGAGGGTAGCTGGTGTAACCCCACTATTTAAAAAGGGAGGTAGAGAGAAAACAGGGATTAATAGACTAGTCAGCCTGATGTTGGTTGTGGGGAAAATTCTAGAGTATATTATAAAAGAGTTAATAGCTGAGCACTTGGAAAACAGTGGCAGAATCAGACAGAGTCACCATTGATTTACAAAAGTGAAACCATGTTTGACAAATCTACTGGAATTTTTCAAGGATGTAACCAGTAGAGTTGATGAGGGGAACCAGTGGATGTGGTTTATCTGGACTTTCAGAAGGCTTTCAACAAAGTCCCACATAAGAGTTTAACGTGTAAAATTAAAGTGCATGGGATTGCGGGTAGTGTATTAAGATGGATAGAAAACTAGATGGCAGACAGGATACAAAGAGTAGGAATAAATGGGCCTTTTTCTGAATGGCAGGCAGTGACTAATGGTACTGCAGGGATCGGTGCTGGGGTCCCAGCCATTCACAATATAAATTATTGATTTAGATGAGGGAACTAAACGTAATATCTCCAAAGATGCAGATGATACAAAGCTGGGTGGGAGGGTGAACTTTGAGGAGGATGCAGAGCTGGTTCAGTGTGATTTGGACAAGCTGAGCGAGTGTGCAAATGCATGGCAGATGCAGTTTAATGTGGATAAATGTGAGGTTATCCACTTTGATAGCAAAAACAGGAAGGCAGATTATTACCTGCATGGATATAAATTGAGAGAGGGGAATATTCAACGAGACCTGGGTGTCCTCATACATCAGTCCCTGAAGGTAAGCATGCAGGTGTAACAGCTGGTAAAGAAAGCAAATGGTATGTTGGCCTTCATAGCGAGGGGATTCAAATACAGCAGCAGGGATGTCTTGCTGCATTATACAGGGCCTTGGTGAGACCACACCTGAAATATAGTGTGCAGTTTTGGTCTCCTTATCTGAGGAAGAATGTTCTTGCTATAAAGGGGCTGTAGCGAAGGTCTATCAGGCTGATTCCTGGAATGGCAGGACTGACATATGAGGAGAAATTGAGTCAGTTAGGATTATATCAGCTGGAGTTCAGAAGAATGAGGGGGGATCTCATAGAAACCTATAAAATTCTAACAGGACTAGACAGGGTAGATGCAGGAAGGATGTTCCCGATAGTGGGGGAGTCCAGAAATAGGGATCACTGTCTGAGGATACGGGGTAGGCCATTTAGGACTGAGATGAGGAGAAATTTCTTCACCCAGAGTGTTTCTATGGAAATCCTGTGGTGCCGTTTACACGATTTTTCCGGGGGGCGCTGCAGGTTCCCAGTAAATACAGTGAACAGTCCAGAGAATCCACCCATGGAAATTCAACCTCAAGGTTTTAATCAAACTCTACAGACTATAACAATTCTCCCTCAGATTGTATATTTCTTCCCCGGGGAGGTGGGGAGCGGGGGGAGGGGGTGGTTCGGGATTAAGGTGACATGAGTTATCCATGAGATCCAGTGTCCTTCACTTCAATGTGCAACGCATTTTCACTTCGCCGTTCAACTGAAATCACAAACTGAAAGAGGATCCAGTGTCAGCATCAATGAATTCTAGATCAGTGATCAGAAAGGATCTCCACAATGTACCATAGATCCAGCATCAGTGCACGACACCATGCCTGCCCAGTGTGAATTCCTCCATTCACCTCACCAGCTTTTCCTAATGTATTAAGTTACCAGAAGGTGGGTGCTGTGGATCCTATTGACTCTACTCCCACTCCACAGACCCATGTGAAACTTTAGAACAATCGAGGAGTCCATTATGTGGGCTGGCTGTACTACAGCAACCAAAACTAATCCTACTCATCGGATTCTTATCGACTTATAACCAGAAAATATGTTTCTACCATTAGCCTGGACTGAAATTAGCCAGTTCTCAGAGGTGCGAGGAGAATTCCATATCCCACCTAATCCCCTCCTGAAAATAATATTCCTGCAATCTGCACATAAATTTGGCAGAATATCAACTAACCTTGTGCATCTCTTCAGAAACAGCTCACCATTCTCACAGTAAACCGTCCAGTCATGACACAAGCTTTTTCCGATATAGAGACGGAGAGAGGAATAGAGAAACAGATTTCTACCGTGTTCCGTCCCGAGGACATTCCCGACCCGCCCGTCCATTCCTCGGGGCTCCATCCTGTTCCCGGAAACCTTCTTCCGACCGCCCATTCGTCTTATCACACATGAGATTTCCCACCGATCACCTCCTTTCCCTCTCTCTTTCGAGAAATAAACAACGCTGGGACATCGACCATTCGGCCCACTGTGCCTGTGTTAGCTTTGAAAGAGAAATCTCATTAATCCCGTTTCCCTGTATTTTTTCATGTAAACCTGCAATTCTTCCCTTCCTCTATTGACAGAATCACCTTTGAATATTATTATTGAATCTGCTTCCATCAGTCTTTCAGACAGTGCATTCCAGATCACAACTTCAGTGCAGTACTGAGGGAACATTGTCTGTATTTTAATTCTCAGCTGTCTCTGCTCCCCGATGATTCTCGAGGTTATTGAGGTTTGATTTAATTTTACAGAAGTCTCTGGAACATTTGCCACCAGTTTGTTCCTCCGCACTGATTAGCCAAAGCAACATAACCAACAAGACATTGTCGCTGGGTTATACTAGATATAGGACTTTCTGCACGACCTGTAACTGAGAGCGACAACCGGCAGTTTACAGCTGACAGGAGGCAGGGAGAGGGTGTGAAATTATGGGATGGATCTGTTAGTAACATTGTCAGTGGTTCTTCATCTGGTGGTGAAGTGAAGATGGGAAAGATTCTCTCAGTGAAAGTGTGGAGAGGGGACATGTTGTCCATGTTGTAAAATGACACCTGTCCACCCTCATAGTCCAGGGACGACCCGATCTTCTGGGATTTCCCACTCGAAGTGAGGCGGGTTGGGGGCGGGGGGGGGCGGGGGGGGAGGTGCGGAGGCGCGGGGGCGGGGCGGGCCGCGGTGGGCGGGGTTTGTTGGGGAGGTTCTTACAGGTTCAAGAGGATTTAGCGACACATCCATGATATCCCACCTCAGATCTCGGCTCGATTCTGTCTTCCCTCTCGGCAGACACTCGGATCACTCCCAGAGTCCAACGACTCCTGTCCCCCACCTCCAGCTCCCAGTAATGTCTCCCTGATGTGAATCCCTCTGATTCCAGGACACAGGGGGCTGTGCAATTCCTACATTGCAGTGGGAGAAGCAGACTGGTCGGGTCCTCAGACAGGATGAGCCGGGGATTCTGTGTGTTCGGATGCAGAGTCAGAGAGGCTGGAGCTGGGGGAAAGTTAAAATCACACAGTTTCTCACTGTGTTTTATTCAAACCCTTTTCTTTAAGAAAATCCCACTCGGAGGAATTCCTGGGAATTCCGGTGTACTTAAATGACCCCAGGTTGGGTTATTGGAATCTGCTCCCACCTGAGGGTTTACCCTCCTGGGATCACTCTGACTGTCCAACCTGGTGAGAGGTGAGTGGAACCCAGGTCCACATTCTGCTTGATTTTCCCCTTTTCCAGCCCCCTGGCCTCCTGCTTCAATCCTGACCTGATCCAAGGAATCCTGTGGCCCTCAGCCCCCTGCGGGTCTCCATGTTGGTAGACTGAGACCCAGACCTTTACAAATACACCAGGAACTGGTTTCAAGAGGCTGTGACATGGTGAAGAGACACAATGTCAACTCTGATATCCCACATCCCCAGTCAGTGTGACCGATAAGGGGAGGGGAAAGATACAGAAGCCAGAGGGAGGGAGAGAAGGGAAAGAGTAGAGTTAAAAAAATACAAGAAGTGATTAGGGGAACTATTACAGGAAGGAAAAGGGAACCAGAAGAGAACGAAGAGAATCTAAATTTTAAGAAACTCAGTCGAGTGAATGGAAACATGAACAGGTCTGCGGAGGAATAACAGCAGCAGCTACTCAATGTGATGGCCCATTGTCAAACCACTAACCTGGATGGGGAAAAGACATTGGTCTAGGGTGAGTGGAGAATGCTGCATTGTGGAAAAGGAAAGGTTCCACTGGGAAGGAAAGGTAATGTGTTGGGATGGGGGAGAAGAAGGAGATGCATTAATCTCTGGCTAAATTCCGCAAAGTGTTGCAGAAATAAATAAATAAAATAAACAAACCACAAATCGGAGTTGACAGAGACCGACTGTCTACATCCAGAAAGCAGAAATTACACTCACTTTATTATAAACTGCTGATAATTGCCAATTCTCATTGCTGTGGATACACAGATAGAAAGATGTTTTCACAAAAAGGAGAGAACTGGTGAAATGCAAAAAAACACAATAATTACCAGAACGCACAGGTTACAGCTCCCAGGAGAATGAATAGACTGGCTGAGATGTGACCTGGGAAAGGTGTGAAAGGAAAAGCTCAGCAGGTCTGACAGCATCTGTGGAGAGAGAAAAACAAAGTTAATGTTTCGAGTCCATATGATCCTTCTGCAGAGGGGTAGAGGGCTCTCTGAAGGAGGGTCATACAGAGTTGAAACATTAACTTTGTTTTTCACTCTCCACAGATGCTGTCAGACCTGCTGAGGTTTTCCAGCATTTTCTGTTTGTGTTTCAGATTTCCAGCATCCACAGTATTTTGCTTTTATAAAGGTATGAAAGGGTTCAATAGGGTAGAAGCACGTTGTGGGGGGGGGGGGCATCAACATTCGTCTCTTAATCATAAGATGGTTACTAAGGAATTCAGTAGGAAATTTAGAATAACTTCTTTACCCAGAGAAAGGTTAGAATGTGGAACTTACTGTCACAGGGAGTGGTTGAAGTGAATAGTATTGATGCATTGAAGGGGAATCAGGATAAATCCATGAGTGAGAAAGGAATAGAGGGACATAGTGATGGGATGAGGTGATGTAGAGTGGGAGGAGTCTCGTGTGGAACATAAGCTCCTGGCCTGTTTCACTGCTGTAAAATTCCATGTGGGAGAGATTTGAAAATCAGACAGCAGAAATTACCACTGATTCTTAAATATATCTGATAGAAACAGGAGGGAGAAGGAAAATCTGATTGGTTTGTCTGATAATGGAAATCAACCTCAATCCCAATGAGAGACACAATGGGCTGGAGTTTTACTCAGAGTGAGGGGAGGGAGAAGGGATGGGAATGGGGATGGTTGGATAATGGTCAGGAAACCCAGAAAGACAGGTAGAGGTCACTTTGAGTGGGGTCAGAGGCCAGGGGAATCGGTATCCCATTGTGCTAGGCTCCAGACTGAACTTGCTAACGTGTGCAAACCCCCTGGTGAAACACTGTGTAAGATAATGTAAATTGTGTAAGTGATCACCATGAATGAAACTGTTCTGATGCAGAAATCCTGTAAACAATATGGTGTTGTGAATCATGCCATTTCTGTCATCATATCCAAAATTGGACAGATTTTAGTCTTTCCCATCCAGCATTAGGAAATATCCAAGATAAAGAGTAAAATCTACTGCATTGTGTTCAGCAACAAACGTTCACCAATTGTTGATACAGATGGAGAGGAATGGAAAGATTTGGAAAGATGTGGGACAAACAATAGGTTGGTGCTGTGTGCTTGGGCAGGTATAGAACGTGTGGTCATTACACACCTGAAGTGTGCCACCTGTCATATTGGTGAATATAGTAAAAGAGGTGTCCTGGATCCATCACTAAAACAGATGTTAGAGTCTTTACAGTGTGTAATTGGGGGAGACCTGATACCTGACTGAGGCCGCTTTGTAAAATGGGACTGTCTTGAACACAGTCAGTGTTGAGTTGAGCAAAACGGGCTCTATAAGCTGCTGACCCAGTGATGTTCAATAGAAATAACTCAATGTGCAGTTGAAAAGAGCAGCAATGTTTCATCAACTCCAGGGCACAGAGTGGAACAGCTTCACTTGTCATCAATCTGAATGGCACAATCTTACTATCACTGACAGCCCCGACCCCATTACTGCTCCCTCCATCTCCATCACTGCCCCTCCCTCTCCCCAAAACTGCCCCTCCCCCTCCCCATCACTGACCCTCCCTCTCCCCAAAACTGCCCCTCCCCCTCCCCATCACTGACCCTCCCTCTCCCCATCACTGCCCCCTCCCTCCGCTTAAATTATTAGCCCAATTCTGGAATTTTGTTCTGTAAAACTAATCGCGGTGACTTCCCCGATTGCCTTAAAGATAGTCGGTTCCCGATGTCCAGCAGACAAGCTCCAGCAGCTACTGTGAACTTGGGATCCTATCTCTGACTGCAGGGTGACCAGTGGAGTTCTGAGTTCACCGTGTGTTCACATTCCAGCCACTGAGCATCTCACCCAGTGCAGGGGAGCTCCTGTGATTCCTGTTCAAAATCCGGATCTACATCCGGAACTGAGAGTGGATTGGGGGTGAAAGTGAACTTCTACAGAAATCAAATGGCAGGAATTCAACCAACAACCAAAAAAATGTATGTTTGCATTTAAGGAGAAGGTTTAGACACGGAGCAGAGGGAGAGACGTGGGCAGGGGCGGGGGTGGGGAATGTACTTCAGTGTTTCAATGTAACATTTTAAACTGCGATGTTCTACCTCTTAGGAAAAGAGCAACAGGCTGGATCTCTCAGTTTGGAAAAAGGGAATAGAGGTTTTTAAAACTCTGAAATGTTTTGCTGGAGTGGATACAGAGAGAATGGGCTGAATTTTCTCAGCCCTGTTGTGATGGGCTGAGAGGAAGGAAGCTCTGACAATATGGCGGTGGGAGGCATCACAAGGGGATCCCAACGTTGTTTTTTAAATCTATTTACCGGGTGTGGGCTTCGCTGGCAATGTCACAGCTTATTACCAATGGTGAGAACCGCAGTGGCACTGCTGCCTGACAGGTGGCTAATTGAGGGCCACCCTGTCCTGCAGCCACTTTCCCAGCGTTGACAGGGCCGCTGCCATGTCGCAGCCTCCCAGCAGGTTCTTGGGGTTGGCCTTCCTTTGTTGCTGCTCTGTAGCAAAGGATGGACCCCAGAAGAAAGTTGACCTGCATCAATAGTGTCATGGCCGCAATATTCACCATTCCCCCTCCACACCCACCAATTCTTCAATATTAATTTCCCCGGTTTTCAAGGGTGCCTTGGCATTGAGGCACCCTCACCATCATTAGCAGTGGTGCTGGTGAAGCTGCTGAGCTGCTAACCTTGTGTTTGGGCTGGCAGCTCAGGAGGCGGCCTACAATCCTCAATTGTCCAGTAGCCCTGACTGCAGCCTCTTAATTGGCCGCCCCCGGTAAAATCTTGCTCCAGGGTCCCACTCTCTGTCACAATGAGGTCATCTCCAGCTTTAGGCTCCAGCAGCGGAACGTGACTCCCTTCAGAAAAAAAATCAGCCCAATGTTTCCACTTGGGGGGAAAAGCTAAACTCGAGGGCAGCAATATAAAATAGTCACCAAGAAATCCAATACGAGATTCAGAAGAAATCTCTTTACCCAGAGATGGTGAGAATGTGGGACTCACAGGGAATGGTTGAAGCAAGTAGTAAAGATGTATTTAAGGGGAAGCTAGACAAACACATGAGGGAGAATGGAATTGAGAGTTACAATGATAGATTTAGATGAGGGAAGACAGGAAGAGGACCAAGCGGAGCATAAACATCGGCACCGGTTGGTTGGGCCAAATGGCCTGTTTTTGTGCTGAATATTCGACCTAATCCATTGAGCGTGTACATGACCCACAGTGTGGTAACCAAGTGCAGCCATTTCCCATTTTCAGTTAAGGGATCTACCTGTTACACAGCTCATCCCTCGAAATGCTGACTGTATTGAAATCTGGGTCAAATGCAGAGTGTCACAGTTCAACACACTGTTAACATAGACCAGAATGCGAATGAAGGGATTTGACTATGCTGTGGATAATTGGTGTATCAGTGAAAAGGAAAAATGAGATTGCCACCCAATTATTGGTTATTGTGAGAATTGGGAAAATTCAGAGCAGCAGGAGGCACTCTTCTCATGTTCCTGCAGAAGCCCTCTAGCTTGTGTCAAATTCTCCCTGTCTGGTCCTGCTGCTCTCCATTTGGATTTTGGATGGAGGAAAGGGAAGTTGGATAACTGATGGTCTTCCAGTCCTTTTTATAATGTTCTTGGTATTGTTAGGATAATAAAGAATAGTTCCAGAGTCTGCTGAGATAAGGAAAATACTAACTTTATTGGAACACATCTAATGGTGGGCCACATCTTACCATGAGGTTGTACAAGAGAGATCATGTGACATCGCATCACTTCCTACAATGATGTACACTGTCTCTCATTAGCATATTACAGTTAGAATTAACCCCAAATACAACATCTCCCATCAAGTCACTGATTCCCATTTCTTTATTGTGAAGATCAAACAAACCATGACTTTAACCCTGGTGTGTTGCAGTCCTTAACCTTCTTTCACTCTCTTAGGTCCTCCGCTTTTCCCCATTCATTTTTGATGAGAACCACTGTGATGGTTTCATAAGTCTACTGGAAGCGGTCCTCTTCTCCTTTGGAGGGGATTGGGGGTTTGAGTCTTGCTGGGTGGGTGGGAAATTGGTAGATGGCTCAGGTTCACCAGCCAGGTTGACATCTGGATTGGTGGATGAATGCAGCATCTCTGGCCTGTTCGATTGGTTAGATAACTGCTTCCACAGAGTAGGAGGCTTCTTCTGTATGGCAACGAGTGCATTTCTCTTCCTGATCGCTGTACTGTTATCTGTTTGGATGGGATTAGACTGTGAATGTGCTGTTTGTTCAACCACTTTTCATAGTGAACTTGGTCTCAGATCCAAACTGGCAGATTGTGTGCTTTGTGGAGCTTGTCACAGTTCCACATCTGGCTGGAATGATATTCATCTTCTTTATCTCTCATTTTGTCATCAGCTTGTACTCATGGCTTGAGTGTGTATGTGTGTGTGAGGTTGGGGAGTTGAATTCTCAGTCTTCTTCTCATGAGGAGTTCACATGGTGCTTGACCATTGAACAATAGTTGAACGATAGCTCAGAAGTGCAAGTTGGATGTTTTCATTCTTCTTCAGCAATGCTTTCACTGTATGCACTCTTTCAGCTTCACCGTTGGCCTGAGGGTATCTCAATGAGCTGGTAGTATGGGCAAATCCATATGATGCCATCAACTCTTTAAAGTATTCATTGGTGAACTGCGGTCCATTGTCTGAGATTGCAATGTCTGGGATTCCATGTGTTCAAATATCCCCTTCAATGATGTAATTACTGCTAATGGCTTGTGGCCCTGCAGTTGCCTGACTTCTATCCACCTGGAGTAGTAGTGTACTATGATTAAGGGCATCTTCCTTCTGTTCAAAAACGTCTATCCCAAAATATTCCCATGGTTGTAATAGAAAGGAAGATGACATCAATGGTTCTCTTGTCTCCTGAAGATGAATAGCACAAGTTATATGGCTTGACATCGTCTCCTCCAATGACCATCAGAAATCTGGTCACCAAACAAAATGTTTTGCTCTGGCTCAACATTTTGTGATGCCCAAATATCCTTGGTACAAATGTTGCAGTATGTAGAGTCTTAGAACTCATGAAATCTCTCGTCATAGATGAGTAAATGATCAACTACACTGAGGTATTGTATTTTTGAAAATATGATTTTTCATCTTTCAACTGACAGGAAATTTGGCAATTTGAACAGAGACAGGGCAAATTGCTTAAAAATGCAAAACCACATTACAAAGTGAAGGTGAGAAACAAACACATCACCCTCAGGGAAGTGTGAACAGGGAGACACTCCCTATAATCTAGACACCCATCGAAACTCATAACTGTCTGAGGAAGAGATATTAAAAATGCAAAGTACTGGATATTGAAACAATGGCTGTCACAAACAGACCCACACAAAACCAATTGGAAATACACAATGGGTGAAGAATTTCAAGCCAAGGCTGCCCAACCAATAGAGAGAGATTACAAGTGACAAAGGCAATGTCAAAAAAGTCTTTGATAGAGAAAATGGGCTGAGGGCTTCTCTCTCTCTCCCTCCCTCGCTCTTTATGGAATAAGTGTGTTGGCTGGTTTGAGAGCCCAACTCTACCAGACACCTACCACCGAACTGAGATCTTGTAATAATTGCAACAGTTTCTACATGTGACCACAACCAAGAACTTAGCCAACCCAAATCCCAGCAACATTTTAATCTTCTTCTCAAGGACAATCAAAGGATGGGCAATAGTGATATATTTCCAAGTTGGGATGGTAAGTGGCTTGGAGAGCAACTTCCAGTTGAGGGTGTTCCCATCTATCTGCTGACCCTGTCCTTCTAGATGGGAAGTGTCGTGGGGTTGGAAAGTGCTGTCTAAGGAGCCTTGGTGAGTTCCTGCAGTGCATCTTCTAGAGGGCATACACTGCTGCTACTGTGCATGGGTGATGAAGGGAGTAAGTGTTTGTGAATGGGGTGCCAATCAAGCGGGCTGCTTTGCCCTGGATGGTGTCAAGCTTCTTGAATGCTGTTGGAGGTGCACTCATCCAGGCAAGTGGAGAGTATTCCACCACACTCCTGACTTGTGGACAGGCTTTGAGGAGTCAAGAGTTGAGTTACTGCAGGATTCCTAGCCCCTGACCTGCTCTTGTAGCCACAGTGTTTATATTGTTTGTCCAGTTCAGTTTCTGATCAATGGTCACTTCCAGGATGTTGACAGTGCGAGATTCAGTGATGGTAATTCCATTGAATGCCAAGGGGCAATGATTAGATTCTCTCTTGTTGGACATGGTCATTGCCTGGCACTTGTGTGGTGCGAATGTTACTTGCCACTTATCAGACCAACCTTGAATATTGTCCAGGTATTGCTGCATTTGAGCATGGACCGCTTCAGTATCTGAGGAGTTGCGATTGGTGCTGAACATTGTGCAATCATCAGTGAACATCCCCACCTCTGACCTTATGATGAAAGGAAGGTCATTGATGAAGCAGCTGAAGATGATGGGACCTTGAATGCTACCTATGTTCTGGAGCTGAAATGACTGACCTCCAACAACCACAACCATCTTCCTTTGTACTTGGTATGTCTCCAACTGGCAGAGAGCTTTCCCCCTCATTCCCATTGATTCTAGTTTTGCTAGGGCTCCTTGCTGCCGCACTCGGTCAAATGTGGCGTTGATGTCAAGGGCAGTCACTCTCACCTCACCTCGGGAGGTCAGCTCTTCTGTCCATCTTTGACCAAAATTTTCCTATCACTCTCCCACCTCCTATCCTTCTCAGATGGTTGTGAGTGATGAGGGAAGGGTTTACTTTGGAATGAGGATTTGTGGACAAGCTCATACTCATCAGCTAGGGTTGCTACCTGTCCGGCCCCTGTTACTCTCTGTTTCTCTATGTGAGTTCTTATCAGGAAGGGCATAGACGGTTTGAACTCCTCAAGGGGAATTATTTCATGAAGGTTTTCATAGGTGGCCTCAGTTTTAAGTTCCCGTACCCACCGGTCAAAAGCTGCTAAAGCCATTCAAATTCCAGGTACATCTAATCAGACCGTTACCTGAGGGTCTGAATTTTCTGACGGTATTCCTCTAGCACTAACTGGTACACACTTAAAATAGCCCTTTTTTGCTGCCTTCCAGCTTGTTGCACTTTCCTTAGGCACGAGGGAGTAAATCTTGTGGGCTTTTCCTGTCAGCTTACTCTGTAACAGCAGGGACCAGTGTTGGGCTGGCCACTTTAACTACCGTGCTAACCTTTTGAAAGAGATAGAGAAGGCTTCCACCTCTTCTTCATCAATTCTAGGGATTAAATGGGCAAACTTGAAAACCTCAGCTCCTAATTATGAGCTTGTCGTGGTTCCCTTATCAGGCAGGTCTTCACTGGGCACAGTGGAATCCTTTCTTCTCAGCCAAGCTGGATTAATTTAAACTCCCTTTCCTTTTCTCTTTCCTGGCATTATCTCTCCTCCTTCCATCCCTGCCCCCTCTCTATTTTTCCCTTTCCTGAAAGTCCAGTTCCAATTTCGACTGTTCCAATCTTAATTTCTCTGCTGCTAATTTTTCTGTTTCAGTCTCTTCAATTTCCATCTCTAAATCTTTTGCCACCCATTTCAAAATTTCCTTTTTTTCTAGCTTTTGGGCAGAACTCCAGCTCTAAGTGCCTAACTACACCTTTTAATTCTTCCAAGGACATTGCACTTGACTTTTCTCCAGTTATTTCATCCTGTTCTGTGAAAGCATTGACATTGAATGTGGACATTTTAACACGTTAGTATGACAGACCCAAGAAAACATTTTTCAGTTTTAAAATTGCTTTTGAAGGAACAGTTTACTTTCCCCACTCCAATTCTTTCCTCAGTCTGTGGGAACAAATTTCTGGATGAGCCCCCAATTTTGTTCCAGCCAGGTGAGAGGGAGTGGATTGACTTCCCTCTATCCAACCCCCTCAGTTGATTACAACAAAGGTTTTCCAAATCAGAATGTATTTAACTATTTAAGCTGTGAGCAATAAGGAACCAATCAAACAAGGTTTTCTTGAGTCCAAGAAAGAGCAAATTTATTAACTGCTAAATCGAGAGAAATAATAAAAACACGATGTGAAGCATAGGGACACACACACAGACAGATTAACACACAGACAGACAGACCGACAGACACAGACACATAGAGACAGACACGTGCGCGCACACACACACACACAGACAGACACACACACAGACACACAAACACAGACACACACACACAGCTGTTCACACTGAGTTGACTGACCTCTAACAACAACACCCCCATCCCCCCTTATACCGGGTACGTCTGGATTGCGACCTTGTGTCAGGACCAGTGACCATGGGAGGCGTCTCCAGTCTGCCTGTGAACAGGCTTGACCTGCTCCTCGGCAATGACCTGGCGGGATCAAAAGTGACTGCATCCCCAGTGGTCTCAGAGAAGCCCACTGAGGTAAAGGAGGCAGAACACGTACAGGAGAAAGTGCCTGTCATTTTGCCTGATTGTGTGGTAATGCGGTCTACGGCCAGACAAGCTCTGTCAGTGGAGATTGAAGTGGCACTGCAGACAGATGAGCTGACGGTCTGGTTATCTCTGACTTTTTTGGGTGTCTGGAAGATCCTAAGGAGGTAATAACTAGGTCTTCCTTAGTTGTAGCTCAGCAAACCAAAACACTATTAAAAACATGAGCTCAGACTGCCCACACTGAAGCTGAGGCAGAAGCTGTCCCTGAGTGGGGAGGCAATGGCGTTGTGGTCTTGTTGCTGGATTTATAATGCAGAGACCCAGGGTAATGCTCTGGGGACCCGGGTTTAAATCTCTGACCATTCATTATCTAAATGGTGAGAGATTGCAGAGCTCTGCGTTGCAAAGAGATCTGATTGTCCTAGTGCCTGAATCACAGAAGGCTAGTCTGCAAGTACAGCAAGTAATCAGGAAAGCTAATGGAATATTATCATTTATTGTGAGGGGAATTGAATACAAAAGTAGGGAAGTAATGCTTCATCTTTACAGGGCACAAGGGAGACCACATCTGGAGTACTGTGTACAGTATTGGTCATCTTATTTAAGGAAGGATGTAAATGCGTTGGAAGCAGTCCAGGGAAAGTTTTACTACATTAATACCTGGAATGGGCAGGTTGTCTTATGAGGAAAGGTTAGACAGGCTAGGCTTGTAGGATTTTAGATGAGTAAGAGGCGACTTGATTGAAACGTATAAGTTCCTGAGGGGTCTTGATGGAATGGATGTGGAAATGATATTTCCTCTTGTGGTAAAATCTAGAAATTGGCTCACTGTTTAAAAATAAGGGGTCTCCCATTTAAAACAGAGATGATGCAATTTTTTTTCATTCAGAGGGTCATGACTCTTTTGGAACTCTCTTCCTGAAAAGGTGACAGATTCAGAGTCTTTGAATATTTTTAAGGTAGAGGTGGATATATTCTTGGTTGGCAAGGGGTGACAAGTTATCAGGGGTAGTTGGAAAGCAGATTTCAGGTTACTATCAGATCAGCCATGATCTTATTAAATGGTGAAGCAGGCTCGAGGGGCTGAATGGCCTACTCCTACTCCTTGTTCCTTTGTATGTTCGCACCACTTACATCAGTCAGTCATGAGTTACCCTCAAAATAGAGATTGGAGTCATGACTAAAAGCTACATGCCTACCCTGTAATCTGTTTAGAAGTAGTATTAATAAACAATTGTTAACAGATACTAAAGTATGTCTACAGCCTGTCAAAAAACCAAGTCATACGCCTGGTGACCAAGACAGATAAAACCCAATCTCAGAACATGGTGGCAGTTCAGAACAGATGGGTGTCAGTGGCAAAGCCAATATTTGTTGCCCATCTCTAATATCTACACAGACAAATGGAGCCATTCACTGGCACAAGCAGTAATTATTTAAAGTTATTTAAAGCTCGTAAACCAGTCAATAGAATCGGCTCGCAAAAAACAAAAAAAAAATGACGGTGCTCTACCACCACCAGGTGACAACATTCGGTAATGCAGGAGAAAATAAATCTGTGGCGATAAAAACAAAAAAACTGCGGATGCTGCAAATCCAAAACAAAAACAGAATTACCTGGAAAAACTCAGCAGCTCTGGCAGCTCTCGAACTCAAGTTCTGTCGAAGGGTCATGAGGACTCGAAACGTCAACTCTTTTCTTCTCCGCCGATGCTGCCAGACCTGCTGAGTTTTTCCAGGTAATTCTGTTTTTGTTTTAAATCTGTGGAGTCCCGATCACAGCCCGCAGGTGGCGGTATTGCTCCATGCAAAATAGGATTTTGATGTTTAAAAAGTGTTTTTATTCAGCTACTTTCATAAATATCGATACACAGGAACCCTGGAGAGCTATCATCAGACAGTTGTGACTGAAGTCCTGATATCATCATTCAGACAGTAAATGAAGCTGAGTGATCTCATTGAGCATGGAAATAAATTCCAGGGCCTGAATAGCCACTTCCTGTTCTTGCTGCGTAACATAAATATTCTGAAAAATTAGACGGTTAGAAATAAATTCGTAGACAGTTTGCGGGTTTAGGTTTATTGTTTTGCTGACAAGTAGTGTTGTTGCACCATTAAACTCTATACAATCTAACAATTTGACCTGTTGTAATGAAAGCAAAATATTGCGGATGCTGGAAATCATCTGAAGAAGAAACGCCAACTCTGTTTCTCTCCCCACAGACTGGATCTGCTGGGCATTGTTCCGGCACTGGCTGGTTTTATTATTATTTTAATTTGCTGGTGAATAGAACAGGGAAACTTGATGTTGCAGTATCACCAGTAGCCACTGGGTGGGGCCGCTGCACGGTTTTTAACAATCTGATTTTATTCCTGCAATACCGTTCCGGGCCAGGCGGTGGTGGTGTTGCACCGCTGTCTAATTTTCCTTTCATCCTCACATTCTAACTATCCACCAATGTCCCCAGTTATTTAACTATGAGGGAGTTCGTATCCTTTCTGTTAAAAGCAAAATACTGCGGATGCTGGAAATGTGAATCTCCTCTCTGTACTCGGAATACAGACCCAGCTTTTTGAATCTGTCTCTCCTGACACACATCAAGATCCCAAACTGGGAAATTTCACACTCTCAACCTGGGCTTTTTTGAACATTGTACAGACCGGCAGAGTGGAATTTCCCAATAGGGACTCGGTGTGTGACAGGAACATGGAAGTGGCAAGTCCAGGCTCATGTTTATTTTCCCTCCTATTTTTCTGATCCAATTCTCTTTCAGTTGTGAAGAAAGGTCCTGACTGAATTGTCTGATCAGCCGAGTGTTGCAGCATTTTCTGTTTTGGGTATTGCCGCCAGTCCCAGGTATCCAGCAGCAGGTGGCGATACTGCGCTGTAAAACGCGACTGATCTTTGTGCAGCTCAACATCACTGACCTCTACCTCGTGGAGGCTGAGCGTCAACTCGCAGACACTTCCTCCTACCTCTCCCTGAACCATGACCCCACCACTGAACATCAAGCCATTGTTTCCAGGACTGTCACTGACCTCATCTCCTCTGGAGATCTTCCTCCCACAGCTTCCAACCTGATAGTTCCTACCTCCTACCCAAAATCCACAAACAGAACTGCCTCGGTAGACCGATCGTCTCAGCTTGCTCCTGCCCCACGGAACTCATTTCTCGTTATCTTGACTCCCTTCTCTCTCCCCTTGACCAGTCCCTTCCCACCTACATCCGTGATTCCTCTGACACCTTACGTCACATCAACAATTTCCAGTTCCCTGGCCCCAACCGCTTCCTCTTCACCATGGACGTCCAATCCCTCTACACCTCCATCCCCCACCAGGATGGTCTGAGGGCCCTTAGCTACTTCCTCGAACAATCCCCATCCACCACTACTCTCCTCCGTCTGGCTGAACTTGTTCTCACACTGAACAATTTCTCCTTCAACTCCTCTCACTTTCTCCAAATAAAAGGTGTGGCTATGGGTACCCGCATGGGCCCCAGCTATGCCTGTCTCTTTATGGGGTATGTGGAACATTCCTTGTTCCAGTCCTACTCCGGCCCCCTACCACAACTCTTTCACCGGTACATCGATGATTACTTCGGTGCTGCTTCATGCTCTCGTCGGGACATGGAAAAATGTATTAATTTTGCTTCCAATCTCCACCCCTCCATCATTTTCACATGGTCCATCTCTGACACTTCCCTTCCCTTCCTTGACCTCTCTGTCCCAACCTCTGGGATAGACTGTCCACCAATATCCATTACAAACCCACCGACTCCCACAGCTATCTCGACTACAGCTCCTCACACCCCGCTTCCTGTAAGGACTCCATCCCATTCTCTCAGTTCCTTCGCCTCCATCGCATCTGTTCCGATGATGCTACCTTCAAAAACAGTTCCTCTGACATGTCCTCCTTCTTCCTTAACCAAGGTTTTCCACTCACGGTCGTTGACAGGGCCCTCAACCGTGTCCGGCCCATCTCCCGCGCATCCGCCCTCACGCCTTCTCCTCCCTCCTAGAAACATGATAGGATCCACCTTGTCCTCACTTATCACCCCACCAGCCTCCGCATTCAAAGGATCATCCTCCGCCATTTTCGCCAACTCCAGCATGATGCCACCACCAAGCACATCTTCCCTTCATCCCCCCTGTCGGCATTCCATAGGGATCGTTCCCTCCGGGACACCCTGGTCCACTCCTCCATCACCCCCTACTCCTCAACCCCTACCTATGGCACCTCCCCATGCCCACGTAAAAGATGCAACACCTGCCCCTTCACTTCCTCTCTCCTCACTGTCCAAGGGCCCAAACACTGCTTTCAAGTGAAGCAGCATTTCACTTGCATTTCCCCCAACTTAGTCTCCTGCATTCGTTGCTCCCAATGTGGTGTCCTCTACATTGGAGAGACCAAACGTAAACTGGGCGACCGCTATGCAGAACACCTGTGGTCTGTCCGCAAGAATGACCCAAACCTCCCTGTCACTTGCCGTTTTAACACTCCACCCTACTCTCTTACCCACATGTCAGTCCTTGGCTTGCTGCATTGTTCCAGTGAAGCCCGACGCAAACTGGAGGAACAGCACCTCATCTTCCGACTAGGCGCTTTACAGCCTTCTGGACTGAATATTGAATTCAACAACTTTAGATCTTGAACTCCCTCCTCCAACCCCACCCCCTTTCTGTTTCTTCCCCCTTCCTTTTGTTTTATTCCAATAATTTATATAGATTTTTCTTTTCCCACATATTTCCATTATTTTTAAATCCTTTATGCCCTGCTAGTCTTTCCACCTCACCCCCACTAGAGCTGTATCTTAAGTGCCCAAGCATCCATTCTTAATTAGCACATTTGTTTAGATAATATCACCACCTTCAACACCTATGTTCTTTTGTTCTTTTGTCTGTGACATCTTTTAATTATCTGCTCCTATCACTGCTTGCTTGTCCCTACAACCACACCAACCCCCACTTCTCTCCCCCCAACCCCACCACCCCCACCCCCACCTTAAACCAGCTTATATTTCACCCCTCTCCATATAATCACTCAGTTCTGTGGAAGGGTCATGAGGACTCGAAACGTCAACTCTTCTTCTCCGCGGATGCTGCCAGACCTGCTGAGTTTTTCCAGGTAATTCTGTTTTTTTTGGATTTCCAGCATCCGCAGTTTTTTTGTTTTATACAGAAAAGTACAGTACAGGAACAGGCCCTTCGGCCCTCCAAGCCTGCGCCAATCATCTTGTCAGTCAACTAAAACATTTTGCACTTCCAGGGTCCGTATCCCTCTATTCCCATCCTATTGAAGAAGCTACTTTGTGTATTTGATATGAGGTGCTGAATACCTGAGGAATCTTCTCATTTTCAGAATATATTAACCTGATTTTTTTAATACATGTGACAGTGGGAGTGATGAGAAAAGGCTGATGGAGCTGTTGTTGGATGCACACATTTTCCTGAAGAATATTAGAAAACTATCCAACTATTTTATTTCAGGACCAGTGAGCAGAGATAATGATTAGGGAACAGCTTTGAGCGTCTCTGCTCTGCCTGCCAGTGTGATCCTCACAGTCTGAAGGTGGAACATGGCAGCACAATAAGGAAAGTGTTGGAGCCATCAAGTGTGGAGATGATAGTGGCAGGGATAAGGCACTGGGTGTAAGCTAGGTGGGGGTGGAGATGGGTGATGTTCTAGAGAGTCATAAGTGAAATGAAGGGAAATGGGTGGCAGAGGAGCAGAGAGGGAAAGGGGCAGATCCTCGGATTAGTCCTTTAGGGTGTGAGGAAGGAGTGTATCAGTATTAAACTGAGAGGGAGTGTGGAAAGAGAGTCTCAGCATGAACTCTGGGGAAGGGTCAGCTTGAAGTGAGGGGGTTGAAGAGGGAAAAATGCAAATTCCCAAACGCCATGGAAATGCAGAATTGTCACCCTTCAATATCTGGATTTCTCTCTCAGGTTTTCATGTTCTGGGTGCAGAGTGAGAAATGGAAACACAAGAAATCCCAGCTACAGACTGGGAAACAGGTGAAGAGATGGAGGATGGGACTGGGTGGTTTGACTGACTGAAGCAGGGAGTAAATGAAGGAAGGAGACACATAAGATATTTATTTACATTTTATTTTAATCCTCTGACATTTATAATTGTATTGGTTTTATTTACAGTCTGACTGGGATTTTACAATTTGGAGATTAAATGACACATTTAGTGACAACCTGTTGTCAATGGTGATTTCTAACCCTCAACCCCCGACCCTAATCACGGGGTCAAGTCATGGTGACGTCAGGGATGATGTAACACCCCGAGACCCCGCCCCTTTCCCAGAACCGAATCAGAACCTGGGGCAGATTCTCAGAAACTGGTTTTCATCCCAAGTGCTGAAGAAAGGATAAAGTTTCTCAGTGAATTTATTCCCAGTGAAGCTGTGGAGATGGGACTTGGTGTCCGCGCTGTAAAATGAAACTGTCCCAGACTCATAACTGAGATAAACTCCCACCTTCCCGGGGATCTGACCGACAGGGAGACGGGATCCAGGAGAGGAGTTTATATAAAACTGATCCTCATCCCGCTCAATGGTCCAGAATCCAGTCTCCGGATTCAGACTGACCCCGTCCTTCCTCTCCACAGACTCTGCGGCTACTCCCAGACTCCAGCACCGATTCCCCTCCACCTCCACCTCCCAGTAATGTCTCCCCGATGTGAATCCCTCTGATCCCAGGACACAAGACCAGAACCTGTGTGTAAACCTCTTCCCGGTGTCAGGGAGACTCCTCCAGGTCCAGGTCCGTCTCAAACTCTTCAGATCCTCAGACACCTCGAGCCAGGGACTCGCTGTTTCCACATCCAGGGTCACAGAGACTGGGAGAGAAAAGCAGAGAATTAGAGACTCGCCGGGGATCGGGGGAGAGACTCGCTGGGGATCGGGGGAGAGACTCGCTGGGGATCGGGGGAGAGACTCACTGGGGATCGGGGGAGAGACTCACTGGGGATCGGGGGAGAGACTCACTGGGGATCGGGGGAGAGACTCACTGGGGATCGGGGGAGAGACTCACTGGGGATCGGGGGAGAGACTCACTGGGGATCGGGGGAGAGACTCACTGGGGATCGGGGGAGAGACTCACTGGGGATCGGGGGAGAGACTCACTGGGGATCGGGGGAGAGACTCGCTGGGGATCGGGGGAGAGACTCACTGGGGATCGGGGGAGAGACTCACTGGGGATCGGGGGAGAGACTCGCCGGGGATCGGGGGAGAGACTCACTGGGGATCGGGGGAGAGACTCACTGGGGATCGGGGGAGAGACTCACTGGGGATCGGGGGAGAGACTCACTGGGGATCGGGGGAGAGACTCACTGGGGATCGGGGGAGAGACTCACTGGGGATCGGGGGAGAGACTCGCTGGGGATCGGGGGAGAGACTCACTGGGGATCGGGGGAGAGACTTTAATCGATCTGACCGTTGTTGATTTGTTTTCCTGTGGCTCAACATGAAAAACAGCCGCCCTGAGGGGAGGAAATGAGAATCTGACAACTGCAGAAAACACTGGGACTTCCACAGAGGGAAGTCACAGCTTCTGGAAATATCAGACATTACACCCACCCTCCTCAGCTCTGTGGGACTGTGTGGGGATAGAAATAAGAAAATGAGCAAAAGCTGGGACTGGAGCCTCAATGTAAAAATAAATCCTGTTCCCAGATTAATGCAGCATAAAAGGGATTTACAATATCTGGGATTCAAACACCCACCACACTGCTGAGCAGATTACTGATTGAGGAAACTCACTCTGTCGGATTGGGGGCATGAGTGTGTCTGTGTGGGTATGGATTGGTGTCTGTGTATGGACAGATGTATTTGCATATGTGTGGACAAATATTTCTGCATATGGGTGTGTGTGTGTGAGCGTATGTGGATGTGTGTGTAAGGGTCTGTGTGTGTATATGGACAGGTGTTTGAGTGTGAGTGTGGGACTATGTTAATGTGTATAGGCTTAGTTGCCTGAGTGTGAATGTCTGTGTGTGTGAATATGGGATGAAAATTACTCACAAATTCCTCCACATGCATGGAAATATTTTACAGGACAGATGGGAAAGTGTTTTGATGGATGGGACACTGACACCAGTACTGGGGACAGATGGAGCTGTACCATTGGGACAGCCTTCACCTGAACTGCACTGGGACCAGAATCCTGGTGAACTGTACAAATAGTGCTGCAGTGAGAGCTTTGAAAGTCTTGTGGTGCAGTGCGCAGTGTCCCTACCTCTGAGCCAGAAACTGCAGGTACAAGTCCCACTCCAGGACTTGATAGCCAAGGAATGTGTGTTCATAACATGACCAAAGAGGTTGAGGATCAACTTGTAAATCCTGCGAATGGCAGGTGGTAAGAATGGGAGAGATTCTATGTGATAGAATAAAATTGGAGCCTTGACCATCACTATTTATAGTTCCAGACTATAACATGAATGGTGAAGTGCATGTTGCCATAGCGACTCAGCCTCCTTGGAGCCCAGTTGGCTAGACGACCAATGTGGGTCAGATTGGTGTGAACAGCACAGTAATCAATCGTCGTTCCACTGGGATGGATTTGGGACCTGTATCCTTGCCCTACGTGTGGTGGAGGTTGCGGTGCTGGGGGTCAGACCTGCCTTAGGGCAGAGAACTGAAGAAAACTGAGAGCTTTAAACTAAATACTGTCAGCTGCAAGTGTTCACAAAACGTTAAAAGGAAGGACAAGACAATAGTGCAGAGTAATGATAACAAGATTGTGGCAGGAAGGGACAGAGAATACAAACAAGAGTGCAACAGCAAAAAAAGGTCAGTGTAAGGAAAATCATAAAAATACAAAATTAAAGGCTTTCTTTCAGAATGCACACAGCTTTCATAAGGAAATGGATCAACTGATAACATAAATACAAATAAATGAGTGTGGTATGATCTCCCTTACAGAGATATGGCTGCAAAGTGGCTGCAGCTGGAACCTGAATATTTAAGGGTATTTGACATTTTGGAAGGGCAGGGAGTAAGGAAAGGAGGTGGGTTAGCTCTGATAATAAAGGATGAGATCAGTGCAGTGGTGAGAAATGACCTTCATTCAGAGAACCAAAATGTAGCATTAATTTGGGTGGAGATTCTACACTGCTTCTCGGCCTTCTGAAAGTAGCTACACTGTAGGATTGAGTATCATTAAGAAAAATGGGGGCTTGTAAGGATTAACTGTAATAAAGATTTTCATCTTCAAATACATTGGACAAATCAAACTGGCAATGGTAGCCTGGAGCAGGAGTTTCCGCTGTATTTGGGGCTATGGGCAGAATTTTCTGAGTGCACTGGCACCAGGCGTGTTAGGTGTTGTGTGCGGAAAATTTGGCATAACCTGCTTCACAACAGTGTGAAGGCAGGCCGCGATTGTCCGCTCAGCCCGCCGATGGGCTAATGTATTACATTTAGCGGGGAGCTAATTGTAATACATTGGCATGTAATTAAAAGGCCATCCTGCCAGGCTCTTGGAACCTCGCAGTATCGTCTGTCCACGTCAGCGGGAAAGCACGCTGACATATTTCACAACAGCACGCACTGTTGGTGGCCTTCACTTTGAGGAAACTGAGGTGAGTGAGCAGCAGTGTTCTCCACAGCTCGCCCATTGTTTACAGGCCTCAAGGGCGTCAGGGGAGTGGGGGCAACTGATGCCTGGTCTCAGAGGCGACTAATGAGAGGGTGGGGGGTGTGGCATCTGGGGGCAAGTGCTGGCCAGCCTCAGAGGTGACCATTGTCGTTAAAAAAGAACAAGAAGTGTCAATGGACAAATGAGTGTCAGAAGTCATTTGACAGTGTAAAAACTGTATTGACTACGACACCAGTTTTGGCAGTATCTAATTATGTCAAGCAGTTTAAGCTGGCTGTTGATGCAAGTGATGCAGGAATTGGTGCTGTACAGTTGCAAGAAGATGAAACTAGAATTGAGAAACCTACAGGGTATTTTTCATGAAAGCTGAATGTACAACAGAGAAGATATTCAACGATCAAAAAGCAGACCCTGGGTGTGGTGTTAGCGTTACAGCATTTTGAGGGTTATGTTGCAAACAATTCATCAGAAACAATTGTTTATACAGACCATAGTCCCTTAAAATTTCTGGTCTAATTTCAAGACCGAAGTGCAAGGCTGTTCAGATGGAGTTTATTACTGCAACCATTCAATTTACAGATTATCATGTGGTTGGACAAGAATATCTAACTGCAGATGTATTGTCAGGAGTTTAAAGTTCAAAGGGAAATTAGACATTTAAAACCTGGACACTGGACTGAAATGACCTCTGTTGATACATATGGAACAATAGAATTCACATATTAAAGAGAAAGAAGCATATATAAATGAGAATGAAAGGCTATATGAGGAGAGGGCCATGTAAGATCTAACAGGAATGTGTGAAACAGCCTTCAAGCAGTCTCCAGCCATTTGTGCATAAGTCTGATATGTAAAGTAACTGAAGTTGGGGAAAATCCATTTGGAATTCCACTGCCAAGTGTGTATTGTGTTAACTTGCTGGTTTTGTTTTAAATCTAAAACCTATTTTGACTGTTGCCTTAAAGGGGCGTGTTTTTTAAAATTCATTCACGAGATGTGGGCTTCGCCGGCTGGGCCATCATTTATTGCCCATCTGTAGTTGCCCTTGAGAAGATGGTGATGAGCTGCCTCTTGAGCTGCTGTAGTTCATGTGGTGTAGGTACACCCACAGTGCTGTTAGGAAGGGGATTTCAGGATTTTGACCCAGCGACAGTGAAGAAATGGTCAAAATGCTGCAATGCTAACACCAGACCCAGGGTCTCCTTTTCAATCATTGAATATCTTCTCTGTTGTACATTCAGCTTTTGTAAAAAATACCCTACAGGTTTCTCCATTCCAGTTTCATCTTCTTGCAAAGGGACAGCACCAATGCCAACATCATTTGCGTCAACCACCAACTTACATTGCTTGGTATAATTAGGCACTGCAAAAACTGGTGTCGCAGTCAATACATTTTTTTAAACTGTCAAATACCTTCTGACACTTCTGTGTCCATTGAAGCTTCTTGTTCTTTTTCAATAGAGCAACCAGACTGCTAAAATTTGGTACAAATTTCCAGTAAAACCGACTGCTGCCCAGAAATCTGAAATCTCGTTTTGTTGTCGGCACTGGGAAATTCACAATGGCTTTGACTTTCACACCTCTCGGAGCCACCTTACCACATAATATTTTTTGGCCTAGATACGTAACTTGCACTTTTTCAAACACACTTTTAGGCAAGTCCATCACCAAATTCGCTTCTTGCAGTCGATTAAATAATTCTTCCACATACTGTAAATGCTCCTCCCATTTTTGACTGAAAACTATCAAGTCATCAATATAAACAACACATTTGCTCAGTCCTGCATTTACTTTGTTAGTCTTTGAAATGTTGCTGGTGCATTTTTCATACCAAATGGCATGACTTTAAACTGATATAGTCCATCTGGCACCACAAAAGCAGAAATCTCTTTTGCTCTCTCCGTTAATGGTACTTGTCAATATCCTCTCAGTAAATCAACCTTTGTGATAAACTCTGATTCTCCCACTTTCTTAAAGCAACTTTATAACTGTGGTCTAGGATATGAATCCACTTTTGTTACTACATTCATCTTTTGATAATCCACACACTGTCTTTGTGTTCCATCTGGTTTTAGTACCATCACAACAGACGGACTCCAGTTACTGCAACTAGACTCAATGATGTAATTTTGAAGCATGAATTCAATTTCTTTCTGTACTTGTGATAACTTTGCTGGGCTTAATCTGTAAGGGTGTTGCCGTATTGAAAATGAATCCCCTGCAATTACATGATGTGTAGCTAAATCTGTCCCCCCCAGTTTATTCCCACAAATAGCTTTGTGTGACTGCAGGAGCTTCTCCAAATCACTTTGACACTTGTCTGATAGTTAACTCAATAATACATTTAAATATTCATGTACCCCCCTCATTATCCAATTTGATTAGAGGAAAATCAATTTCAGAATCCTTCATTTCTAGCTCTTTCTCCTTATCTATCAATACTAATGCCTCATTTAGGTCCTCTCCTGGTCAAATTACTGTTTAAGCATATTTTTGTCACACCCTCTGTTTCTTTTTTCTATCTGGAGTATTTATTAAATAATTTAACTCACTCAGTTTCTTTTCAATTCTGTAAGGTTCACTAAACCTTGCCTTTAATAACTCACCCAGTTCTGGTAACAAAACTAACACCTTTGCCCCACAAAAAACTGAGCTGCTGCTCTCCCATCTGCCTTCGCTTCCATCACCTGCTGTGATATCTTTAAATGTTCCCTAGCTAAATCAGATGCTCTGTTCAATCTTGCTCTGAAATTTGTCACATAATCCAGAAGAATATTTTCCATATTTTGACCCACTAATTTCTCACGACTCAACTTCAGTTGCTCCCTTACCTCATGACCATAGATTAATTCAAAAGGATGAAATCCAGTTGATGCATTAGGACCAACGCTAAAGGCAAATCACAAGAATGGAATTCCCCTATCCCAATCCTGTGGATAGTCTTGACTATAAGCCCTCATCATGGTTTTTAAAGTTTGATGCCATTTTCCAAAGCTGCTTAAACCCAAACTGTTCATTAATTCCTTAAACAGCTGTGACATGAAACTTTAACCCTGATATGATTGTATTTCTTTTGGAGAACAATACTTGCAAAATATTTACTCAACTCTTTCACAATTCTTTTTGCAAAGGTTTTGCTTCAGGAAACCTTGTAAACACACCCATCATTGTCATCAAGTGCTGATTTTCACTTTTGGTCTTAGGGAGGCGTCCCACATAATCAATCATGACCCTAGTAAAAGGGTCCTCAAATGATAGAATTGGAATTAAAGGTGCCAGCGTAATCACAGTTTGTGGTTTCCTTATCACCTGACATGTGTGTCATGTTTTACAGAAATTGACTACACCTCTATGTAGTCCAAGCCAGTAAAATGTTTTTGTATTTTCACCTGTGTCTTCCTAATTCTGAAATGCCCCCCCTATTGGAATTTCATGAGCTACTATCAGTATCTCATTTCTATACCAAAATGGTATAACAATCTGATGCACTTCCATCCATTTTTCATCCGCTGAAACAGTCTCCACTTCTTCATTAACACAGTACCTTTAAGGAATAATATTCTGGGATACATTCTGCCTCTGTTTCTGAGTAAGATCTTTGATATAACTGCTTTATTCATGGACACTTTTGTTGTAGCTCTACCAACCTCCTTAAGCTGAACAACTCAGCTTCATTCTCTTTCATTCATTTTTCCTGAACAATCTTATCAAAGATAGTATCATCAAATTGAACTTCAACACCGTTCCCCTGACTTTTAACTTCCTCTCCTTCCTGTTTCAACCTCTGAGCTTGTGATCACATTACTACACAGTCTGGAAACAATCCAGGATGCTCTTTCTGCAACACTTCTGTCGAATGCAGCCCTACAGGCTGCTCAACTACCATAGGCATCACCCATATCTGTGACCCAGCTATATCATCACAAAAAATAAATTGAACCCTTGCAATGGGCATTTTTTCCACTACTCCAACAATCACCTGACCTGTTTTCCACTTACTCTTTAAATTAACCCCCCCACAATGGATCAGATTTAGCGTCTCCATGAAACCCACTTAATATCAAATGTTCCTGCAATACTTCCTCTGAACAACAAATATCACGATTCCATAAAATTAAGGATTGACAAGCCCCTGTGTCTCTTAAAATTTTAATATATTTATTTGCTCCACCCTGTACATATGGAAAGACCTCCACTTCACATACAAAATCTTTAAACAACACTACAACCTGCTCTTCAGAAATCCTTAGGTAAATTGTGAACACATTCCCACTTCTTTATCCATCACTGATTCTTTCTGCTTCACCTGTACACAAACCACTGGTTTTTCATGTGCCTGGACCTCAGATCCCACAGTACGTTTACTTCCAGAACTTTTCTGCATTCCAAATATTGCAACAGATTTCCCCTGTAAACCCCCCAACACATTGACTTCATGTGCCCAGCTTTAATACAATGAAAACACCTCAATTTTCGAATGTCACTTCTACCCTCAGCACCTTTTTTATTCTAAGAAAAAACTTACTGAGAATTTCCAACTACTCCTTCTCTTCCCTGACTACCTACCTTCCTTTCACCTTATGGCTTTCTATCTTTCTCTGATTTAAAAAGGTGACAAAAATGGCTTAGATGTATGCACTAACACATAATCATCAGATAGCTCTGCTGCTTGTCTTACCACTTGAACCTTCAGTTCCTCCACATGTGTTCACGCTACCAAAGAAATTGAATCTTTAAATTCTTCCAAAAGCTTTACTTCTCGAGGAGCTGCATATGTTGTCTCTACCTTTAATGCCCATATCCACTGGTCAAATTACTTTGTTTTACTTTCTCAAACTCAATATAATTTTGCCCAGGCTGTTTCCTTATATTCCTAAATTTCTGCATGTATGCCTCAGGAACCAACTCACATGCACTCAAAATAGCCTTTTTTACTGCATCAAAATCTACCAATACTTTTCCTGACGGCGAGGCATAAACTTCATGGTCTCTACCTACTAACCTAGAATGTAAAAGCAATGTCCGGATTTCTTGTGCCATTTAATCTGCTTCGCTTTCTTCTCAGATAATATAAAGAATGCCTCTACATTCCTTTCTTCAAACTTCAGAAGAACTTGCTCAAATTCAACATCTCCCCATTGCATTTTATGTTGAAGATTTTGTTTCATCATCAGAACCTTTCTCAGCATCTGAGATCTATTTCTTAAAGTGCAGCTTTTTAAGCAAATATTGTCTTCCTCTTTCATTCTCTCTCTCTCTCTCCTCCATTGCTAACTTCACAGAATCCATAATTTTAATGACACAGAAGAGATTGAGAGGAGGATCCCAATCCAGGCAGTCAGCAGCACCTAGAGGAAAGTGTGAGAGGAGGACCCTGGGACAGGCAGTCAGCAGCATCTAGAGGAGAGACTTTGCAGTATAAATCAGCAGGAGAAGGAGAGAGTGAGCATCAGAGTATGGGAACACAGGAGCATAAAAACCACATGAGAAGCAACGCGAGTTTGACAGCAGAGGTGACAGGGAGTTCGGTGATGAGGGAGGTGGTGTTTCTTTCCTTTTCTACCTTTCTTCAGAAAGAAGAGCGATGGCTTCCTTGGTAAGTAGGATCTGGTAAGTAAATTAGAAAAGTGTAATATTTTTAAATAAGTAGCTATATTTGGATTTAACTGAGAAGAGCCAGGAATAAGGGAAATTTAGGGCTAATATAATAAAGAAACATAAATAGCCCAAAGTAGAATGAAGTTAACATAAGGGAAGTAGAGTTAAGACATGGTAGGGCAGTTTGTTCAAGTGGAATGCATGTCCTGTAATATGTGCAAAGTCATGGATGCTACTGGTGTCCTAGATGACCACACGTGCAGGAAGTATTGCCATCTGCAGAAACTTGAGCTCCGGGTTTCAGGGCTCGAGCGGCGGCTGGAGGCACTGTAGTGCATTTGCGAGGCTGAGAGCTATGTGGATAGCACGTTCAGAGAGGGGGTCACACCACAGATTAAGGGCCTGGAGACAGAGAGGGAATGGGTGACCGCAAGGCAGTCCAAGAGAAGTAGGCAGGTAGCGCAGGAGTCCCCTAGGGTCCTGCTTACAAATCGACTTTCCGTTATGAAGCTGGTGAGGATGCTGGTTCCTCAGAGGAGTGCAGTCAGAGCCAGGTTTGTGGCACCACGGTAGGCTTGGCTGTACAGGAGGGGAGGAAGAAGAAAGGAAGAGCTATAGTGATAGGGGATTTAATGGTTTGGGGAACAGACAGGCGTTTCTGTGGCTGTAGATGTTACTCCAGGATGGTATGTTGCCTGCCTGGTGCCAATGTCAAGGATGTCACAGAGCAGCTACAGGACATTCTTTTGTGGGGGGGGGGGGGAATGAACAGTCAAAGGTCGTGGTCGACATTGGTACCACTGGTTTAGGTAGGAAGGGGAATGTGGTCCTGCAATCAGAATTTAGGGAGCTAGGTAGAAAATTAGCAAGCAGGACCTCAAATATTGTAATCCCTGGATTACTCCCAGCACCACGTGCCAGTGAGTACAGAATTAGGAGGATAAGGCTGATGAATGCATGGCTGGAAAGATGGTGCAGGAGGGAGGGCTTTAGATTCCTGGGGCATGGGATTGTCTCTGGGGGAGAAGGCACTTGTACAAGCCAGATGGGTTGCACCTGAACAGAGCTGGGACTGAGTTCTTTATGGGGCGTTTTACTAGTGCTGTTGTGAGGGCTTTAAACTAACTCAGCAGGTGTGTGGGAACCAGGAGAAAATGTTAGAGACGAATGCCAGGGTGCACAAAATACTGGGAGAGAGAGATAACACTAGATTAGAGAATGGTAAGTTAATATGTGAAGTCGGGGTTAGGGAGAAAGTAACAAAATCTAAATCAGGGTTACTATGCATGTGAATGCAGGGAGTACAATGAATAAGATTGGGGACTTATATGTGTAGATTGCCATATGGAAATATGATGTTGTGGCAATAACAGGGACCTGGCTTAAGAATGGGCAGAACCTGGTGTTAAATATTCCTGGGCACAAGGTGTTCAGAAAGGATAGGAAAAGAAGGAAAGGAGCAGGGATGGTGGTATTGGTTAAGGAGAGCATTGCAGCACTGGAGAAAGTACATGTCCCAGAGGGCTCAAGGACAGAATCGATTTGGCTAGAGCTAAGGAACAAAATAGGTGCAATTATATTGCTCGGTATTGCCTACAACTAGTGGGAAGGATGTAGAGGAACAAATCTGCAGCAAAATTACAGGGGGGTGCAAACATCATAGAGTAGTATAATGGGGGACTTTAATTACACAGTGATAGTGTAAAGGGTGGAGAGAGGCAAAAGTTCCTAGGTTGTGTTCAGGAAAATTTTCTGGAGCAGTGTGTGTCCAACCCAACAAGAAAAGACCGCTTTGCAGAACACCTTCGGTCTGTATGCAAGCATGACCCAGACCTCCCTGTTGCTTGCCATTTCAACACTCCACCCTCCTCTCATGCCCACATGTCCATCCTTGGCCTGCTGCATTGTTCTAGTGAAGCTCATTGCAAACTGGAGGAACAGCACCTCATCTTCCGACTAGGCACTTTACAGCCGTCCGGACTGAATATTGAGTTCAACAACTTTAGATCATGAACTCTCTCCTCCATCCCCATCCCCTTTCCGATCCCCCCCTTTTTTCCCAATAATTTATATAGATTTTTCTTTTCCCACCTATTTCCATTATTTTTAAATGTATTTCCATCCTTTGTTTTATCTCTACCTTATAGCCTATATCGATCCCTTCCCTTCCCTTCACCCCACCCCACCCCACCCCCACTAGGGATATCTGTACCTTGCTTGCCCTGCTTTCTACCCTTGATTAGCACATTCCTTAGATAATATCACCACCTTCAACACCTCTTTGTCCTTTTGTCTGTGACATCTTTTGGCTATCTCCACCTATCATTGGCCCTCTATCCAGCTCTACCTGTCCCACCATCCCCCCACCTTAAACCAGCTTATATTTCACCTCTTTTCTATTTTTACTTAGTTCTGTTGAAGAGCCATACGGACTCGAAACGTTAACTGTGTCCCTCTCCGTAGATGCTGCCAGACCTGCTGAGTTTTTCCAGGTATTTTTATTTTTATTTTGGATTTCCAGCATCTGCAGTTTTTTGCTTTTATCTTAAAAAAAGATGCACTGTTGGACCTGGTTCTTGGAAATGAAGCCAAGTAGATCAAATGTCAGTGGAGGAACATTTAGGGGACAGTGATCATTGTATTGCATGTTTTAGGATAATAGAAAAGGATATTAGGCAATCCAGGGTAAAAATAATTAACTGGACGATAGCCGACAATGATGGGGCAAGAACGGAGCTGGGTCAGATAGACTGGAACAAAAGATTGGTGGGAAAAACTATAGCTGATCAGGAGGCTACCTTCAAAAAAGATACATTTTGGGCACAGTCAAGGTATAGTCCATTGAAAGGGAAAGGTAGGGCAAACAAATCCAGAGCTCCCTGGAAGAAAAAGGAGGCAGAATTTAAGATAAATAAGAAAAAATGTGCTTATGGCAGGTGTCAGGTAGAAAGTACAATTGAGAACTAAAAAAAATACAGAAGATTCAGAGAGGAGGTGAAAATGCATATTAGAGAAGCGAAGAGAGATTATGAGAAAAGACTGGCAGCCAACATAAAGGGGAATCCCAAAGGCTTCTATAGGTATATAAATATTAAAAGAGTGTAGGGATGATTAGGGGCCTAAAAAGGAATTTACACATGCACATAGGGATCGTGGCTGAAGTATTAAATGAATACTTTTCATCTGCCTTTACCAAGGAGGTAGATGCTACCCAGGCTGTGGTGACAGATGAGGAAACTCCGTCACTAGTGTCAAGAAGAGATAATGTTTAAAATGTTATTGGAAATTATTTTTAAAAAGAGTTTAGTGGTGTCTGTGTCTATGCGTGTATGTGTATGTCTCTTAATTGGATTAAAGCCAGCTGGTGTCGAGGCTTTGATGTATAGAAGAGAAGTAGGTTTGAAATGGTAATTAGGTAATCACAGGGAAATAGGTGGTGAAGTGTAAAGGGGACAATTTGCATTTTTAAATACACCATTAAAAAGAGCATGTGAAGTATTACACCTAACTAGGTGAAGCTCAGAAACAAAGGGCGGGATTTTCCACACCTACCCGCCGGTGGGATCTTCCGGTCCCGTCGCAAGTCAATGGACTTCTGATTGGGGCACCGCTTTGCCCACAGCAGATCCCGCCAGTGACAAAGCTTATTAGTAAAGTGGGTATTATGAAAGGGTTTTATTGTTGGAAGAGTTAAAGTTAAAAAAAGCCTAGTGGCAATGAGAATGTGCTTTCAAAGAGGAAAATATGTATAAAGGAAGAGAAGGCTGTTGGTAAAAAGAGGAGAAATTCTAAGATCTAAAGCCTCTAGCCTGTAAGTCTCAAGTCTGTCTGCAAGGACCCGGCGCTGAAAGAAACTCATTTTGAATGTGACTGTCCAGGATGTGCTTGCCAAGTGTCTGTTTAAATCTATGTATTTCACTGTTGCTTAAATGGAGGTGTAACTGAGAGTCAGATTAATTAGGGGATTTTTGTAGTAATTTTGTAGACATATGTATGTGCTTACAATATTTATTGGATTAATAAATGTTTAATTTAGTTTTAAAAAACCTCTTGCCACCAAGTCGGTGGTCTTATTACTACAGAATTCAAAGCCTGCATCTCAAAACATGCAAATTGCAAAAATCGGTAATGACTGTGGTTTCAAGTTTCCCTCCAGGATTTGAATAGCTCAGCCTTTACCATTGGCAGTGTCATAATGATTGGGAGCTCTTTGCGGGTATTTGTAATTCCCTGATTTTTTGGATTGGGGAATCTTAAGGTTACGAGAAGCACTTTGAATTCAGGTGTTGGTGAGGTTTTTTTAAGTTGTGAGACTGCAAGATGGCTTGCTAATTGCTAAGACTTGTCTGGGAGTAGAAGATATCTCTGATTGGATTACAAAAGCTATCCAAGAATAAGTCAATAGAGTTGGCGGATAAATTACAATTGGGGTTACATGAGTGGCTAGGAAATCAGACATAATTGAAGTGATAGCACAGCATTTGAAATCGGGCATAATACCTGAGAGACAGAGTTCCTCAAGGGGTGGTACATTGGAATGGGCTCAAATTCAGTTGCAAATGAAAATGATTGAATTGGAAGAAAAGGAAAGTGAAAGGGCATTCCAAATGGAACAAGCAGAAAGAGAGGAGACAGAAAGAAAACAGGAAAGGGAGTTAGAAATTGTGAAGATAGAGAAGCAGGAATGAGAATAAGAGAGAAAGAATGAGAGAGAAAATGTTGGCAGTTAAAAACGAGATGCCAAGAGGTGTGAAAGGACTTAACTCAAGAGTAGAAACCAGTGGGGAGATGTTTAAATTTGTACAAGTTCTTCCAAAGTTTGAGGGAAAAGATATTTAAGCATTCTTTATTTCATTTGAGAAGATAGCTAAACAGATATAATGGCCATATGAGAACTGGATGTTGTTGTTGCAATCCAGGTTGGTGGATAGAGCATATGAGGTATATACTTCACTGTGTGAAGAGGTATCAGTGAATTATGATATGGTGAAAAAGGCTACTTTGAGTGCATAAGAGTTGATTCCTGAGGCATGCAGGCAGACATTTAGGAATATGAGGAAACAGTCTGGGAAAACTTATATTGAGTTTGAGAGAGGAAAAAAAAGTAATTTTGGCCAGTGGATATGGACACGAAAAATAGAGACAACCTTTGCAGCTCTCAGAGAAGTAATTCTTTTTGGAAGAATTTAAAGATTCATTTCCCTCGGTAGTGAGAACTCATGTGGGGGAACAGAGGGTTGATTCTGTAAGGCAAGCAGCAGAGATAGCTGATGATTATGAGTTAGTGCATGGAGCTAAACTTTTCTTTCGTCACCCTTTTAAATCTAGAATGGATAGAAAGTAGGAAGGTGAAAGGAAGGTGGGTAGTCAGGGCAGAGAAAGAGTAGCTGGAAATTTCCAGGAAGTTTTTTCTCAGAATATAAAAGGTGCAGGGGGTAGAAGCGACATTTGGAAGTTGAGCGTTTTCATTTTAATAAAGTGGGGCACACAAGGTCAGTTGGAAATTGGAAGGAAAAGCTGTTGAAATTATTGGGGTGCAGAACAGTTCCGGAAGTAAAAGTACCATGGGTTCTGAGGTTCAGGCACAGGGAAAACAGTGGTTTGTGTAAGTAAAACGGAGAATCAGTGATAGGTAAAGAAGTGGGAATGTGTTCACAGTTTACTCAACAGAATTCTGAGGAGCAGGTTGCAGAAATGTTGAAAGATTTTGGGTGTGAAGGGGAAGTCTTTCCAAATGTTCAGGGTGGAGCAGGTAAAGATGTTAACATTTTAAGAGACATAGGGGCTAGCCAATCCTTAAAATTGTGGGATAGTGATATTTGTTGTTTAGAGGGATTATTGCAGGAATAGGTGATAAAAAGTGGGGTTCATGGAGATGCTAAACCTATTCCATTGTGGAAGGTAAATTTAAAGAGTAAGTGGAAAACTGGTAAAGTGACTGTTGGGGTAGTGGAAAAATTGCCCATTGCAGGGACTCAATTTATTCTGGGTAATGATATCGCTGGATCACAAATATGGGTGATGCATATGGTAGTTGAGCAGCCTGTAGAAGTGTTTTCAACAGCGGTGTTACAAGGGGAGCTTCCTGGATTGTTTCCAGACTGTGTGACAACGAGATCACAGGCACATTGGTTGAAACAAGAAAAACAAGGAGGACAGGAAGTTCAAAGGCAGGAAGAAGATATGAAAATCCAATTAGCAGGCACTGTGTTTGATAAAAACAAAAAACTGCGGATGCTGGAAATCCAAAACAAAAACAGAATTACCTGGAAAAACTCAGCAGGTCTGGCAGCATCGGCGGAGAAGAAAAGAGTTGACGTTTCGAGTCCTCATGACCCTTCAACAGAACATTGTTCAGAAAGGCACAGGAGAAACAATTCAGCTGAGTGTTTAACTCAAGGCAATTAATTGAATGGCGGCAAAAGGATTTGCAATTAAAACAAGTATATCAAACAGCTTACTCAGAAACAGAGGCAAAATGTGTTCTAGAATGTTATTACCTCAAGGGAGATATTTTAATGAGAAAATGGAGGCTGGATCATGTTTCAGCAAATGAAAGCTGGGAGGAGGTAAATCAGACTGCTATCCCATTAGGGTATGGAAATGAGATTCTGAGGATTGCTATTGAAATTCCAATGGGGAAACATTTAGGAATTAGAAAGACACACAAAAAAGTACAGAAACATTTTTATTGGGCAGATTGCATATGGATGTAGAAAAGTTCTGTAGAACATGTTACATATATCAGATGATAGGGAAACCACAAGCAGTGACTTTAATCCCAATACCGGCATTTGAAGATACTTTTACTAAGGTCATGATTGATTGCGTAGGACCCCTTCCGAAGACTAAAAGTGGAAATCAGTACTTACTGACAATAATGGATGTGTCTACCAGGCTTCCTGAAGAGATACCTTTAAGGAATATTGCAACTAAGAAGATTGTGGAAGAGTTAATTATTTTTTTACAAGATATGGTTTACTTAAGGAAATACAATCAGGTCAGGCTTCAAATTTTATGTCACAGCTGTTAAGGAAGTAATGAAAAGTTTGGGGAAAAAACAATTTATGTCAACAGCTTATCATCTGGAGTCACAAGAAGCTTTGGAAAAATGGCATCAAGCTTTAAAAACCAGGATGAAAGCGTAATGTCAGGATTACCCACAGGATTGGGACAGGGGAATTCCATTCTTGAATTTTGCCATTGGACACGCTCCTAATGCATCGACTGGTTTTAGCCCTTTTCAACTAGTTTATGGCCATTAGGTAAGGGGACCACTAAAATTGATTTATGAGAAATTGGTGGGTCAAAATCCAGAAACTGCTCTCTTGGATTATGTATCAAACTTCAGAGAGAGATTAGACAGAGCATGTGAGTTGGCTAGAGAACATTTAAAGGGAAGTTATTGGATAAAATTCTGAGGGACAGGATTAATCTCCACTTGGAGAGGCAGGGATAATCAGGGATAGTCAGAATGGTTTTGTCAGGGGGAGATCATGTCTTACAAATTTGATTGAATTTTTCAAGGAGGTGACTGGTTGTGTAGATGAGGATAGTGCAGTTGATGTAGTCTACATGGACTTCACTAATGCTTTTGACAAGCTCCCAAATGGGAGAATGGTCAAGAAGGTAAGAGTCCATTGGGCCCAGGGCAATTTGTCAAATTGGATCCAAAATTGGCTTAGTGGCAGGAGGCACAGGGAAGTGGTTGAAGGTTGTTTTTGCAATTGGAAGCCTGTGACGAGTGGTGTACCACAGAGATTGGTGCTGGGACCCTTGCTGTTTGTAGTGTACATTAATGATTTTTTCATGAATATCGGAGGTATGATCAGTAAGTTTGCAGATGACACGAAAATTGGTGGCATTGTAAATAGTGAGGAGAAAACCCTTAGACTACAAGACGATATGGATGGGCTGGTAAATTGGGCATAGCAGTGGCAAATGGAATTTAATCCTGAGAAGTGTGAGGTAATGAACTTGGGGACAACTAACACAGCAAAGGAATACACAATGAACGGTAGGACCATAGGAGGTACAGAGGATCAGAGGGACCTTGGTGTACATGTCCATAGATCCCTGAAGGCAGCAGCACAGATAGATAAGGTGGTTAAGAAGGCATATGGGATACTTGCATTTATTAGCCGAGGCATAGAATATAAGGGCAGGGAGGTTATGTTCAGCTGTATAAAATGCTAGTTATTCCACAGCTGGAGTAGTGTGTGCAGTTCTGGTTGCCACACTTTAGGAAGAACGTCATTGCACTCGAGATTCACCAGGATGATGCCTGGGCTGGAGCATTTCAACTATGATGAGAAATTGGATAAGCTGGGGTTGTTTTCCTTAGAGAGGAAGAAACATTTGCCCTTAGCGGAGGTGTCAATAACCAGTGGGCATAGATTTAAGGTAAGGGGCAGGAGGTTTAGAGGGGATTTGAGAAAAAATGTTTTCACCCAGAGAGTGGTTGGAAACTGGAACACACTGCCTGAGGAGGTGGCAGAGGCAGGAACCTCCTGTTAAATGCAACATTTAAGAAGTATTTAGATGAGCACTTGAAATGCCGTAGAATACAGGGCTACGGGCCAAGTGCTGAAAAATGTGATTAGAATAGATAGGTGCTTGATGGCCAGCACGGACGCAATGGGCCAAAGGGCCTGTTTCTGTGTTGTATAACTCTATGACTCCATATCATAGCAAGCGATGAGAGTGAAAGCAGACAGGAAGGCTACAGCTCGGAATTTTATTGCTGTGGAGAAAGTGTTAGTTCTGTTACCAGTACTGAGTGACTGATGAGGGGACCATTGAAATTGATTTATGAGAAACAGGTGGGTCAAAATTCAGAAAATATTCTCAAGGATTATGTATCAAATTTCAGGGAAAGATTGAACAGAACATGTGAGATGGTCCCAGAACATTTAAAGATATCACAGCAAACGATGAAAATGACGGCAGATAAGGAAGCTGAATCTCGTAGTTTTGTTGCTGGGGAGAAAGTGCTAGTTCTGTTACCAGTACTGGGGGCTCATTAAAAGCAAGGTTTAGTGGGTCTTACAGAATTGAAAAGAAATTGAGTGAAGTAAATTATTAATAAATGCTCCAGAAAGAAGAAAGAAGCAGAGGATGTGTCATATGAATATGCTTAAAAAGTACTTTGACGAGGAAGAGGAACAAAAAGAGG
Organism: Carcharodon carcharias; assembly: GCF_017639515.1. Taxonomy (NCBI): domain Eukaryota; kingdom Metazoa; phylum Chordata; class Chondrichthyes; order Lamniformes; family Lamnidae; genus Carcharodon; species Carcharodon carcharias. The sequence continues at coordinate 109,594,921 of NC_054485.1, forward strand.
TATTAGTGGTGGTAAATAATAAGAAAGAGATAGAAATGTAGGACTCTGAAATTGATTTTCCTCTAATCCCAATTCTATAATGAGTGGGTACTTGAAAACTTAAAAGTAATATTGAGTTACCTTCCAGACAAGTGCCAAAGTGATTTGGAAAAGCTATTGCAGTCACACAAAGCTATTTATGGAAATAAGTTGGGGAAGGCAGATTTGGCTATACATGGGGCAGAATTTTCTGCCTGTCGGGCAGGCGGGTCGGGACCCAATCTCCAGCAACGAAGCAGGCCGCACTGCCATTTTACGTGGGTGGGCCAGTTAAGGCCCACCCAGCGTGATGTCCAGCGGGAAGCGCTATGCGCTTCCTATGTCGGCGGGGGGATTCCCTAAAAGCAAGAGTGTGCTTTATCATACATGTGCACGAAAGAGCGCACTTCTCCCTGAGGCTAAGTGCAGCCTCAGGGAAGCCGCTTCTACTTTGAAAAATATTAAGAGAGGAAAAAGTTCCCTAACATGTCCCCCTCATGTGACATTTTACACGTCGGCAAGCAGGCCCCGCCCCCTGCTCGCTGAAGGCAAAATTCTGCCCATGATGTTTCTATGACAGTTTCATCTTTGATCAGGCAACATCCTTATAGATTAAATCTGGCTAAGTTATCACAAATCTAGAAATAAATTGATTTCATGCTTCAAAATGATATCATTCAGTCTAGTTATAGTAACTGGACTTCACCTATTGTACTGGTACTGAAACCAGATGGAACCAAAGGCTGTGTGTGGACTATCGAAAGATGAATGCTGTGACAAAAGTAGATTCATATCCTATACTACGGGTTGGAGGATTGTATTGAGAAAGTGGGACAATCAAAATTTATCACAAATATTGACTTGCTAAAAGGATATTGGCAAGTACCATTATCAGAGAGAGCAAGAGATATCGGCTTTTGTGATGCCAGATCTATGATATCAGTTTAAAGTCATGCCATTTGGTATGAAAAATACAACACAACACTTCCGGGCAGTGCATTCCAGACCCGAACCACTCGTTGCGTGAAAAAGTTTTTCCTTCAGATGTTTCTTTGGCAAAATCATTTTAAATCTGTGCCCTTTCGTTCTTGATGCTTTTATGAGCAGAACAGCTTCTCCCTATCCACTCTGTCCACCCCCGTCATGATTTTGAAAAGCTCTATCAAATCTCCTCTTGGCCTTCTTCTCTTCAAGGAGAAGAGTCCCAACCTCTCCAGTCTATCCTCATAGCTGAAGTTTCTCGTCCCTGGAATCACTTTGGTAAACTACTTCTGCACTCTCCAATGTGTTCACCTCTTCCTATAATGTGGTGCCCAGAAATGTACACCAGAGACCAGCTGAGGCCTAATGAGTGTCTTATATAAATTCAGCATAACCTCCTTGCTCTTGTACTCTCTGTTCCTATTAATAAAGCTCAGGATACTATATGCTTTATTAACTTCTCTCTCCACCTGTCCTGCCAACTTCAATGACCTATGTACATATACACCCGGGTCTTTTTGCTCCTGCACCCGCTTAAAAATTTCACCCCTTATTTTATATTGTCTGTCCATGTTCTTCCTATCAAAATGCACCACTTCACACTTCTCCACATTGAACTTCATCTGATACCTATCTACCCACTCCACTAACTTGTCTAAGTCCTTCTGAAGTTCTACACTTTCTTCCTTGCAGTTACAACAGTCCCAAGCTTCGTAGCATCCACAAACTTTTAAATTGTCCCCGTACACCAAGATCTCGATCTTTAATATGATTGGCACACATCATCTGCCACATCATAACAAAATGGGGGCTCCTTGCAGGATATTTGAAATTCCTTGATTTGCTTTGGAGTTGGTGAATCTTAAGGCTATGAATATGAGAAGCACATTGAATTCAAGAGTTGGTGTGAGCAATTTTAAAATAGTGAGACTGCAAAAATGGCCGTGTCCATGGCTAAAACGTTTTTGGAAGTAGAAGGTATAATGCTGATTGAGTTACAAAAAGTATAAGGGTTAGTTAGCAGAATTGGTGGAGAAGTTACTGTTGAGGTTACCTGTAGGGACAAAGAAAATAGATATAGTTGAAGTGATAGCACAGCATTTGAAACTGGAAGTGATACCTGACGCTAGTGAGTCACAACTGGAGGCTGTGACCTCTGGGGAACTCCACTACAAACCTTCCTGCAGCCTGAAAAATATCCATTGACCATTACTCTCTGCTTCCTATTTTTCAGCCAACTTTCTATTCACATTGCTACTGTCCCTTTTATTCCATGAGCAATAGCTTTGCTCACAAGTCTTTTATGTAGCACTGTATCAAATGCCTTTTGGAAGTCCATGTACACCACATCAACAGCATTATCCTCATTGACCTTCTCTGTTACCTCTTCAAAACACTCTAGCAAGTTAATTAAACACAATTTCCCCATTAGAAATTCATGCCGGCTCTTCCTGATCAGCCCATATTTTTCCATGTGACTACTAATTCTATCTTGAATAATTGTTTCGAGAATCTTGCCCACCTCTTGCTGGGCTTATCCTTACAGACCTTCTTGAACAAAGGTGTAACGTTTGCAATTCTCCTGACCTCTGGCACCTCCCCTGTCTCTAGGGAAGACTCCCCTTCTCCTTTTCTTCCTTTCCTATCTTTTCTGAACACCTTGCACCCGAGAATATTTAACACCCAGTTCTGCCCTTCCTTGATCCAGTTATCCTGTTATCGCCACAACATCACATTTCCACATGGCAATCTGCACCTGTAACTCCCCAGTCTTATTTATGATACTCCGCGCATTCACATACTCCCATAGTAACCCTGATTTAGATTTTGTTACTTTCTCCCTCACCCCAACTTCACCTATTGACTTACTATTCTCTATTCTAAGGCTATGTTTCTCCCAGTATTTTATGCACCCTGGTATTCCTCTTTAATATTCTGTCCTGGTTCCCAAACCCCTCTGGAGTTCAAGTTTTCACAGTTCCATTTCTCTTTGAAATATTGTTCCTTTTTTTTTCTCTGCCCTTTCTTTTTCTTTTTCCGTTGCCTCTAGTTCAAGTTTCTTCAGTTCCATTCCTTGTTGAAATTCAAGCCGCTTCAATTCTAACTGAAGCCTCACTAGTGACTCACTAGTGCCAGCTATCACTTCCAATTTCAAATGCTGTGCTAACACTTCAACTGTGTCTACTTGCTTTGCCCCTACAGGTAACCTCACCTGCAAATTCTCCGCCAGATACCCGTAGACACTTTTTATAACTCAATCAGCATTATATCTTCTACTTCCAAATTTTTTTTATCATGAATACAGCCATTTTTTGCAGTCTTCCCACTTTAAAATCCCTCACACCTACTCTTGAATTCAATGTGCTTCTGATACCCATAACATTAAGATTCACCAACTCCAAAACAAATCAAGGAATTTCAAATATCCCGCAAGGAGCTCCTATTTTGTTAAGACGTGGCAGATGATGTGTGCTAAGCAGACTGAATCCACAAGGGAAACTTGGTCACACTATCACAATGGTTTTGCAATTTGTATTTATTACGAGAAGATGTGTGCAATGAAGTCAGAAGTAATGAGTCCACCAAGACATTTAGAAATTTAAAAAATTAAACTAAAATAATTATTAACAAAATAAAATATTTCAACCACATACAATAGACTACAATTACTTACTATAATCACCCCTAAAATTTTTAATTAACCTGACCCCCAGTTGCACCCCCTTTAAGGCAATGGTCCAAATTAGATATTAGATTTAAAACAGAGCCAGCAAGTTAACACAATACTCACTTGACAGTGGAATTCCAAATGGCTTTTCCCCAACTTCAGTTTTGTTACATAGCAGACTCATGGACACATAGCTTGAGGCTTCATTAAGGCTATTTCACACACTGTTGTTAGATCTTACATGGCCTTCCCACATAGCCTTTCATTCTACTTAAGATATCTTTCTCTCTTTTTAATAAACAAATTCTATTGCCCACATGTCCTTGAAACTGTATCTTCCTCATAATATAAAAACTTTCATTTGCCAATATTGTCAGTACCTTTGTGAAAAATAAACACATTCCTTAGCCTTGTTTAACTGACAAGTTGAAATCCAAAAAATCCCTCTATTTATTTAGAAATGCAAATTCCCTTCACACCTTACATGCTAAGCCAGCATCAGTGTTTACTCATTAGCATGTAAAGCACCAAGCTTCCTTTGATGATTTCAACCTTGCAGACTACTTGAATCCAAATTTAATTAAATCACCCAGACAGGTCCAACTATACTTACCCCGATAAACCTACTTCACAATAAAGCGGAAAAATATTATGAAAATTATGTTTCTATGACAGTATGAATCACATGACAAAGATTGGTAAAGCTATAAAGAATGTTCTTTATTTGAAGATAAGACTATATAGAGATAGAGTTAACTAGGAGACTCAGTATACATGTCTGACTTCCGCTGCTGCTGCTTGTAGGCTGCCTACAATTCATGGGACTAATACAGTTCACCCCGTGTTGAGGCAGAATAATCATCAGCAGTTTAAGATACGCTCCCTTAAAGGTACATGGATCTCACATCCAACAGCCCCTTGGTTAGGGACCGCTCAGCCAAAGGGGAACTGGACCTAGCTATCCACTCTATCTAGCTATCTCCTAATTTTATACACTTCAAATAGATCTCCCCTCAGCCTCTTTTGTTCCAAAGAAAACAACCTTAGCTTAGCCAATCTTTCCTCATAACTAAAACCTCCTCTGTATTCTTTTTAGTGCAATCACATCTTTCCTAGAGTGCAGTGAGCAGAACTGCAGGCATTACTCCAGATGTGGCCTAACTAGTGTTTTATACAGTTCCAATATAACTGTTATACTGTATACCTCAGCCAGTGAAAGCAAGGATCCCATGTACCTTCTTGACAATCTTATCTACCTGTCACATATGGGACCACACAACAAGTCACTCCAAACCCAGGCATATATATTCACAAATAATCCACTGCTTCAAGCTCCAGACTGAGGGGCAGCAGTGGCATAGTGGTATTGTCGCTGGCCTAGTATTCCAGAGACCCAGGGTAGTGCTCTATTATAATGCTCTAATCCCACCATGGCAGTTGGTGAAATTTGAATTCAACCAAAACTTGGAATTCCCAAAACCATACCATTGCTGTAAAAACCCATCTGGTTCACTAACTCCCTTTAGGGGAGGAAATCTGCCACCCTTACCTGGCCTGGCTACATGTGACTCCAGACCCACAACAATGTGGTTAACACTTAACTGCCCTCTGAACTTTTAGGCATGGGCAATAAATGCTGGCCTAGCCAGTGATGCCCACATCCCATGAAGGAATATAAAAAAAAACTCAACAAAGTAACATGCTTCACCAGGCCACACTTCTGGCTGCATCTCCAGTCGAGGGTCTTGGGTTCATTTTGCCCACGTGCTCATCTCAATTTGGTTCTGTGCACGTGGAGAATAGCACACTCGGAAATTGCTAACAAAGCTTTACTGATACTAATAAACGTTACTAGTATTAATAAACATTACTAATATTGATTAAATCCTACTAATACTTAATATGCCTTCCTAGTGGTAATAAGGCTTACTTAAAAATAGAAAATAAAATTCACCAGCTACTTGCTTATTATTAATAGTTAATATTTTAACATTTCTTTTAAACTCAGTCCCTAAGCAGCAATACTTAGCAGCCAATTACCTTATGACTTTCATTGATATCACTGTTCACTGTTTTTGCAAAACTCAGGGTGCTTCTGGACCTCTCTCCCAGAAGGTAAATGCTTTAGGCCTCACTCCTTGGGCTTTATTTATCCACTCCCAGCTATGTATCGCCCACAGGTCTGTCTTTCTCTCTGCCTCTCTCTTAGCAAGTAAATGCTATAGGCCTCACTCCTCAGGCTTTATTTATCTGCTCCTGGTCCATTATCTCCCACAGGTCTGCATCTTTCTCCCTCTCTTCCAGAAAATAAGTGCTACTGGCCTTGCTCCTTGGACTTTATCTATCTGCTCCTGACTGTGTTGCTTCTCACCGTGAAGGTAAATTATTTTGCACATTTATTAGTTTCATTACAGATGTATCATTAGGAATTTCAAATGCTGGCGGGGTCATGACCTGGTGCGGGCACAATTTGAAAAACACAGTCTCAGAGGTCATCTCTACATCCTGTCACCTCCGGGATAGGCGACAATTTTCAAGGTGCTGGCTGGAGTGAGGTCACGGGGATCCTGCTTACTATCAACTGATGCCCCATTATATTCCTTAAGGGTCTTGTTAACAGGTAAGAAATGCAAGGATAGGATTTTGAAAGGGAAAACCTGAACAGTTTGGTGCACATTGCTGCCCAGCTGCCAGGTTAACTTTGGGAATGTTTGAAAGTTTTGTTTAATTTGTCAAAAATCAATGTTTCATGCACCTGGTTAAATGCAGTGCATTTATTTTGCCTGCAAGGTCTTATTCCTCCACATTAACACTGCTGGCCCTGTAAGGAGCTGCCTGCTATATTTGACAAGGCAACAGCAGACCCCATCATGGCTGCCAGCTGCCTTTACTGTTGGCGCCACACAGGCAGCTCCTGCCTCCTCGAGATGCTTGGCACCCCGAATTGGGTGCTTGCTTCCTGCCCAATTAGGGCATTAAAATTAGCACTGCGTGAGCTTTACAGTTGAGGCACAGGATCAGGACCCAGAATTCATCCAGATGTCAAGTTCCTGCTTCCAATTTGAAAATCCGGCCCGTCCATTTGGATTATATTGAATTGTCTAATTTAATTAGTTCACGTTGCAAGGTAGTGCTCATGGATTGAAAGAGCAGGACTATGAAAGCAAACAGGTATGAAGAGCTGAATAATCTGCTCTGAGATCAGAAGCGTTCCCAGCTTCACGGAGAGTATTATGGGACATGATGATGTCGGGCGCGTTTATGACATCATCACGTCAGTTGCTGATAATACAGTACGCGGGCGGGTCAAAAAGTCAGGAACCTGCCCGCGACATTTAAGTATCAATTTAAAAGGCAATTGAGTTATTTAACTACTCATCTCACTGCAATAATACAGTCAGAAGGCAATAATACCCCTTCAGGGTGAGAATCACAACTGGTGGGGTATTTGTTTTTTCATAGGCGAGCTTGTTTGGGCGGGTTTTAAAACTGCAGCTGACACCAGAGCCTCAGCTTTGCAATTAACACTTCATTGACAGCAGAGAATGCTCATGTGACTGAGCAGAGGAATCATTTGGATACTGTTTCATCAGGAGGACTCTCCTCTGCGTCAGAGGGTTCTTTCGATTGATTATTTTCCTGTTCACTACCCAGAGGTGAAATATCTTTGAGACAGATGGGCATTGTGGTCTCAATTGGAGACACATCCTTCAGTTAGGAGGAGAGAAGATTAGGAGGAGATGGAAGAGGAGAAGGGGGAGAGGAAGGAGGGAACAGAGGGACGCTCAGGATTCTGTGGTTACTCAGGAAGGGAACAGAGCAGTGACAGACCCTGAGGGGCAAGAGGAACACAGAAACCCTCAGTGGAGGCATAAATGAATTTATTCTTCCCCAAGAATATATAGGCAGAGATTCAGTTACCTGAAACTGAGTGAGACACAGTGACTTTCAGGAGTCACTGTGACATCACTATGTCAGATGCTGACAGGGGAGATCTCATCCAACCACCTGGTGCCTGTCACATTGAAGGTAACAGTGGAGCTTTACTTCTTCACAACAGACACATTCCAGGCAGTCTGTGGAGATCTCAGTGGGATAACACAGCCTGCTGCACACCACTGCATCAAGGTGTTCACAGATACAATATTCCAAAGGGCTGGGAATTACATCTCCTTCACGCAGGATGTCCAGGGCCAAATGGATAAGGCTGAGGATTTGCAGCGATCGCAGTTTTCCCCCGGGTGCAGTGAGTCACTGACTGCACGCACGTAGCCACTAAGTCTCCTGCTGGACAGCCATGCACCTTCAGAAACAGAAAGGGCTTCCACTCGATCAATGTCCAGCTGGTGTGTGACCATATTCAGCAGGTCATGCAGGTGTGTGCCAGGTACCCGGGCAGCAGACTCGACTCATACATCCTCAGGAACACTCAGATTCCAGACCTCTTCACCAGCCCGAATACGTTAGAGGGATGGATTCTAGGCATTAAGAGCTATTCACTGAAAAGATCTCTAATGATGCCTGTGAGGGTGCCCAGACCTGACACAGAAAGGAGATACAATGAGAGTCACAGCAGCACCAGGGCCATAGTGGATATCATGAGGTGTCATAATTTTCACAATATTTTTCTGGTTTATTGTGAAGTAGGTTTATGGGGGTAAATAGTTAGGTCTGTCTGTGTGGGATTTAATTACATTTTGTAACTCTTTCGAGTTAAAACCAAATAAACTAAATTAACAAACCAAGGGACAAATGAAAAGGCAGCCCCTTAAAGGGAAACTGCAAAAACAAAAGACAAAAGTTGAAGCAAACTTACAAACATTAAACCAAAATATGATCAAAGGGATCAATAAAACACTCCAGTGCCCACGGAGAATGGAAGGCCTCAACGGTGCTGGCAGGGACTGCGTGCTCCGTCTCCAGGGACTCCCGGCCGCAAACATAGACACAGAAGACGGGGAGACAGTCGGGCCTGATGACCCCCTCGATCATCCACTGCCTGGGCCTGATAATGGCCAACTTGGCCGGACCCAGGAGCAGGTTCATGAGGAGTTCCTTCTCCCTCCCCATCTCCCTCCTCATTGGGTGCCCGCAGATCAGGAGCTTGGGACTGAAGTTCAAATAAAACAGAAGCAAAAGGTTCTTCAAGTAACTAAAAAGGGGGCGCAGCCTACAACAAACTATATATGTGTGGTCCACGGACTCCACAAGGCACAAAACACAGACATCTTGGCAGTCTGTGAACCGACACATGCTACGGTTGTATGGGACTGCTGCGTGCAACACACTCCACCCCTGGTCCCTGATGGAAAGGAGGAGGACTTCCATGTAGAGAACCCCCCCACTGGGGACCTCCGCTACTGAAGGGCAGCAAGGTATGCCAGGGCATGTCCGGGCGGTGGCTGAGGGCAAGGGAGTGAAGGCTGTGCAGCAGCAGCCCATACAGGAAGCCCCTCCGTGCCATGCTAAAGGACACAGAGGGCATTTGCGTGAAGCAACTCAGGTTGCAATGCTCTGGTCCCGAGGGAGGGTTCCGGATTTGGGGCCAATGTGGAATTCTGTTCAGACAACAGTATGCTCAGATGGAAGACCATCACACACTTGCACCACCTCGAGACCCAGAATGACATCAGAGCTGGGCATGACCATCCTAAAGTCTTGAATGGCACTGGCTATGAGCCAGATACCTACCAATGCACTATGCGCCATATCCTGCAGAAGTGTCCAGTCCAATCCTCTGCTACCCAGCGTGTCCCCGATCCTGGTCACCCCGGCAGCCACAGCCCTTCTCTCCGCCAGCCACTGAAAATGGCGGAGGTACAGATTACTGAGCAGCAGCTCTCTGACGATAGCCACTACTTCTGACAGCAGAGAGCTGCGTTGTAAGCCACGTTCCAGACTTTGATCAGGTCCTGGTAAAAGATGAGCAACGCTTGTAAAGAGCCACAAAAGCCCCTCAGGTCGACAAACAGGAGGCGCATGTCATAATTCAGGCCGTGCACCTGGCAGAAAAATTATGTCGCCAGGACAACCACCTCGGAGGGATCTCAATGTAAAGGTATCACAGAGGCAATGTCAGGAGTGGGATTTGAACCCACACCCCTAGAAAGAGACCAGAATTCACCAAGCCACTGCAAGGCAAGGAACCTCACTCCTTAAGTCTAGCGCCGTAGACTACTCTTGCTAGCTAAGCAGACTGCAAGTTATCAAAAGAAGTAAGGTGTAGAAGTACCTTTAATATGCTAATGAGTAAACATGGTTGGGGTCTTAGCATGTAAGGTGTAAAGGGAATTTGAATTTTTAGATAAATGAAGGGGGATTTGGTTTTCAAAGGGATCTCAGTCTGTTTGGAAATAGCCAGACAAGCAAGGTAGGAAATATGTTTATTTTTCTCAAGGGTTACTGAAAATATACACTGGCAAAATGAAAAGATTTATATTATGAGAAAGGTAAAGTTCCAGAGACATATGGGAACAGTGGGATTTATATAACAAAAGGGGAGAAACATATATAAGGGAGAGTGAGGCTTTGTGTCAGGGGAAGGCATTGTATGATCTAACAGAAGTGTGTGAAGCCTCTAGTGTTTGTGCATAAGCCTGCTGTCTCCAAAAACTGAAGCTAGAGAGAGCCATTTTGAATTCCACCGTCCCCGGTATTGTGCTAATTTGCTGGATCTGTTTCAAATCTAAAATCTATTTCTGGATCATTGTCTTAATGGGTGTGTAACTGGGAGCCAAGTTAATGAGGGGTTTCAGGAATTATTATAGTAGTAATTTGTAGTATGTGCTTGAAATCTCTTTTGTTAGTAACTATTTTAATTTAGTTTTTAAAAAAATCTCTAAACTCTTGACGGACTTATTATTTCTGAATTCAGGGCACGCATCTCAAAATAAATACAAATTGCAAAACCATTGTGGTAGCGCGATCAAGTTTCACTCGTAGATTTGAACTGCCTGGCACACATTATCTACCGTGTCATAACTGGAGCAGACTAACGGTTTCCTAAAGATGCGATTCTAATGCCTGGACAGATTTGGGAGTGCACTATAGGACTCACCCTCACGTGTTTGTCTGACTGTCGTGATTTGCTGTGCCCTCCATAACATTGCCAGTCAAAGAAAGAGGTGCTCTGGAGAATGATGACATGCAAAATGGGGGCCAATTCTCTGAGGACGAGGGCAATGATGAGTTGAGGGATCAGGGTAATGCGTTTGCTGATGGCCCTGGTCGTGATTGAATAGATGGCCATGACAACAGGATGCCTTAATAAGGGAAAGGTTCCTAAAGTATGTCTTGCCACGGTTACAGAAAGGATTTGGTGAAACCTTGGCCCTCCTTTTCCCAGGGCTTGGCATGAGTTGGTTACGTAGATCATATGTAGCACGCAGGAGGGGACCAGAGGCAGCCTCACTGAATCTGGGGACGGCTTTGCCCCTTCTGGGGTGCCTCTCCTCTCACTCCGAGGGCGTAGATGTCTATACATGGAAATTTGTCATAAATATACAACTCCTGAAGCCAGAAGTTAGGAGACTTACTGTGTTTTTAAAATTTCTGCCACCTATGAAAATTGACATGGTTGGGACAGATGAGATAAAATTTAAATTGAGGTTGGAAAATACATTATACGGTATTATCAGGCGCGTCTTGACAGCGGGCCTGGAAGTCACGTGCAGAATTCGTCATTGGTGCACGGCCATATTATTCAGCCCGGAAAGTGGTAAAGTTACACCACTGAGCTTATTTTCAAAAGCAGGACAACAAAATAAAAACATGATATCGAAAAGAACAGAGAAAAACCAAGAACCACAATATGCTTTAAAATGTTGGCAAATGCAGCAGAATGGTGTTACAAACATATGAATTAGAAGCAGAAGTGGGCCATTCGGCCCCTCAAGCCTGCTCTGCCATTTAATAAGATCGTGGCTGATCTGATTGTAGCCTCAACTCCACCTTACTGCCTACCCCCAATAACCATTCACCCCATTGTTTGTGAAGAATCTATCCACCTCTGCCTTGAAAATATTCACTGACCCTGTCTCCACGTCTCTCTGGGAAAGAGAGTTCCAAAGGCTCACGACCCTCAAAGAAGAAAAAACCTCCATCCCAGTTTTAAGTGGGGAACCCTCTATTTTTGAACTGTGCCCCCAAATTCTTGTCTCTCCTGCAACGGAAAACATTCTTTCAGCATCCACCCTGTTTCCGTTAAACAACATTGGGCATAGAAGCTGCATCAGTCGGAACAAGTTAATGTCCCACTGCTCTCCCATTGTAACTAATTCTTTTTAAATGGCACATGGGAGGGAATGAAAACAAACTAAAATGTGGAATCAGATCTCAAAACAGCAATTAAAAATCCTGAAACTCAATGCAAAAAGGATTTAACTTGTTTGGTTGCACTGAAACAATGACCTTTGTGATAGATCTTTATTGAGACTATTTTTCAGTTGTCTGGTTTATTTTTTGAGTTTCCAGCTTTTTTGAAGCTGCTCATAAGTTTTTGAATTTATTCATTCTTTCTTATTGTGTGTTACAATAATAAGGTCTTACCTTCACATTCACAAATTCTCTTCCACTCTGAAAACAGAAACAACAAATTAGCCTGGAATGGCTTCATTCTGTGTCATAAAGTTTATTTATCCAAGTCTTTCTCCATGACTTAATAACTTCACAGTAAGAATGTTCCAGGTATTTTAAATTTAATAGATACAAGAACACAAGAAATGGGAGCAGGAGTGGACGATTCGGCCCATCGAGCCTGCTCCACCAGTCAATACGATCATGGCTGATCTTGGGCTTCAACTCCATTTTCCAGCCTGCTCCCCATATCCCTTAATTCCCTGAGAAAGCAAAAACCTGTTTATCCCAGCCTAAAAAGTATTCAACAACAGAGCATTTGTGGCCTCTGGTGTAGAGAATTCCAAAGATTCAAAATCCTTTGAATGAAGTAATTTCTCCTCATCTCAGTCCTAAACAATCGGCCCTTTATCCTGAGACTGCGCACCCATGTTTTTGATGCCCCAACCAGTGGAAACAATCTCTCAGTGTCTACCTCATCAAGCCCCTTCAGAATTTTGTAGGTCCTCCTACCTCCTAATGGACTTCCTGTGGCATTACTCACTGTAAATTGGAAGCTAAGTTTTCTGTGTAGCCAAGATTTTTATCATCAGGGACCAAGCACATGAGTTTTGCCTGACAGGAGTGCCTGGCATAGGTTCAGTGTCCATGATTTTCCATCCATTAAGCTTCAATGGCAGAAAATTGTGGGCAGTTTGTACCCAAATTTAGCCATTGGTTCATCCAGTTGGAGAAGTTTTTGTCTGAGCACTGAAGGTGAGAATCTAAAACATACTGTTTAGAATGACAGGAGAGCTAGACTATGAAAATTACAATCTCGAAACCTTGTAAGAGGAAATGGTCCATTTGTCGGACAGAAGAGGTTTCAGATGTTGGGAGCAGTCAGTGCCTGGTAGAATTAGGGGTTGCTAAGATGTGTCTGTATTGTGCAGAAGGGTCTTGTCAGAGTCCAGCTGACCCAATATTAAAGAATTTGTAAGATCGGCCTGAATAGTTCTGCAGTTTCGATTTGACCTGTCATTGGAAACTTACTGACAGGCGTTCACAGCAATGCAGCTCCTAAAACATGGTTGGAACAAGGCACAGGGCTGCTCACTTTTCTAATGCTTTGTTAGATATTCGATTGTAGTTTCTGTACCAGAGGAGGCTTCCTGATAAATCACGATAGCTGTTTGTATGAAGGAATGCCTGAGCTTGGCTGCTAGAGTCAGTGCAGTGTTCACCATCCAGAGAATCTGTAAGTCGATGTGATGTACAATAAATACCCTCAGGAAATCTGTCTAACCAACACTGCGCTAAGGGAAAATTCACCAACCCCACCCTCCCATTGGGATAAATGCTTGAAGGGCAGATCAGCTGAAGAATCAATGCCATATTATTGTAGCCTGGTCTTGAATTGTATGAAGCTGAACATTTACTCCTAAATGCTTTAAGGCTGTTGTGTAAAGACAAGAACCACTAATGATGGGATGGGAGGGAACTCTCCGAGAATGCCACAAGGTTGTGGATACGTTGGGAGAGGTCAATCGGTAGGAACATGGTGGGTGAGGCAGTGTGGGTATCATTCCTCTGAGCCTCCTCCATACAAGACAGATGCAGCTTCCTAAGATATTCACAGATCCTAGCAATCTCTAATACTACCAAACAATGACTACTGCAAGCATTGGAACCTCCTTCTCAATCCTATTGGATGCCATAGCACCTTTTCTGTAGCTCCCCTTTCCTCTCCCCACTAACTCCTAGATCCTGGGACAGTCTCTAATTGCTCGCAGATCCCTCATCCCCAAGTGCAACAAGGCTCAGAGACTTCTTTCCCCAGTTCCCCAAAATCCTTGAACCACCCAGGACCTGTCACTATGCTCAAAGAATCCTCCCTGGAACCCCTTCCAAGTACAGCATCCAAAGACTGCATCCCAGTGCTGTCCCAGACACTCTCTTTAGTGCCCACCAAACCCAGTGATACCCTCAATGCCACTAAGTCAATGTCCCTGGTATTACTTGGCTGAAGCCTTGATCCTATAATAGCTCTGAATAACAATGAGCAAAACCCTAGATTTATTAATGAATAGATAACAAGAGTTTATGTAAAAGAATATCATTCCTGATCCAACAAGAGGCTTCCACTGACCTACAAAATAAAAAAGGATTTTGGAAAAACATTTTATTTGTCTGAATATCATACATCACATATTGTTGCATTCCTCAGGTTTACAATGGTTTGAACACTGAGCTCTCTTTTCAAACAATTTAAAACCAATCAGCATTATAATCATTTCTGAACAGTTATAAAAGTTGCTTAAATACGCTGATCACATTTCAAAAGTAATTGCTTGGTTGTCATGTGACTGGGATGGTCCCAGGAAAATAATAAGGACTAGTCCTCAAACCAATTCTCCCTCTGTCTATAATCAACACTCTTATCTCCCTATTTCCTTCCTCATTTTCCTCTCCTGCCTGAAGGTGCTGAATTTTGCTGGCGTGTATTTATATGAGCAGCCAGCATTAGACTCATGACCATTTCTCCTGTGTGAGCCTAGACATTAAGATGTGGTAGGTAAATCCATCATAGAATGTTTCATATCGTGTGTAGTCGTCAAACCTAATGTCCATACTATTCACTTTCTGCTGAGTCTCTTTGGAGAATCAGAACATTTGTGGAATGTTTTCCCCCAACATAAGCCAAGAAACAGGAAGAAATATTGAATTCATTGCAAACATTACAGTGAATCCCCCACCCTCTGGTGTGAATATATATAGAAAAAAAATTACTTCATTTAGCACTTTTCACAACCTCAAGATGTTCCAAAGCATTTTACTGCCAATTTGTGCACAGCAAGGTTCCACAAGTAGCAATCAATAATGAAGAGAATATAAAAGCAAAAAACTGCGGATGCTGGAAATCCAAAACAAAAATAAAAATAAAAAAGAAAAAAAAAGAATTGGTTCTGTTGAAAAGTCATACAGACTCGAAACGTTAACTGTGTTCCTCTCCACAGATGTTACCAGACCTGCTGAGTTTTTCCAGGTATTTTAATTTTTGTTATGAAGAGAATATACTTTAGTGGTGTTGTTTGAGAAATCCAGGACACTGGGGAGAAACCCTCTGCTCCTTTCCAAAATAATGCCATGAATATTTAATATTCACTCAAGAGGGTGGATGGGGCCTCAGTTAAACATCTCAAAAGCATGGCATCTCAGGCAGTGCAGCACTCCTCAGAACAGTATTGATTCCTCTCAAACCAAATGGCACACTTGGCCATGAGAGGAATTTCAGGATTAATTGTCACCAAATGAAAATTTCAACTTGGAGTTGACAAGAATGGTTGGTGAGAGAAGTGGAACTGCTAACACTCATACATCATAAGTTTCAAAATGAAGGCCTGCTTTTGGGAATGAGAGCTTGAAGCAGATTTCTTCAGACCATTTGTATTAAGTATCGAAGGAGGTTTCCTCAGTACAATCTGTAATAAGGGTGGAAGGAGCTTTCCTTATTTCAACCTGTAATAAGGATGGAAGGAGCTTTCCTTATTTCAATTTGTAATAAGTGTGGAAGGAGCTTTCCTCAGTACAATCTGTAATAAGTGTGGAAGGAGCTTTCCTCAGTACAATCTGTAATAAGTGTGGAAGGAGATTTCATCAGTACAATCTGTAATAAGTGTGGAAGGAGATTTCATCAGTGCAATCTATAATAAGTGTGGAAGGAAATTTCCTCAGTACAATCTGTAATAAGTGTGGAAGGAGATTTCATCAGTACAATCTATAATAAGCGTGGAAGGAGATTTCCTTAGTACAATCTGTAATAAGTGTGGAAGGAGATTTCATCAGTACAATCTATAATGAGTGTGGAAGGAGATTTCATCAGTACAATCTGTAATAAGTGTGGAAGGAGATTTCATCAGTACAATCTGTAATAAGTGTGGAAGGAGCTTTCCTCAGTACAATCTGTAATAAGTGTGGAAGGAGATTTCCTCAGTACAATCTGTAATAAGTGTGGAAGGAGATTTCATCAGTACAATCTGTAATAAGTGTGGAAGGAGATTTCCCCAGTACATCTTGGAATGGGTGTCGAAGGAGATTTGCTCATTACAATCTGTAATATATTTAACCTTCAAATGGTCCATGCTAACTCAAGACTTCTTTATTCCAGCCTGAAATATTCTCCCAAACTATTTCTTAAAGTTGCAAGGGATCAATTTTACAAAAGTTTGTTGTTTAAGTATTTATAATATTTATTAAAATATGAAGAAAACCATAGGGCATGGTAATTATGTCAAACTCTACATCATTTTTGAATATTAAGTTATGGGAAAGTTTTGGAAGATAACTTAAATAAAGATGGAAAGGGTCTGTTAGCAGTCAGATTGTTCCAGAAGTTACTTTCATAGTTTTCCAATATGTAAAGGTGGAACTCTGACAAATTCATTGCATTTATTTTGTAACTTTGATACCGATTTTGGACTAACTAACTGTGCTTTGAATATGTTCCTTAACCACAATCACAGTGACAATGGTTGTTAATTTTAGCCATCATATATAGGAATGGGTACACTGAGTTGCCTGTTTCTCTCATCCTTACAACTAATTACACAGTGTCCTGAAATCTGGATTCTCCAGTCGTGCTTAATGTGTACCTTTATTGATGAGGTGGAGCGGGACAAGTTGATGCAAGTTTCTTTCTAAACTTTTTGGTGTTAGTTCTTCTTATGGTTTATACATAAAGCATTTCTACATTTCCAAACAATTCTCACAGGGCTTCACAACACAATGGAGAAACTTTCCCATAGAGTGGACATGTTTAGTTTACACCAAGAGTAATCTTGGCTGTGCAGTAGGACTCTAACCCAAATCAAAAGATTGTTTATAAATTCCCATTCTGGGACCTGAGCACACAATCTAGGCTGACACTTCATTGCAGTAGCGAGGAAGCACTGCATTTTTGGAAATACCAGCTTTTAGATGAGATGATATGCCAAGGTTCCATGCAACTGTTCAAGTGAAAATAATAAATTCCATAGCACTATTTGAAGAACAGCAAGGGAGCTCACTTGGTGTTCTGGACAATATTTATTAAACTCTCAATTAACACCATTAAAAACAGATTAACTGGTCATTTGTGGGACCTTGGCGTACACAAATTGGCTGTCATAATTCCATCCATGGGAAGTGCTTTGCAATATTCTGTGGGACATATAAGATGCTTAATAAATAGAAGTGGATCCTCTACTTATAACTCAGAAAAAATATTTTAAGAATGAAGTAAATATGAAGTAAAGCTGTTAGGAAATTTCAATCCAATAATTAAATTGTATTAAGGCCTGTCATAGGATCTGTCCAATTGTTACAGTGGGTGGCACAGTGCAGTATTCTTCTTTTAAATCTGGGATCTGGATGTGATATCCGCAGCTAGATTAATGGATGCAAGTCTTCATCCTCTACTGGCTATCATGGTCCCCTATGGAACAAATTTGTGCCAACCCCTACCTAGTGTTAACGAGGCTATACAGTATAATATTACCAATGTAAGTCAGAGTGGTCAAAAGAATTGTATCTTTGGGAAACACAAGTGTGAATAAGCAGTGAGCTTTTTTGAGGTTGGGCCAGAGTCACCCACAATTTTCTGATTGTCTGTTTGCTCTTTCTGAGGTTTCTGTGGCAGCACAAGGTGTTGGAAAATTCTGCCCCGTGTACTTAAATCAAACATCAAACATTTTTCCAAGATAATCTCATACAGTGTATGTTCACTAAGATTCTTAAGAAGGTCAGTTTAACAGCCTTTGGATTAAAGCACAGTCATGTCATCAATGTGTATAATTAACTGATCTAACGGCTAAGTGTAAAGTAATTCATTAAACTTGTAACTACTCCAAAACAAACGTTCTTTGGTATTTGTGAATATTTCAATATTGAACTCTTACCAAGTTCTACGATAGATTTCCAAAGTTCTAGCTCTGAAAAAATACAAGAAGAAACATTGTTTTGAATATCAGAAACACTGGCTTCATTCATCAATAGCAAAATATTGCAGATGCTGGAAATCTGAGATAAAAATAAAAACCGCTGGAAATGCTCAGCAAGTCAGATGGTGCCTGTGGAGAGAGAAACAGTTGATGTCCTTTCATCAGAACTGGAAAAATAGACTTAACAGGTTGTAAGCAAATAGAGAGGCAGGGAAAGGCAGAGGGAGGAAAGAACAACATTTAAATGAGAATAACTGATGAGAATTAACAGAGTATAGATGCTTTAAGAATGTCTTTACCTCTCTTTTGGTGAAATGATATAAGGACCAGATCTTTATAGGATAAATAGATATGATGGAGTATTAGGAAATGGCCGGTGTGACACATGTATTGCCCATTTCAATCCTAACAGGTAAAGACTGTGGATAAATTCCAGATCCAAAGAGTCAAATGCACAGAGCTGATGTGATACACCTTGTAATTAACAAGGAAATAAGTAGCAAAATAGGTGAACAGCTGGTTAATATTTTTGGGAGTTTCAGGAATAAAAAGTATTAATGGGTAACCGCAATAATAATACTCATGAGAATTGTAAAGGGTTCACGTTTATTTCCCTGTTCTTTACATTATTATGAAACTATACTGAGGGCACTTTACTTGATGCCAGGTTATGAATACAGTGTAAGGCAATTATTTTTGTCAAAAATCTGAGTGATTTTAATGAAGATAAATGTAACAAAAAGCACACATCAATGGGAAACAAGAATAGATCTTATTTTACAGGTAAAAATTTACTTGCAAAGGTTGACAAGAGAAAGATGAAAGATGAAACAGGTCCATGAGAAACATACTCACAGAATATTGAATA
This sequence comes from Carcharodon carcharias, assembly GCF_017639515.1. Taxonomy (NCBI): domain Eukaryota; kingdom Metazoa; phylum Chordata; class Chondrichthyes; order Lamniformes; family Lamnidae; genus Carcharodon; species Carcharodon carcharias. The sequence goes on from NC_054485.1 coordinate 109,613,987, forward strand.
TGCAAACTAATGGTATTAAAGAGCTATTAAAATAAAATTATTTGAATTTCTACTCACCCAGCAATGGGAGTTGAGCTATTCCTCTGTTTTTCACTTCAATGTTCACTCCCTCATCACCACCCCCAGCACAAACATTTAATATTGAAATAAACCCAGGGAAAAATTTAATGCCCCCCCACCCCCCCCCAGCACATTTGAAGGGGTAGGGGTTGGTTTAAAATTACCCAATTTTTTGGGTAATTCCGTCATCTTCCCTTGACCTGCCCTCAATTTTATGGGATGCAGGTATAGTCCTGTTATCCTGAAATTCCACGGGACGGTTCTTGTTCCACCCTTAACGTTGATGGAAGATGGGCATAATCCCCATTGAAACGTGGCTTTTCTGCCATTTCTCCAGGGATTTCTCCAGGTTTCCATTGAGTTTATCGCAGGGGACAATGGGAATCCCCACAAAATTTCCAGGACTGTATCTATATATCTATATACATTGTTGTTTGTCACTGTTGCACTGAGAATGTACCTTCAATCCGTGGATTTTGTTTCACATTCCAATAAATCAAAGCAGAAATGGCCACAATTAGAAGACAAATACTGATGAGTAATGGCACCAGCCAATCAGGAACAGCGGGGAACATATCATCTGTGAAGTAAACACCAGTGAATTATATAATGATATTACTTACAACATATACCATGGAAATTGTTCTTTTAGAATATCCAGTAGTAGTAAAAGTTCATGAGGTGGAAAGCCCATGATTTTCCAGGCAGCCCCCTGCTGTAACTTCAGCAGGAGCCCTCTGGAACCGGCAGAAATTTACTAACAGACTTAAGTTTGTTCGACTTTATCATGGATGGAGCCTCTTCCCACTTCAATCACTGCCACTGATGTCTATTATTATTACAGCCTCTGTAAGAAAAGGGGCTCTTTGTTAAACGGTGGGACCTCCCCTAATGCTGCACATTTTAGTGGCATCAAAGGCTGGTGCATCACAACACATACAGGGACATGGCACCCTCTGAATCTTTGGGGCCTAAGTTTGTAAAATATGTTTGTCAGCAACTTGAAAGGCATTTCACCAAGCTGTAATCGAACATTGATGGATGCTAAACCAAAGAAAAAGATAATTAAGAAGGATGATCAAACCTTGTCCAAAATAATGGGAGTGGTGATACTGGGGTATTTCATTACCCAGATATTGATTTGGATAATGTTAACATAAAGGGGAAAGGAGGGGGAGGAATTTCTGAAATGTGATCAGGAAAACTTCCTTGTCCAGGGTGTATTCGGTCCAACCAGAAAGGAGGCCTTGCAGGATCTGGGGCTGGGGGATGAGGTGACCACATGGACCAAGCGTCTGTTGGGGAATCCTTGTGTAAAAGTGATTATTGTAACATAAGGTTTAGATTTGTAATGGAGTAGAGCACGAAACAAACTAAAGTGGAACTTCTAGGAAGAGGGTTAATTTAAAGGGATGAGAATGGATCTAGCTAGGATAAAATAGAATCAAAAATTGTCAGTAAAATCTCTAACAGAGCAATAGGGGATCTTTAAGGAGATTTTTTAGGTACAAGCCAGGTACATTCCAACAAGGGTGACAGGTAAGGGAACCAGAGCCAGCCTTGGATGATGAGGGATATAAAGAAGATTAAACAAAATTAAATATGATGTCAGGTGAATTCTTTAATTTAGAGCTATGCCAAATATATTAAGTTGAGAGAGAAAGTGATGAGGAAAATAAGACTGGCAAAGAGGGAATATGAGAATAAAATGTATTTTTTAAATTCATTCATGGGATGTGGTGCCACTGGCTAGGCCAGCATTTAATCCCCATCCCTAATTGTCCTTGAGAAGGTGGTGGCGAGCTGCCTTCTTGAACCGCTGCAGTCCATGTGGTGTAGGTACACCCACGGTGCTGTTAGGAGGGAGTTCCAGGATTTTGACCCAGTGATAGTGAAGGAACAACAATATATTTCCAAATCAGGATGGTGCGAGGCTGGGAGGGGAACTTCCAGCGGGTGCTGTTCCCATATATCTGCTGCGCTTGTCCTTCTAGATGGTAGTGGTCATGGGTTTGGAAAGTGCTGTCTAGGGAGCCTTAGTAAGTTCTTGCAGTAGTTAATACACACTACTGCCACTGTGCTGGTGGTGGCGAGAATGAATGCTTGTGGATGGAGTGCCAATCAAGCAGGCTGCTTTGCCCTGGATGGTGTCAAGCTTTTTGAGTGTTGGAGCTGCACTCATCCAGGCAAGTAGGGAGTATTCCACCACGCTCCTGACTTGTGCCTTGTAGATGGTGGACAGGCTTTGGAGGGTCAGTAGGTGAGTTACTCACCGCAGAATTTGTAACCTGTTAACATAAAAGGGAACGCAAAATCTTCGACTGCCATGTTAATAGTAAGCAGGTAGTAAGAAGTAGGGTTGAGCTGATTATGCTTAGAGGCGTATGGCAAGGCTACAATACTTAATTAATACTTTGTATTGGTGTTTACTAAGGAAGAGGAATCTAACAAGTATCGGTAGAAATGGTGATGGTAGTTGGAATGGATGGGGTGATAATTGATTGGAAGGATGTACTGGAAAGGTTGCTCCGAATGGATAAGTTTCCTGGCTCGGATGGCTTGCGTCCCAGTTTGCTGAAGGAAGTGAAGTCGGAGATCGTGGAAAGGTTTGCCTAAACTTCCAATCTTCCGAGATACAGGGAAAGTGGCAGAGGACTGGAGAGTGACAAATGTGACATCCTTATTCAAGAAAGGATGTAGCGTCAGTGCTAGGAACTGGAGGCTGATCAGTTTAACATTCATGGTGGGTAAGGTTTTAGAAACAATAGTCAGGAAAAGATTATCAGACACTTGGAAAGGTTTAGATTAATTAAAGAAAGCCAGAATGGTTTTGTAAAAGGAAGATTGTGTTTGACTAATGGTGATTGAATTTTTTGATGCAGCACCAGACAAGTTTAAAAAAGGAAAGGTAATGCATGTTGTCTATATCAATTTTAATAAAGTGTTTCACAAAACCCTTACATCCTTCCTAAAGCTTGGTGACCAGAACTGGATGCAGTATTCTTAGTTGTGACCTAATCAGAGCTTCATACAGACTCAGAATGACTTCCCTGCTTTTGTCCTCAATACCTTAGTTTGTGAAGCCCAAAATCCCACATTCTTTGTGAACTGCTCTCTCAATATGTCCTGCCACATAAAAAAGGCTTTTTAACAAACTTGACCCTCGTGGGATAGGAGTATCCGTCTCAGTTTGAAAACAGTAGCTAAAGGTCAGAAAACAGGGAGTTGCTATTTCACTCTGTTCACATAAGCCTGGATTACTGCTGCATGACTGATTTCACAGCCTTCCATTGTCACTGTAGAGTACTTGCCATTTCATAGTTTGATTGACAGCTATAAATGTTATTGACTCTGAAGTTGGGACTATGAATTCCTATGCTTGCTGTTAACAGCAATTGTGCAATTGAATGAAACGTTTGTTGTTATATGGTATTATGCAATTGAAAGAATATAAATGTAGTAAATACATTATTATGAATGAGAGTTTTATCCAACATCATGAATTCTGCAATAAAACTTAGAACTTTATTTTATCTCATCTCTGTCTGGATCCTGAGATCTGCCCATAGCTGATACTGGATGAGTTGGCATGATAATTATAACGGGAAAGGGTAGTGGCTGGGGGTCATGGGTTGGCATGAGTTGGTACTAAGTTGACATAGGGATATAAAGGGCTCCGGACATGAGCATAAGGACGAACGTTGGCCTGGAGGTAAGAGGTAAATTGAGGAGTGGGTACAGGGCATGGGGTGACATGGGTTGGGCATGGAGAGTGTGTGGGATGTGAGGGTGATGATTGGAGGGATGTTTTATGTTTATTCTTTTTCAAAAAACATTGGCATAGTGTCAGTGCACTGTGGTTCTGCCCAGCTCGCCTCTGACTCCAGCACATTTTTAAAAATCATTCCCAGGATGTGGGCTTCGCTGGCTGGGCTAGCATTTATTGCCCATGCCTAATTGCCCTTGAGAAGGTGGTGGGGAGCTGCCTTCTTGAACTGCTCCATGTGGTGTAGGTACACCCACAGTGCTGTTAGGATGGGAGTTCCAGGATTTTAACTCGGCAACAGTGATATGTTTCCAAGTCAGGGTGGTGAGTGACTTGGAGGGGAATTTCCAGGTGGTGGTGTTCCCATCCATTTGCTGCCCTTGTCCTTCTAGGTGGTAGTGGTCGTGGGTTTGGAGGTTGCCGCTTAAGGACCCTTGGGAAATTCCTGCAGTGCATCTTGTAGATGGTACACACTGCAGGTATTGTGCGTCGGTGGTGGAGGGAGTGAATGTTTGTGGATGTGGTGCCATTCAAGCAGGATTGCTTTGTCCTGGATGGTGTCCAGCTTCTTCAGTGTTGTGGGAGCTGCACTCATCCAGGCAAGTGGGGAGTATTCCATCTCACTCCTGACTTGTGCCTTGTAGATGGGGACAGGCTTTAGGGAGTCAGGAGATGAATTACTCAATGCACAATTCTTAGTCTCTGACCTGCTTTTGTAGCCACAGTTTTTATATGGCTAGTCCATCCTCCACACTTGTTCCTTGGTTGATGGGCCACATTCCCAGGGAATCCAGCCACTCCAGAATGAAAATTGAATGTCTGGGCAGCCATTGTTAACAGTTGAGTTTGCTGAGCCAGGAATTTTCCTGAATCTGTGCACCTGCACTTACAGACGAAAATCCAGGGCAAAGAAAAACTGTTCCCATTAACTGATGGTACAAGATGGTACAAGGGAACAATGATTTAAGTTTTTGGCAAACAATATGGCAGGGGGTTGTTGTGAGGAAGAATCTTTTTGGACACAGTGAATGGTGGTGAGCCACTTTGTTGAATACTGAGTGTCTTGCTTGGCCCTTTCAGAGGGTGTTAACTGTATATAAATTGGGTGCTTAATTATATTTTGATGGAGGACATTAACTGGTGATTCAACCATGTATAAATATATATGAGCAGGCTTAAACAGTGTTTTCTGGATTGGAGGTGCTTGATATATTGTACATGTCTCTGCAAATAAAAGCTTGTGAGTGTATAAAGACTAGGCTCCAGTTCTATCCTTCAGCACCTGGTTATCTAAGTTGTAACTAAGAGCAGCTAAGAGTCACCCATATTCCTGTGAAGCTGTAGTCATATATGGGTCAGACCGTGTAACAAGGGCAGGATTCCTTCCCTAAGAATATTAGTGATGGGTTTTTACAACAATCTGGTAATATCATAGTTACTATTTCTGATACTAGCCTTTTATTCCAGTTTTACTTCACAAATGGCATTTAAATTTATCTGCTGCCATGGTGGGATTTAAACGTATGTTGATGTTGTTATGCTGACAGAGTGTGAGGCAGCATTGCTGGGTAGATTGAGCAGGACAGGAAGGACATTAATGAGGTTCATCCCTGGTGAGCATGATAATGGGAAGATCAAAGTGAGGGAATTGGGCAGTTCCAGTTGTAACTTGAAGGAAGCAGCAGCAAATGCCTCATGAGTCCATCTGAGATTACCTCAGAGCGTAGTCATAGGCTTCTATAAGAGTCTTCAAATCTGGAATGATGGCAAGATAGTAGAAAGATAGAGGTGGAATAATGGTTTGGTGCAGAAATTGGGCGGGTGGATAGAAGTACCTGAGGGGGGAGATATTAAAGGTAGCATGACTGGGTGCAGGAAGGAGAGGAGACGGAAACGAAGGGCCCAGGAGGATACAAACGAGAGGAAGAAGTAATGGGCTCAGGTATGGGCAGAACCCAAAGGGTGCCATGTACTAAACAAATGATGCCTGAATGTTTATACTTCGGTATTTGGGGCAGCCAGAATTCTCACCCCACTACCCTCTGACAGTGATCCAGAATCATAATGCTTTCATAAATAAATGTGTTTACTATAGGTAGATATAAATCAATTATCAATTACAGTACAATACTATACATTTTGTGTTCACATTTTGGGGACCATTCAAATGCAATTTTTGTTGCTTTGAATTTGCAAGAATCAATCAAAAGTTTGAAGGAGTTTGAGAGTCCTGGTCTGTGTCAACACGAGTGGGGAAACGACACAAACTTTTAATAATGTTAGAGAGACTGAAAAATGATCAAATTAAGTGTTCAGAGTTTGTCAGTGTCAACATAAATGATAAATTTCTTATTTAGACTTTACTGGAAGCAGAATTTCAACATAAACAGGTTTGATGTGAGTATGATATTGTATATTGACACCTCCTGGACTATCGTAGCAAGGCATCTTGGGGACAGTTAAATTTATGCTTTGATTTATGGAGTTTAAATCACCTTTTCCTTTATTGATCAAATGTTTTAATTTACAAACCTGATATCCTGACAGTTACATCTTGCTCTGTATTTAATTGCCCATTCCGTATACGACACGTGAGCTTGTTTTTTGATTCTCTTGTTATTACAATGTTTCTCTGGACATTGACAAGACCTTTAGAATCCTTCTGGTATTGTGCTTCAGACTGTATTAAATTATGTCCATCCTCATTAATCCACTGTATCACCGGTTCAGGGAACCATCCATTGGATTTACACACAAGCTCGATTCCATTTTTAACATATCCCTTCATCTGAATCCAGGGCTCACACCCAAAGCCTGCAATCAACAATGAACAGATTCAGAAATGGCGATTGTTAGGAGCAAAAATACAAACTTTTATTGATATAGCACCATTAATGTACATCCCAAGAACACTTCCTGTGGCCAATGTGAAATATTCATTTAATATTATTGATATCTAAATACAGCATTGTGATAACATGATTTCAATGGGATTATGATCTAAATTTGGTCCCAAAATATGTTGTTACAGACAGTGACAATTAATGTAAGTCAGATATCAGTTGTTCAGACTAATTAACTCCAACTGATATGAGGTAGTGGAGGGCACCTGATCCCCATGGAATTGGACCTGAGACAGGCTTAACTCAAGAGGAGAGGAAGGGAGAAAATTGGAATGATGATAAAATCCATGTGTTGCTGACCCATTACATAGAAGCATGGGGGAAGGTGATACTTTTAGACACTTGAGCAAAATTCTGGTAATACCAATGGATTTTCAAAATTCTGTCTGTCATGCTCACACTGTTATGATCCCATACCAAGCCCTTTGCAGAACACCTGCGGTCTGTCCGCAAGAATGACCCAAACCTCCGTGTCGCTTGCCATTTTAACACTCCACCCTGCTCTCTTACCCACATGTCTGTCCTTGGCCTGCTGCATTGTTCCAGTGAAGCCCAACGCAAACTGGAGGAACAGCACCTCATCTTCCGACTAGGCACTTTACAGCCTTCCGCTCTGAATATTGAATTCAACAACTTTAGGTCTTGAGCTCCCTCCTCCATCCCCACCCCCTTTCTGTTTCTTCCCCCTTCCTTTTGTTTCTTTTTCCAATAATTTATATAGATTTTTCTCTTCCCACCTATTTCCATTATTTTTAAGTCTTTTATGCCCCCCCATCCCCACTAGAGCTATACCTTGAGTGCCCTACCATCCATTCTTAATTAGCACATTCGTTTTGATAATATCACCAACTTCAACACCTCTGTGTTCTTTTGTTCCTTTGTCTGTGACATCTTTTGATGATCTGCTCCTATCACTGCTTGCTTGTCCCTACAATAACACCCACCCCCTCCACTTCTCTCCGCACCCTCCCCCCCACCCCACCTTAAACCAGCTTATATTTCACCCCTCTCATTGTAAAGAAAAATCAGTTCTGTTGAAGGGTCATGAGGACCCGAAACGTCAACTCTTTTCTTCTCCGCCGATGCTGCCAGACCTGTTGAATTTTTCCAGGTAATTTTGTTTTTGTTTCGGATTTCCAGCATCTGCATTTTTTTGTTTTTATCCCTGAGGATGAGGTACTTACATATTAGAGTCAAGCACTTGCCCACTCATCAGACTTCTCTTCTTGGGGTATTAACCGGGTATTTTTTTTTGCAAAAGTATACTTTATTCATAAATCTTGAAAAACATTTCGAACCATTTCAAAATCACCATTACAAAAATACAATCAGGTTCAACTTTTACAACATGAATCACAAGGTGTATCAGTACAAACAATGAATATTACAATAATTGGCAGACAATCATTTTAAGCTGTACAGCCTGAGGGGCTCTTTACAGTTCCCAGCCCCCCAGTGCACTGTGGCAGAAAGGTCTTAGGCAGCGACCCTTCCCAATTGCGCCTTTGTGGCGGCTGCCCCAAGCTTAACTGTGTCCCTCAGCACGTAGTCCTGGACCTTGGAATGTGCCAGTCTGCAACACTCGGTCAGGGACAACTCTTTGCGCTGGAAAACCAACAAGTTTCGGGCAGACCAAAGAGCGTCTTTCACCGAGTTGATGATCCTCCAGCTGCAGTTGATGTTTGTCTCGGTGTGTGTCCCTGGGAACAGCTCGTAGAGCCACAGGGTCCTCTGTCACAGAACTGCTCGGGATGAACATAGACAGAAACTACTGCATCTCTCTCCAGACCTTCTTCTCAAAGACACAATCTACAAGGAGGTGAACAACGGTCTCTTCCCCACCACAGCCACCTCGAGGGCAACGTGCAGAGGAGGTGAGACTCCTGGCATGTAGGAAGGATCTTACAGGGAGGGCCTTTCTCACCACCAGCCAAGCTACGTCTTGGTGTTTGTTGGAAAGTTCTGGCGATGAGGCATTCTGCCAAATGACTTTGTCAGTCTGCTCAGGGAACCATCCCACAGGATCCACCCTCTCCTTTTCCCTCAGGGCCTTTAAGACGTTACGTACCGGCCACTGCCTGACGGACTTGTGGTCAAAGGTGTTTCTCTGCATAAATTTTCCCACGAAGGACAGGTGGTATGGCACGGTCCAACTACTTGGAGTGTTCCACGGCAGCGTGGCCAGACCCATCCTTCGCAACACCGGGGACAGGTAGAACCTCAGCATGTAGTGGCACTTGGTGTTTGCATACTGAGGGTCTACGCACCGCTTGATGCAGCCGCACACAAAAGTGGCCATCAGTATGAGGGCGATGTTGGACAAGTTTTTTCCCCCTTTATCTAGAGGCTTGTACATCGTGTCCCTGTGGACACGATCCATTTTCGACCTCCAGATAAAGCAGAAGATGGCTCAGGTGATCGCCACCACACAGGAGTGTGGAATGGGCCAGACCTGCGCCATGTACAGCAACAGCGAGAGTGCCTCACACCTGATGACCAGGTTCTTCGCAAAGACACAATCTACAAGGAGGTGAACAACGGTCTCTTCCCCACCACAGCCACCTCGAGGGCAACGTGCAGAGGAGGTGAGACTCCTGGCATGTAGGAAGGATCTTACAGGGAGGGCCTTTCTCACCACCAGCCAAGCTACATCTTGGTGTTTGTTGGAAAGTTCTGGCGATGAGGCGTTCTGCCAAATGACTTTGTCAGTCTGCTCAGGGAACCATCCCACAGGATCCACCCTCTCCTTTTCTCTCAGGGCGTCTAAGACGTTACGTGCCGACCACTGCCTGATGGACTTGTGGTTGAAGGTGTTTCTCTGCATAAATTTTCCCACGAGGGACAGGTGGTACGGCACGGTCCAACTACTTGGAGCGTTCCGTGGCAGCGTGGCCAGACCCATCCTTCGCAACACCGGGGACAGGTAGAACCTCAGCATGTAGTGACACTTGGTGTTTGCATACTGAGGGTCTACGCACCACTTGATGCAGCCACACACAAAAGTGGCCATCAGTATGAGGGCGATGTTGGGCACGTTTTCTCCCCCTTTATCTAGAGGCTTGTACATCGTGTCCCTGCGGACACGATCCATTTTCCACCTCCAGATAAAGCAGAAGATGGCTCGGGTGATCGCCACCACACAGGAGTGTGGAATGAGCCAGACCTGCGCCACGTACAGCAACAGCGAGAGTGCCTTACACCTGATGACCAGGTTCTTACCCGCAATGGAGAGGGAGCGTCGCTCCCACATGCCTAGTTTCCTTTTCACCATAGACACTCGCTCCTTCCAGTTTCTAACGCGTGCCCTGGTCCCTCCGAACCATATCCCCAGCACCTTCAGGCCATCAGCCCTGACAGTGAAGGGTACAAAGGATCGGTCAGCCCATTTCCCACAGAACATGGCCTCGCTCTTCCCACGATTTACCTTGGCTCCCGAGGCCAGTTCGAACTGGTCGCAGATGTGGATAAGTCTGTGCACCGACAGCGGATCCGAGCAGAAGACGGCGACATCGTCCATGTACAGGGAGACTTTGATCTGAGTGCCTCCACTACCTGGGATCATCACTCCTCTTATGCCCGGATCCTTCCTGATGGACTCAGCAAAGGGTTCTATGCAACACACGAAAAGAACAGGCGAGAGAGGCCAGCCCTGCCTGACTCCAGATTTAATAGGAAAGCTATCTGATTCCCACCCATTGATTGAGACTGCACTACTGATGTTAGTGTAGAGCAGTTGGATCCAATTGCGAATTCCCTCCCCAAACCCCATTTTGGAGAGCACATCCACCATGTATATGTGCGATATTCTGTCAAAGGCCTTCTCCTGATCCAGGCTGATGAGGCAGGTATCCATACCCCTGTCCAGTACATAGGCAATCGTATCCCTGAGCAGCGCGAGGCTGTCAGAGATCTTCCTGCCCGGCAAAGTACAGGTCTGGTCAGGGTGAATCACCAATTCCAGAGCGGATTTGACCTGATTGGCGATGACCTTGGACAGAATTTTATAGTCCACATTCAACAGTGAAATGGGTCGCCAATTTCTAATTTCCTCCCTTTCCCCTTTGTGCTTGTAGATGAGGGTGATAATGCCTTTCCTCATGGATTCTGACATACTGCCGGCCAGGAGCATACTCTCGTACACTTCTAGCAGGTCTGGGCCGATCCAGTCCCACAGAGCCGAATGCAACTCCGCCGGCAAGCCATCGCTTCCAGAAGTTTTACTCTTCTCGAAGGACTCAAGGGCCTCAGTCAGTTCGCCAGGAGTTAGCACTTTGTCCAGACTCTCCCGCGTACTGTCGTCTAAGACCTCCGTGATAGAGGACAGGAAGGACAGGGAGGCCGTGCTGTCTGTGGGCTTCACGTCATATAATCCGGCATAGAAGGATTTGCTGATCCTCAAAATGTCAGACTGTGATGACTTTACTGAGCCATCTTCTTCCTTCAGGCTGCTGATCACAGAGCTCTCTCTGTGTATCTTTTGGAAGAAGAAACGTGAGCATTTCTCGTCCTGCTCCACGGAGCGGACTCTGGAACGCAAAATGATCTTGGAGGCCTCCGAGGCAAAGAGCGAGGCTTGCTGGCTCTTCACCTCTTGCAGTTCCTCCTTGACATCGACCCCCATCGACCGCAGCCAGAGCAGATTCTGCATGTTTTTCTGGAGTCGGGACATTTCCCTCTGTTCCTTTCTAGCTTTCTGTGTGCCTTTGAGGACAAAAAACCTCTTGATGTTTCCCTTGATCACTTCCCACCAGTGTGTCAGTGACTCAAAGTGGGGTTTCATTGTTCTCCAACCTTTGTAATCCCTCTTGAGCTCCTCAATGTTCTCTGGGGTCAGCAGCTTCACGTTTAGCTTCCATGCCCCCCTGCCAACCCTCTGGTCCTTCTCTAAGTGACAGTCAGCCAGTAGGAGGCAGTGGTCAGAGAAGAACACCGGCTTGACGTCGGTGGATCTGACTGTGAACGCAAGGGACACAAACAGGAAATCTATCCTGGAACAGACGGACCCGTCAGGCCGCGACCAGGTGTATCTACGCTGCGCTCCATCTGCAGGGTTGCTGAAGACGTCGTGCAGCTTGGCATCCTTTACTGTTTCCATCAGGGATCTGGACGTAGCGTCCAATCTGCTTTCGGCCCTGCCGGATCGTCCAGCCGCATCGATGATGCAGTTGTTGTCACCGCCCAGAATGACCGGCCTGGAGGTTGCCAGCAGCAGTGGGAGCTGCTGAAAAACCTCCAGCCGCTCAGCCCCTTGTGACGGGGCATAGACATTAATTAGCCGGAGTGGAGCATTCTTGTACATTACGTCTGCTACGAGGAGGCGCCCGCCCACCACCTCCTTAACCTGGCAGACGGTGAAGCTGCCTCCCCGCAGCAGAATCCCCAGGCCGGAGGAACGAGAGTCGTTTCCTCCCTACCAGATCGATGGCCCATGGGACCACCATCGTGACCATTGCCTGTAGGAGCTGAGGTGCAGTATCGCACACTCCTGCAGAAACAACAGGTCAGCTTTGACCTTGGCAAGGTAGTCCAAGATCGCAACACATCGCGTAGTAGATTTAATGCTACGCACATTTATGGATACAATCTTTACACCCATTTTAAAGCAGTTAGTCGCTTACCAAACCTGTTGTCTCTGAGAGTTCCAGACCATTGGTCTGCTCCTTCATGCCCGTAATGTGCTCAAATTGCCTCACTTTGGATGGGCTGAGGAAAGCGTCCTGAACCTCCCCATTGGCCGTGTTCTGCTCGGGTGGCATCTGGGGGTCCGTGCAGAGAGTGGGGTTTGAAATGTCCTCTGTTGGAGAAGCTTCTCCAATCCTCTCCCCCTCTGGGGCGTTGCTGCTCCCGGCTTCCCGGAGCTGGGGTGCGCTGAGCGCCTCACTGTTCCCAGATTCCTGGGGTTGTGGTGCACTGGCCTCTTCAGGTTGTAGGCAAAGTTGGAGCGCGCAGGTTTCCTCATTGTCTGCAATGTTCTGGAGCTCGGGTGTCTCATCCTCCAACTCCCTAGTGTTTTGCCGCTTCTTCTGTTGGCGCCGCCCTGGCTCTTCTTCGTCCGAAAAGCTGCTGCTCTTGTTATCCATGTCGAATAGGAGACGCCTCTTGACTCTTGTCTGGGAAGTGGCTTGGTTTCTTTTTAGCCCCTTCTTCCTTTTGTCTCTCTTCACCAGCTGCCACTCCCCCTGCTGCTTTCCCACTGCTGCCTCCTCCTCCTCCGTTGATTCGCTCTCCTGAGGAGTGGGAGGTTCAGGGGGCCGTGCTGTCGGTTGGCCGTCTGTTGCCCCAATCTTTTCCTCCACCTTGTCTCTCTCTGTGTCCTCCTTTGTCCCGTTGTTCTCCCTGGGGTCCTTGGTAGTTGGAGTGACACGAGGCATTTCTTTTGCTTCCCCCTCGTTGGATTTGGCTGCCTGTGCATAAGTACGGCAACGTTTGGGGCAGGTCTTGTAGAGGTGACTTGCCTCGCCACACAGGTTGCAGCACTTTGCCTGTTTACAGTCTTTTGTCTGGTGCCCTTCCTGTTTGCAGTTCTTGCAGAGGACGGCGCTGCAGTTGGCCGCCACATGACCAGACTTGCCGCATGAGCGACAAAGTTTGGGTTGCCCAGCGTAGACAAGGTTGCCACAGCTTCCCCCGATAGCAAATCTGGAACGGGGGTGGAAGACGGCTCCCTTACCGTCAGTCTTGAGCGTTACCTTAACCTGGCGTTTACATGTCCAGATTCCCAAATTATCTTTAACCTCAGTGCAGCTCCCAACCTTATCGAAGTACCTGGTAAGGAAGGTGAGCACGTCAGCGACAGGGACGTAGGGGTTGTACAGATGCACCGTCGCAACCCGTTCTCGTTGCAACGGCAGAGCAAAGAGCGGCTCCACCGTCAGGATCTTCATTTCTGGCAGGTCTTTCTTTTCCTCAAATACCTTCAGGGGTTTGACACAAGCCGCCACTTGCTTGAAGGTCACATCAAAGAAACCAGCGCTAGGGAAATCCTGTAGGCAGTAGATCTCCATAGCCTCGAAACCACACAGCTTGAATAGGATCCTCTTGGTGAAGAAGGTCCTATCCATTCCTGTTCCTTGCTCACTGCCCTTCACCATGATTCGGATGGTGTTAGGTACCCCATGGTAAGGAGTTCGACTGGTTATAGCCATTGCTCTTTCCCTGGCAGAAACGCGATGAAGGTCTCTCCCCTGCCAGTTAAGTATCAACGGGGTATGTTCTAATTAGTGGCATTGACGGAATCCCACCAAAATTTGATTTTTCACCAGCATTGGCAATGATGGGATTAATTAATGATCTCATAGTGAAGGTGCCACTAGGTAGCAGCAACCATAATATGCTTGAATTTTATATTCAGTCTGAGAGAGAGAGGAGAGGGTCCAAGGCTATGTTTTTAAACTTAAATAAGGGCAATTATGAGGGCATGAAAGCAGAGCTGGCTAAAGTGAATTGGAAAATTAGATTAAGGGGTGGGTCAATAGAGATACAGTGGCAAACATTTAAGGGGATACATCGGAATACTCAGAATAGATACATTCCAACAAGTAAGAAAAAGTCCAAGGGAAGGACACCATCTGTGGTTAACTGGAAAGGTTAAATATGGTATCAAACTTAATGAAAAAGTATATAACTGTGCAAAGGTCAGAAGTTTAGACAGAATATAAGGAACAGCAAAGGATGACTAAAAGATTAATAAGGAAGGAAAAGTTAGAGTACGGGAGAAAGTGAGCCAGAAATGTAAAAACAGTTAGTAAGAGTTTCTATAAATATTTTAAAAAGAAACAAATTAACAAAGTGAGCGTTTATCCTGTAGAAAGTGAGCCTGGAAAATTGATTATCGAAAACAAGGAAACGGCAGATGAATTGAAGAGGCATTTTGCCTCAGTCTTCACTTTAGAGGATATAAGTAACATCATAGAAGCAGCTATAAATCATGAAATGGAAGGGAGGGATTGAACTCAGGAAAATTACAATCACCAGAGAAGTGGTACTAAGTAAGTTGTTGGAGCTGTGGGGTGACAAGTGCCCAGATCCTGATGGACTTCATCTTAGGGTCTTAAAATAAGTGGCTAGTAAGATAGTTGATAAATTGTTTTTAATTTTCCAAAACTCTCTAGATGCGGGAAAGGTCCTATTAGATTGGAAGATAGCAAATGTAACTCCATTATTCAAAAGAGAAAGGAGATAGAAAGCAGGAAACGACAGACCACGTAGCTTAACTTCTGTCACAGGGAAATGTTAGAAGCTATTATTAAAGAAGCTATAGCAGGGCACTTGTATAAGCTCAAGATCATCAGGCAGAGTCAACATGGTTTTGTGAAAGGGAAATCATGTTTCACCAAATTATTGGAGTTCGTTGAGGCAGCAACATGTGTTGTGGATAAAGGGGAACTGAAGGATGTACTGTACTTAGATTTCCAGAAGGCATTTGATAAAGCGCCACATCAAAAGTTATTGTGGACGATAAAAGCTCATGCTTTAGGGGGGTAACATATTGGCATGCATGGAAGATTAGCTGGCTAACAGGAAGCAGGGAGTAGGCATAAATGGATCTTTTTCAGGTTGCAAGATGTAACAAGTGTCACAGGGATCAGAGCTAGGACCTCAACACTTTACAATCTATATAAATGATTTGGATGAAGGGATGGTTGGAACGGCCGCCAAATTTGCTGATGACACAAAGTTAGGTAGGAAAGTAAGTTGTGAAGAGGACATAAGGAGGCTACAAAAAGATATAGAAAGGTTAAGTGAGTGGGCAAAGATCTTGCAAATGGAGTATAATGTGGGAAAATGTGAAATGGTCCATTTTGGCAGGAAGAATAAAAGAGAACCATATTATCTAAATGGTGAGAGATTGCTGAGCTCCAAGATGCAGAGGGATCTGGGTGTCTTAGTGCATGAATCGCAAAAAGCTAGTATGCAGGTACAGCAAGTAATTAGGAAAACTAATAGAATGCTATAATTTATTGAGAGGGGAATTGAATACAAAAGTAGGGAGGTAATGCTTCAGTTATACAGGGCGCATCTGGAGCACTGCATATGTATTGGTCACTTTATTTAAGGAAGGATGTAAATGCGTTGAAAGCAATTCAGAGGTTTACCAGACTAATACCTGGAATGGATGGGTTGTATAGAGGATAACATATTGGCATGGATAGAAGATTAGCTGGCCAACAGGAAGCAGGAAATGGGCATAAATGGGTCTTTTTCAGGTTTGCAAGATGTAATGAGTGGCTGCACAAACTAGGCTTGTATCTGCTGGGGTTTAGAAGATAAGAGGTGACTTGATTGAAACATATAAGATCCTGAGGGGACTTGTCAGGGTGGATGTAGAGAGAATATTTCCTCTTGTGGGATATTCGAGAACTCTTTAAAAATAAGGGGTTGCCCATTTAAAACAGAGATGAGGTAAATTATTTTTTTCTCTCAGAGAGTTGTGACTCTTTGGAACCCTCTTCCTCAAAAGGTGATGGAAGCAGCATCTTTGAATATTTTTAAGGCGGAGGTGGATAGATTCTTGGTAAGCAAGGGGGTGATAGGTTATCGAGGTTAGGCGGAATGCAGATTTGAGGTTAATATCAGATCAGCCATGATCTTATTAAATGGCGGACCAGGCTCGAGGGGTCGAATGGCCTTCTCCTGCTCCTTGTTCGTATGTTTGTGAGACATATTTTGTAAAGGAAACTGAATGGCACAGAAATATAGACACAAATTATCGGCAGTATAGTTTTGGTACATTTTGCCAACTTATTGGTGCCTGATATTATTTAAATGTTCTTATAAATAAATGTTATTTTATTTCTTTAAAATGTTGTTGAGCTCCCAGGGGCTGCCTGTCTCTGAAGATTCTGGGGGCATCCATTTCTTACAGCACCAGCTGCCATTTCTCAGAACTACACTCCCCATGGTGATCACCCAGACACAGACAGGGATCCTGAATAACATTTGATTGGAAATGGCACCAGGGTTAGCAGTGGTTCAGTCAGACAGCACAAGACACATTCTACCAGGATTCAACTACAGTGAAAACTCCTGACTGTCATCTCAATTCACCACATGAAAAGACATTAAAAAGATAAAAAATGAGCTAAGAGTGAATTGGTTTCCAAAAAGCACAGCCCAAAACTTCCAATGTGAGGAACCATGAAATCCGATCTGAAGCCTGTGTTGCACACTGGGACTCTGTGGAAGCCCTGACACACACACGTGCTATAATTGCCAAGGGGGAAGGCCTTGTGGTGCAGTGGGAGTGTCCTTATGGCTAAACCAGGTTAGGGAATCTCAAATGGGGCAGGGGCACCGTCTCAGGGTAAGGGGCTAATCATTTGGGGCAGAGGTGAGGAGAAATTACTTCGCTCAAAGGGTTGTGAATTTTTGGAATTCTCTAACCCAAAGGGTTGTGGATGCTCCATCGTTGAATATATTTAAGGCTGAAACAGACAGATCCAACATTATTCTTCTGCGCTGATTTAAATTACTTGAAGAAAGGAATTAAATCAGAAATAGAAAATGAATGTTATCACCAGTGTGTTCTTTTAATTAATCCATAGTAAACAAACATCCTTCATTTGAACATCCTTTAGTTTCTGTTTTTCTGATTATTTTCTTCAACAAGCCAGTGCTGATAATGAATTCCTCATGAAATTTACTATTTTATGATCAGCTGTTACTACAGGACAAATCTCATGATCCCGAGAATGTTATTGTCCCATCACACATCTCGCTTTCGAGTGTAGCTTCACACTTGGAGTTTGGGCATGTAGAATTATTAATTAAATCAAAATCTAGACCAACTGCTAAATAAACCTACTTTTGAACTATTTGTAATTTAAACAATGGTTTAAAAAGGCAAACATATTACTTCTCCAAATTTATTAATATGCAAGTGGAGATTTACTAACCTACAACTTCCAGCGTAAGTGTAAATGTTTCAGATTTGGTTTTGTCATCAACGAAACATGTATATCCTCCTTCATCAAAAACTGTTGTGTTCTTTATTCGAAGAGAAATGTTTCCTTTGGTCAGTTCATCTTTAAACAGTTCCGTCCTTCCTCTGTAATCCCTGTGTTGAGCAACAATGTCATCTTTTCCATTCCTGTACACATGTACTGGTGAATCAAGACCTGATTTAAGCCATTTCACCACCATGTTCCTGACGGATATATCTGGTACAAGCTGACATTCCAATAGAGCATCTTCACCTGCTGTAGCTACAACTGGATCATCAGGTCCTAGTACGAGGAATTTACCTAAAGAACAGTAACATTTAAAAATAAAATTGATTATTCACGTAATCCACAGAAGGAAAAATACTTTTAAGGTGGGCAATCACTCAACTGAGACTCCCAGACCCACAGGCTGTCCTGCAAACATGGGAAAAAAGTGTTCTTACAAGGACGTGAGACAAAGAATCCAAATAAGGGGCAATTCCTTAAAATACAGGACAGTTGGTCACCCTGTCATCAACATGTCTGCCAGATAGGAGAATACTGAGGAATTAGAGTTGACACCTCCAATAACACGGCGCTGGCTGACAAAATCAACCATTGCCTGGCAACAGTAAGCTCAGCATTTGGCAGGCTCACTCACAGCTTCATGATGGGAAAATTCTGCCCTAAGTGCAGTGGCAGGTGGTTTCGGCAGTGCCCAGCCCACTGTCCGGAATTGCGGCAACTCGCATCCGATTCTGCGCTTGGAGGCTCGATAATTGTGCAGAGACATGTATCGGTCCAAGTTACCTGGCCAGTCAGGAGTTGATTCGGCCGCCTGCTGTCAGTTAGCGGGTTCGTAGGTTCAGGCGCCAATTTTAAAGGCCAATCCAGTACACAATTCACTCGCTCCAGCCCAACCCAGATGTCCGGCAGCCAGAAGAGGAAGGCCGAGAGACTGAGGAGGGAGTTAGCACCGCTTCACACATCAGGACCTCCAGGCCTTGGTCAGAGAGGTGCAGGTGCACAGGCAAGTCCTGTATCCCAGGGATGGCTGCAGGAAGCACAGCAACCTCACCTATCCAGCATGGGAGGCCAATGCAGAGCAGGTCAGTGCAGCTGGCAACTGCGCCTGAAATGCTACCCAGTGCAGAAAGAGGATGAATGATCTCATCTGCTCTACCAGGGTAAGTCATCCTTCAATTCCCTCCAATATCAAACTCTCATCATGGCATCATACACTCAAACGGTCACTCTCCTTAGGGATCTCACCCAGCCATTAGCAAGCGACACATATCAACACTCATTCTCTCACTGAGACCTTCACATCACCACCATCCCATCATGTTGCTCACACTCCATCCTCTGGCTCTCTGGGGAAGGCTCACCACTAACATAGGGGACAAGCATCTCACCCAACCTTTCTCCATCCCTTCTCATCACATGCCTTTCTTTCTTCTTCATACAGGGCCAAGCTGGCACACAACAGGCGCGAGAGAGCGCAGACCCGGAGAGGGACGGCTGACATCAGAGCCCTCACTGAGTTTAAGGAGGCTGCAGCTGAGTTGGCTGGGGAGGACAGGGATCATGCCAGTGGGGAAGGGGAGATTGGCCTCTCCAACTAACCTAGTACAAATCGCAGCTCCTCCACGTCATCAGATCCTGACATTTACAGTCAGTCACGTGCAGTCTTATCCAGCTCATGCTCTGTGACTGAAACTCTATTTTCTAGACACCAGCAGATCAAGGCCCCCAGGCCAGTCCAGCACCAGTGCAAGACCCCAGACTTCATCCGAACAGGAAGCTCCGGAAGAACTGTTGTGGCATTCACACACACCCTCCACCAGCTCAGAGACACACACATGACAGGGGGGCACAGATAGAGAATAGGCTCAGGCTTACTTTCTGGGAAACACCTCACCGTCACCCCACAGCAGGCAGAGGCAGGGACAGCCCAGGTCCCCGGCCCTTGGAGGGCTGAAGACCAGCCACCCCCTCGGCCCAAGTCAGACGATGAGCCTCTGGGAGGGGCTGCCAAATGCCAAGGATGCAACAACAGGCAGCGGAACATCAGGCAGAGATTCAGCAGTCACTCAGCAGATGAGAGTGAACAATGAACGAGTTTGTCTGATGTCATGGCTCTGACATGCAAGCAGCTTGAGCTCACCATGGGAAGGCTGGCAACCACCATGGAGACCTTGGTCCAGCAGCTCTTGACAGATCTGGGCTTGGCCCTGCGCTCCATGGCCACACACCCTGGTGGACACCATCAAGATGTAGGTAACATGGGGATGAGACACCTTGACCCTGCTCCAGGTGCACCATCTTCTGCAGGAGTCAGGGCGGGGCCCTCGGGCACCCACAGCGAGGGTGAGAGTCAGTCGGACACCCGAGGGGGCCTCCTCTCAAGACACTCGAAGGGTATGCATCTGCTCACAGCCCCCTGTGACCCCAGCCGCTCCAGTTTCTCAGGCCGCTGAGGGTACTTCTGCCCCTAAGCAGGTGACCCTTATCAGGCTGGGGCCCTCCAGGCCACAAGAGGACATCTGCCAAGGTCATCACAGGCATCAGGACATAGCACTCAGCTGGCTGCCTCCACCACTGTGGATGTCAGGGTTGCACCCAGGCCTAGCGGTAGAGTTTAGAAAGTTAAAAAAAATTGATGTCGCTTTCGGGTCACAGGTTTGCTTGTCATGTAACTAAATTACACTTGTGTTGATAAATTTGATGCTTATGTGAATGTTCTTATCAACTGAAGGTGTTGTGATTTAGTACTTTGGAATCCTCTTATTTCGAGGTTTAGCGTTCCTCCCAGTCAGTGATAGTGTGCCACTGTGAGACTCACATTCCTGTGATGTCAACTTCAGTTGAACTAGTCTCCACATCCCTTGTGTGATGAGAGCGAGATGTGTTTAAATCTTTATTGGAAGTGTGTGCTGTCAGCATTTCTAACCATTCTTCCTCAAAGAACACCATTGAGTGAGGGCAGCTGATCAGCATTGATAACCTAGCTGCATTTGTGTCTCCTCAGTGGTAGTGGCAGAAGAAAAGACATGCACAGGAGGAGGAGATCCCGAGGCATGTCTGCATTTCAGTCTCAGTAATGTTTGCAACATTAAATGGTGGCGAAGCCAGTGAATCTTGCAGCCTGGCTATCTTCTTCCAGAGCAAACCTGGAATAATGATGGGCCTTCCTGTGAAGGGCATTTGTGACCTCGTTTATGCATCAATAGGGTCTGAGAGACACCACACAGGTCCCCTGTTAATCCTGGGAAAGAACCAGAGGCCAAGGAATTGAGCACAGTGTCACCTTCAAAGCCACTGGCAGGGGATACCCTCAGGTCTTTGCGAAGAATGTGGCATATGTGATGTACCAGAACTTGGGACAAGTGCAGACGTGCATGGCATTGCCTCTCACTCATTTGTCAATAGGAGACTTTTCTACGATAAACCCTAGGTCTGGCAAGTCACCCCCATTGTCTGGGTCTCTCTTTCTGTTCATGGTCTGGCTCCGTTTGGCTATGATGGAGCTGCACGCAAAGTGACCTCTCCCTCCTTCCCCTCCTCCATTGCATTAGGATCCTGACAAGGGCAGCATTGAGCCCTGGATCCACATCTGCTTTTGCCTTCTCTCTTTAAGGAAACATTGAAGATATTAATGATTCAAGGGCAAGAAAGTGAAGCTCAGTAGATGACACGTTTGGAGATTATAAGGGTCCATATTTTTTCCTGAGCTACTTGCATGGTGGCTGATGCTGCCTTGTCCATGAGGCACTAGCGCACACATCAAGGTGACCAAGATGGTATTTCAGATATGTAACATCTTGAGCCCTGCATGGGATACTATGGTTTAATTGAGATGTGTGACCCAACATAGCTCTGTGCTCCAATCTCTGATGTGTCCTAATAATGGGCAATCATTTGCTCATGGTCAATGAGTGGATGCCCTTTTGCCCATTAGGAACATCACATCTAGTAAACACATGACAGGCCTTAATTGATGGAATACCACATATGATACAGCTGTGCCTCCTTCACTGCTCCCTATATCCCCAAATTCTACGTTCCTATGTGTTACTCTTGAGATGCAGCGACTGTGACGTGAATCTACTGAGTTCTGAGTAGCCCCTTAACAGTGCAAATAAAGCCATTGGCTTTCAGTGGCTTTCATCGCAAGGAGGTCTTCATCCTTTCTTTCTGAGCAGCCTCCTGATCATTCCTGCGGCAACAACATTGGCATCTACCCGGCTATGCGGAAAATTGCCCAGGTATGCTCTGTACACAAAAAGCAGGACAAATCCAATCCAGCCATTTACAGCTCTATCAGTCTACTCTCGATCATCAGTAAAGTAAAGGAAGGGGTCATCAACAGTGCTATCAAGCGACACTTGCTTAGCAATAACCTGCTCACTGACATCCAGTTTGGGTTCTACCAGGGCGACTCAGCTTCTGAACTCACTACAGCCTTGGTTAAAACATGGACAAAAGAGCTGAACTCCCAAGGTGAGGTGAGAGTGACTGCCCTTGATATCAAGGCCGCATTTGACCGAGTGTGGCATCAAGGAGCCCCAGCAAAACTGGAATCAATAGGAATCAGGGGGAAAACTTCCTACTGGTTGGAGTCGTACCTAGCACAAAGGAAGATGGTTGTAGTTGTTGGAGGTCAGTCATCTCAACTCCAGGACATCACTGCAGGAGTTCCTCAGGATAGTGTCTCGGTCCAACTATATCCAGCTGCTTCATCGATGACCTTCTTTCCATCATAAGGACAGAAGTGGGGACGTTCGCTGATGATTGCACAATGCTCAGCACCATTCGCATTTCCTCAGGTCCTGAAGCAGTCCATGTCCAAATGCAGCAAGACCTGGACAATATCCAGTCTTGGGCTGACAAGTGGCAAGTAACATTCGCACCACACAAGTACTGGGCAATGACCATCTCCAACAAGAGAGAATCTAACCATCACCCCCTTGCCATTCAATGTCATTACCATCACTGAATCCCCCACTATCACCATCCTGGGGATTACATGTACAAGGTACAAGTCAGGAGTGTGATGGAATACTCTCCATTTGCCTGGATGACTGCAGCTCCCACAAGACTCAAGAAGCTTGACAATATCCAAGACAAAGCATCCTGCTTGATTGGCACCACATCCACAAACATTCACTCCCTCCACCACTGACATGCAGTAACAGCAGTGTGTAGCCTCCACAAGGTGCACTGCAAGAATTCACCAAGCCTCCTTCGACAGCACCTTCCAAACTCATGACCACTGCCATCTAGAAGGACAAGACCAGCAGATGGATAGGAGCACGACCACCTGCAAGTTCCCCTCCAAGCCACCCACCATTCTGACTTGGAAATATATCGCCGTTCCTTCACTGTCGCTGGGTCAAAATCCTGGAACTCCCTCCCTAACAGCACTGTGGGTGTACCTACACCACATAGAATGCAGAGGTTCAAAAAGGCAGCTCACCACCACCTTCTCAAAGGCAGCTAGGGACGGGCAATAAATGCTGGCCCGGTCAGCGAAACCCACATTCCATGAATGAAAAGAAAGAAAAAACAAAAGGTTAGAGGATAACCCCAGAAAGGCCCACTCATGTTCACCCTTTCCTCTCACTGTCAAACTATCATTCCACCCCCTTCCCTCCCCGTTGCCCCCCTCGTGTTCATCAACCCCACCCTTGCCTCACAGCCCACCCCCGGTTGAAATGTCTCTGAAACTGGAGGCCTGCATCAGTACCACAGCACAGTGGTATTCCTTGGGACAATGTCGGCAAAGAGCAGCACAGCAACCCTGCAAGCCCAGCAGTGTGGCATTCATCGCAATAAGTCTGGCGCAGCGCTATGGCAGATAAACTACGTATCACCTCAAAGTTACCCGCGAACTGAAGTCCGACTTTTGCACGCCACCCCTTTTCAAACGGGTTTGAGGATGACGTGATTTCCCGCTGGTGTGATGTAAGGTTGAAAGGTGTGACAAGATACTGGCTGAGCAGCTGATTTAATGAGTTTTCACGACATGTTAATGGGTGAAGATGATGTTCACACCACTAGTTGATTATATCGCCAACCTGCCATAAACACACCATTGGGAGAATTGCAAACTGTTTCACATCGGCAGACCTGTGGCTTTTTGCCTGCCACTAGATTCTCCGTTCCCGTTCCCCACGAAACCAGTCGTGGGCAGGATGGGAAAATTCAGCCCATAGACTTTAGAAAGAGCATGGAGTTTGTCTCAGGATAATGCCAGCATCTCATAAAGCACTAGAAACATTCCTTCCTCACCGTCTGAGATCTATTTACAACATCAGATGGCAGGACATCAATAACACCGAGGTTCTTGCAAAATGCTGCGTTTCTTGCATCGAAAGCGTGACCATCAGAGCTCAGCTTCATTCCGTCGGCCGTGTGGTTCGCATGGAGGATTCCCGCATGACAAAGGCAGTACATAGATCATAAAAAACAGAAACAGAAGTCGGCCATTCAGCCCCTTAAGTCTGCTCCGCCAGTCAATAAAATCGTGGTTGAACCGATTGTGGCCGTGACTCCACTTTCCTGCCTATCCCCTCGACTCCCTTTCAGATCAACGATCTGTCTAACACAATATCTTCAGTGACCCAGCCTCCACTACTCTCTGGAGAAGAGAATTCCACAGACTAATGACCCTCTGAGATGGTCCTTATTTCAGTCTTAAAAGGGAGATGCTTATTTTTAAATTGTGTCCCCTGGTTCGAGAAACCCTTGGGAGGGATCAGCATCTACCCTGTCAAGTCCCCTTAGAGTCTTACTGTTTCAAGAAGATCCCCTCTCATTCTAACCTCCAATGAGAATAGGCACACCATACTCAACCTTTCCTCATAAGACAACCCTTTCATCCCAGGAAGCAGCCTGGTGAACATTCTCTGAACTGCTTCCAATGTAAGTATATGCCTCCTTAATGAAGTAGACTAAAACTGTACGCAGTACTCTAGTAGCAGTCTCACCAATGCCCAGTATAGCTGAAGCAAGATTTCCCTACTTTTATACTCCACCCACTCGCAATAAAGGCCAAAATTCCATTTGTCTTCCTAATTACTGGCTGTACCTGCATGCTGACTTCTTGTGATTCATACAGAGGGACATCCAGATCCTTCTGTATTGCAGCATTCTGCAGTCTCTCTCCATTCAAATATTATTCTGCTTTCTATTCTTAGAGTCATAGGGTCATAGAGGTCGACAGCACAGAAAAAGGCCCTTCGGCCCATCGAGTCTCCGCTGGTCAAGCAAGTAGCTAACTATTCTAATCCCATTTTCCAGCACTAGGCCCATAGCCTTGAATGCCATGGTGTTGCACATCCAAATGCTTTGTTAATGTTATGAAGGTTTCTGCCTCTACGACCCTTTCAGGCAGTGAGTTCCAGATTCCCACCACCGTCTGGGTGAAATAATTCTTCCTCACATCCCCTCTAAACCCCCTTCCCCTTATCTTAAATCCATGCCCCCCAGGTTATTGATCCCTCCACCAAGCGGAAAAGTTCCTTCCTCTCTACCCTATCTATGCCCCTCATAATTTTATATACCTCAATCATGCCCCTCCCTCAATCTCCTCTGCTCCAGGGAAAATAACCCCAGTCTATCCAATCTCTCCTCAAAACTAAAACTCTCGAGCCCAGGCAACATCCTGGTAAATCTCCTCTGCATTCTCTCTAGTGCAATCACATCCTTCCTATAATATGGATTCCGGAACTGCATGCAATACTCTAGCTGTGGCCTAATCATTTTATACAGTTTTATACAGTTCCAGCATAACCTCCCTGCTCTTATATCCTATATCTTATACCCTCGGCTAATAAAGGCAAGTGTTCCATATGCATTCTTGACAACCTTATCTACCTGTCCTGCTACCTTAAGGGACCGGTAGACATGCACACCAAAGTCTCCTGATCCTCGGCACTTCCCAGGGTCCTACTATTCATCGTGTATTCCAGTGCCTTGTTTGTCCTGCCCAAGTGCATCACCTCACACTTATCCGGATTAAATGCAATTTGCCACTAATCAGCCCATCTATATCCTCCAGTAATCTAAGGCTATCCTCACCATTAACTCTCCACCAATTTTCGTGTCATTCGTGAACTTACTGATCAACCCACCTACATTCAAGTCTAAATCGTTTATTTATGCCACAAACAGCAAGGGACCCAACACCGATCCCTGTGGCATTCAGTCAAAAAAACACCCCTCGACCATCACCCTCTGCTTCCAGCCACTCAGCCAATTCTGGATCCAATTTGCCAAATTGCCTTGGATCCCATGGGCTCTTACCTTAGTTATCAGTCTCCCATGCGGGACCTGTCAATGTTGTCAACCTCACATTTTCCCACATTATTTTTCATGTGCCAATTTTTTTACCCACTCAATTAACCTACCTATGTCCTTTTGCAGACTCTTTACATCCTCCACACACCTTGCGTTCCTACCAATCGTTGTATCGTCAGCAAATTTGGCTACAATGCATTTGGTCCCATCAATCATGTCATGAATATAGATTGTAAATAGTTTGAGGCCCCAGCAATGATCCCTTTGATGCTCCACTAGTTGCAGTTTGCCAACCTGAAAATGACCCATTTATCCCGAATCTCTGTTTCTTTAGTCAACCAATCCTCTATCCATTCGAATATATCACCCCCATGAACTCTTATCTTGTGCAGTAACCTTTTATGTAGTGCCTTACTGAATGTCTTTTAGAAATCCAAATACACTACACATATTGGTTCCCTTTATCCACCCTGCTTGTTACATCCTCAAAGAACTCTAATAAATTTATCAAACACAATTTCCCTTTCAGAAAACCATTTTGACTCTGCCTGATTGCATTATGATTTTCTAAATACCCTGGTATTATCTTCTTAATGGATTCTAGCATTTTGTATACAAACATACGAATTAGGAGCATGAATAGGCCACTCGGCCCCTCGAGCCATTCACAAGATCGTGGCTGATCTAAATATAACCTCAACCCCAATTCCTGCCTTCCCCCAGTAACTCTTTAACCCCTTGTTAATCAAGAATCCATATAGCTCGGCCTTAAACATATTCAAAAACTTTGTTTCCACCAACTTCCAAAAACTCACAACCCTCAGAGAAAAAAATTTCTCCTCATCTGTGTCTTAAATGAGCGACCCCTTATTTTTAAACAGTGATCCCTAGATCTAGATTCTCCCACAAAAGGAAACATCCTCTTTGCATCCACCCTGTCAAGATGCCTCAGGGTCTTAAAGTTTTCAATTAAGTTGCCTCTTACTCTTCTAAATTCCAGTGGATACAAGCCTAACCTGTCCAACCTTTCCTCATGAGACAATCTGCCCATTCCTGGCATTAGTCTAGTAGACCTTCTCTGAACTCCTTATAACGCATTTACATCTTTGCTCAAATAAGGAGACCAGTACTGTACACAGTACTCCAGATGTGGCCTCGCCAGTGCCCTGTATAACTGAAACACAACCTCCCTATTTTTGTATTCAATTCCCCTCACAATAAATGATAACATTCCATTAGCTTTCCTAATTACTTGCTGTTCGGTGAACTGGTCTATAGTTTCCTGCCATCTGTCTCCCTCTTTTCTTAAATTACAGTGTTACATTGGTAGTTTTCCTGTTCATTGGGATCTTTCCTGAGTCTAGGGAATTTTGGAAGGTTACAACCAATGCATCCTTAACCCTGCAGCAACTTCTTTTAAGACCCTCGGATGCAGGCCATCAGGTTCAGGGACTTGTCAGCTTTTGGTCGCATTGATTTTCCCAAAACCTTTTCTCCAGTGATCATGATTGTTTTAAGTTCCTCCCTTCCTTTTGCCTTTTGATTTTCTAGTATTATTGGGGCGCTTTTTGTGTTTTCTCTGTCAAGACAGATACAAAATACATGTTCAAAGTCTCTGCCATGTCCTTGGATCTCATTATTAATTCCCCAGTCTCACCCTCAGAAGGAGCCACATTTGTTTGCACTGCTCTTTTCACTGTTGCTGTAGTTGGCCTCCAACAGTGTATATGCAAGAGGGTTGTGGGGCAGCTCGATCTCACTTCAGCTACCCCTTCTCCTCAAGGAGTCAGCCTGAGGCCCTTGGGCATCCATAGGGAGGAGGATCAGCAGGTACACCCCCTAGGGCCAGGTAACTCCGAGTATGTCCAGCCCATCCGAATGCCCCCTTCCTGTGATTTCCGCAGATCCAGCTTCACAGGCCGAGGAGGGTGCCACTGCCATACAGCAGGGCCCCGATAGCAGGCTGAGGCCATCCAGGTCTCGGCCCTGCAGAGGACCCCTGCCAAGGTCATCACAGACAGGGTGTAGCAGTCAGCAGGCTGCCTCCACCTCTGCCATGGATGTCTGGGGAGCACCAAGATGTAGCGGCAGGGTTAGGAAATTTAAGAAGAATTAGTTGCACAGCCTGGGCACGGGTGTTAATCACTTGTACATACTGTTCACTATTGTCAATAAACTCCCAAGAACGTCTCCCCTATGGTTCCTTGTTCTGATGAGCAGTGTTTGTGTCACTCAGATGTGAAACCTTTCTGCAAAAGATGAAGGCAAGTGTCTCAGTCCAGGGCCTCTTCCCTGTGTTCTGTGCAACCTTCAGACCAAAGTAATGGTCTGGTCCTGAACACATTACTGATGCCTGCACTCAATGGCGCTAGTCATTGCGGCCAGGGTGTCATGGGCAGGCATCACAGAGTACCGTCATTCTCTCTGTGTGCCCTCAGCACCTTTAAGATGGGGCTGGCCCCCATCTCATCAGCATCTGTGACCAGTGACGCTGTGCTCCTGAAGGGCTCAGGTGCTGAAGGCAGACAAAGTATTAAATGCTTTTAAATTTTCGTGGCTGTGTCTCCATGACATGACCCTATCACAGAACGCAAGCGAGCTGTCCTCGACCAGACATTCTCAGGGGCTATGTGAAGATCTATGGAGTGTCATGACTGCATGTCGTCATCATCCTCCAGCAATCGAGTGACTATTAGGGCCTCTGCTGCACCTCAATGATAGGAGCAGAGGGTATGTGTGCTGCCATAAGTCAGACTGGAGACAAACATTCATAAATGTGATCTGAGGATCTGTGGAGTGTCCTCACTGCATGTCGTCATCATCCTCCACAAATCTAGCAGCTATGAGGGCCCCCCGAGCACGCCTGCCTCATCTGGCCAATGTCAGGGCTTCATCTCCATCATCACCGTCTCCGAGGACCCCCTCACCCCCATCACCATCAACGTCCTCCTCATCGGAGGAGACCTCTAGCTCCTCCTCAGCCAGCTCGTCCCCCCATTGGAGTGCAGGTTTTAAAGGGCGCAGCAGATGTCGACAATGCGTGACACCCTCTGTGGACTGTAGTACAGGGTCCAGCAGACCGGTCCAGGCACCGGAACCTCATTTTCAGCATCCCAATGGTTTGCTCCACCAAGTTACAAGTTGCAGCGTGAGCCTCATTATCTATCGCTCTGCTGCAGTCTGAGGCCACCGCCCGGGTGTCATCAGCCACGGCCTCTGCGGGTAGCCCTTGTCCCTGAGGAGCCATCCCTGCAGTTTCTGTGGATCCTGGAAGACTTCAAGGATCTGTGACCGACTGAGAATGTAGGACTCGTGCACACTCCCTGGAAACCATGCGCAGACCTGCAGGATGCGTTTGTGGTGGTTGCACATCAGCGACAGAAAATGGAATCCCTTGTGGTTTACATAGTTGACCGTGTATTGCGACAGAGATCTGAGTGCCACGTGAGTGCAGTCAATGGCACCCTGTACCTGCAGGAAACCTGAGATCTGGGCAAATCCAATCACTCTTGCATCCTGGCTGTCCTAGTCCCAGGAGAAATGCACAAAGTTGTGTACCCTCGCAAAGATGGCATCCGTAACCTCATGGGTGTATTTGTGTGTGGAGGCTTGTGATATCCCACAGAGGTCACCTGTGGAGCCCTGAAAGTAGCCACTAGCGTAGAAATTGTGCGCTGTGGTCAATTTCACAGTCACTGGCGGTGGATGCCCCCCATGTTCCCATGGTGCCAAATCCAGCAGTAGCTGACAGATGTGACACTGGTTCTTGGCTATTTGCAGGAATGAAAGGCGGTGCGTTTCTACTCTGGGTCTACCTAGGCACTGGCCAGCGATGGCTCGCTGTGATTCTTTGATGGTGCACGCGAGAGCCCCAGCCGCCCCGTCTTCCTGAGAGTGCTGTCCCCACAACCAGGCACCTCTGTCACTCTCTTCTCCATCGTCTTTGCACTCTGTAAGCCACGAGGCATACAGGTCACCAAGTTCCATGATCCTGATGTAGTTGTGCAGGATGAAAGAGAGGGAGACACAAGGGTTTGTATGAGTGTAATAAGAACCTGTCCTGGTTAAGTGTGAAGGCCTCTTAGCGCATTGTGGAGTGTGCTAGCCCACTTGGATGGCTAGAGATTAGTGCGCTGCATGACTGCCTGAAATTCCACCCACCTCCGCCTCACTCCACCTGACCAATTGGCGGCAGCTTTGCCCACTGGACTGCATGCTGTGCTCTCAGCTCAGGCGCAGGCATTGTCCTAACCCACACTGCAAGGCTGCGCCATTTGCTTGAACCCTGGGGGAGACTGGTCCAAACCGGGATGATGACATTGGAAGAGGCTGTGAGCAACTCCAGCAGTGACTGCTCCATGGCCAGCTTTAGCAAGGGGATTGTGCAACATGCCCAGTCATCCAACTGTCCTGCATTCGATTAAAACACTCATCAGCTTGCAGTCTGTACCAGAGGGGTGAAAAGCTCTGGTGCACTTGGTGGCACTTTGATGCCTCTGTGTTGCTTGAGTGGGCAGATAAGCTAGAGGCCCGACTTCAATCATATCAATGTAGCTGCGCCTGAACTGTCTCAGTTTCAGAATGGTCACTTTATACAAGGTTCCTCTCATTTTTGGCCGCTTCCCTACACTAACCCTCCACCCCAAATGGTTGTGCGCTACTATCAACCACAAGGCAGCCCTAGCCCCCAGCCCCCAAGTGGCCTCAACCATAGGGCAGCCCCTACTAGGGGGCAATTCCAGCAGGCTGGCCTTATATTAATGTGCTGATGTATTGCAATGAGGTTTCTGATGTCTGCTGGTGGGAAACGCAGCCTGCCATTGGCGGGCGGAGCAGAAGATCACAAACTGGTTTCACGTCGTCGTGAAACCAATTGCGCCATATCATCCGGTCAGGTCACCGAACACACCCAACGCCAGTGAGCATGGAAAATCCCGGCCATCAAGACATGAGCAGTGATTGAAGCACTGAGTCAGAGCAGCTTTCGAAGGAATTCAGAGGCTAGACCTTCAAAAGTTGAAATCCCTCATGTTCGGAAATATAGATAGTTTAATAAGTTACATTTGCAATTGTGGGTGTTAGGAATGAGATTTAGCTTTAAAGTTTAAGTTTGATTAACATTTCTGTATTTGTGGGTTCAGAAAATCAAGTTGTGTTGAGATGCCTGCATGTTTAATGAGGGTTTTACGACTGCAGAAGGACAATTGAAGGACAAACACACACACACACACACACACACACACACACACACACACACACACGCACACACATATACACGAAGGCTCAAAGCTTCAAGCTTAAAGAGCTGAAAGCTTCAGGAAGCAGATTTAAGAGATATAGAGGCTTGTGAAAAGCCAGAAGGTCCAAAGAGATGGCTGAAGGTCTGTAACTCTTTGCTATGGGCATGTGAAGCAGTGGTGTACTGTTAACAGCTGAGAGAGTGCATGGAAGCAAGCTTGAATGCATGTGGTGACCCAAGGGAGGGGAACATCGGAAGGAGAGCTCAAACGCCTGGAGGTGGTCTGTTGCGGAAGCAGTCAGTTTGGGAGAAATTCTCCAATGAGTTCTTGGAGACTGGAGATTGGAAACCCTCATGTAAATGACGGAGTTCAGTGAGACCGGTTGGCTCACAGTGTGACAAGCATCTGGGGGGAGTTGACGAAAGATCCATAGCATCTGTCCGGGGTGGCATTTGTCACTTGGTTTCAGAGTGTGATGAACATGAAACCACTGCTGATTGCCATAAAAACACATCCAGTTCACTAATGCCCTTTAGGGAAGGAAATCTACCGTCCTTACATGGTTTGGCCTACATGTGACTCCAGACCCACAGCAATGTGGTTGATTCTTAAGGGCCCATAAGTGACCTAGGGGGGAATCTATGGGTGGAGCCAGAGGACATCGCTAGAGTGTTGAATGAATACTTCACGTCCATCTTCACCCAGGAGAATGAGGATGAAGGTATCGAACTCGGGGAGAGAGAGACTGCGAGGCTCTTATGCAAATTGATATAGGGAGTGACAAGGTATTGGAGGTGTTGTTAGGCTTAAAAGTGGACAAATCTCAAAGTAGAAAAATCTCCAGGTCTGGATGATTTGTGTCCCAGACTGCTGAGGGAGGCAAGGGAGAAGATCACAGGGGCTCTGACCCAAATTTTTAATTCCTCTCTGGCCATGGGGGAGGTGCCAGAGGACTGGAGAACAGCTAATGTTGTTCCGCTATTTAAGAAGGGTTGTAGAGATAAGCCAGGGAACTACAAGCCAGTGAGTCTCACATCAGTGGTAGAGAAACTATTGGAGAAAATTCTGAAGGAGGGAATCTATCTCCACTTGGAGAGGCAAGGTTTGATCAGGGATAGTCAGCATGGCTTTGTCAGAGGGAGGTCATGCCAAACAAATTTGTTGAATTTTTTGAGGAGGTGACCAGGTGTGTAGATGAGGGTAGTGCAGTTGATGTAGTTTATATGGATTTCAGCAAAGCCTTTGGCAAGGTCCCACATGGGAGACTTATAAAAAAGGCAAATGCACATGGGATACAGGGTAATTTGATAAGGTGGATTCAAAATAGACTTAGCTGTAGGAGGCAGAGGGTGATGACAGAAGGATGCTTTAGTGACTGGAAGCCAGTGTCCAGTGGCGTACAACAGGGATCTGTGCCCGGTCCCCTATTATTTGTCATTTATATAAACAACATAGATGACTATGTGGAGGGTAGGATTAGCAAGTTTGTGGATGACACAAAGATTGGCCGGGTGATTAACAGTGAGGTTGAATGTCTTGGGCTACAGGAAGAAATAGACGGGATGGTCAAATGGGCAGATAAGTGGCAGATGGAATTTAATCCTGAAAAGCGTGTGGTGATACACTCTGGAAGGAGTAATTTGACAAGGAAGTATTCAATGAATGGCATGACACTAGGAAGTTCTGAGGAACAAAGGGCCCTTGGCGTGTATGTCCATAGATCTCTGAAGGCGGAGGGTCATGTTAGTGGGGTGGTGAAAAAGGCATATGGGACACTTGCTTTTATCATTCGAGGCATAGATTACAAAAGTAGGGAAGTCATATTGGAGTTGTATAGAACCTTGATGAGGCCACAGCTGGAGTACTGTGTGCAGTTCTGGTCACCACATTATAGGAAGGATGTGATTGGACTGGAGGGGGTGCAGAGGAGATTCACCAGGATGTTGCCTGGGATGAAAGATTTAAGTTATGAAGAGTAGGTGCATAGACTTGCGTTGTTTTCGTTGGAGCAGAGAAGACTGAGGGGCGACCTGATCGAGGTGTACAAGATTATGAGGGGCATGGACAGGGTGAATAGGGAACAGCTGTTCCCCTCAGTTGGAAGGTGAGTCACAAGGGGACACAAGTTCAAGGTGAGGGGCAGAAGGTTTAGGGGGGAGTGAGAAAAAACTTTTTTACCCAGAGGGTGGTGACCATCTGGAATGCTTGGGAGGGTGGTGGAGGTGGGTTGCCTCACATCCTTTAAAAAGTACCTGGATGGGCACTTGGCACATCATAACATTCAAAGCTATGGGGCAAGCGCTGGTAAATGGAAATATGTAGGTAGGTCAGGTGTTTCTCACATGTCGGTGCAGACTCGATGGGCCGAAGGGCCTCCTCTGCACTGTGTGATTCTGTGTGGTATAATTCACAGGTTGACCAGTGCTTTACATGGGCTGTGTACTTACTGTGAACATTGGAGTATAAGATAGCTTTCGTAATTTGTGTTATCCTTACAAATCTTTATATACCTGTCAAGGTTTGTTGTGGGTGAAGGAGTATTGTATGATAGTTTATCTTTTCTTGTAAATAAATGTTTTATTCTTTTGTTAGAAGTTTGTCAGCTGACTCCAGTGGCTCTGTTCAGAAGCTACTCTCTACACACCTAAATAAACAAATAAAAGCCAGGATCTATCAAGCCGGGTTCCACCCTGGGATCAGGCTTGTCCTGTTGTACCACCAGTTGGGATCATAACACTCGTTATGGAGACAGAGCTTTAACAGGGTATTGTGACTCACAGTGGTCGCTGACATCTGGGTGGTTGCTGAGAAATCTGTAGGACCTGTCTTGGTTGCATCTGCCATATAATGTGCATTGTGATGTGTTTAACCACAGTTTGCCTGTTAATTTACATTTACCTCATGTTAGTTCTGAACATTAGAGTATAAGATAGATATTGTAGATTGTCTTACATTTTGGACTTTGTGTAATAATGTTTATTTAGTTGGCTAAAACTGTGGAATCTTGTGACTTTATTCTCCTAGTTGGTAACTGGGATTTCAAAAGTTTGTCTATTTTGAACAAGAAATTACTGGTCCCTAACCAGGTTGTAACATGTCATTAATTAGTAAAATAGCCTGTTCCCTGGTTGGCTCCAGTGCTTAGTGTTCTAAGAAACTGTCTGAAGGCATTTTATGAAATCAAGCGCCAGCTACCTTTGAAAATGTTATTTATCAAATCTAAATGGAGATTAAAATCTCCCATGATTATTGCTGCACCTTTCTTGCAAGCACCCCCGATCCACCCCTTTTGATTTATACGCTGTCCTAAAATATAGCTACTGTTTGCGGTGGGGGCTGTTAACTACTCCCACCAGTGACTTCTTTCCTCTTCTATTGCTTATCTGCAGCCAAACTGATTCTCAATCTTGATCTTCTGAATCAAGATCATTTCTCATGACTCGACTAATCTCATCCTTTGTTAACACAGCTACCTCACATCCCTTTCCTTTCTTCTTGTTATTTAACATTTCAATTATCCTTGAATATTCGGGTCCCAGCTGCGGTCTCTTTGCAACAATGGGTGGGATTTTCCAGCCCCTTCTGCCTCTGGGATCGCCCAGTCCTGCTGAAAGTTAATGGACTTTTGGCTGGGCTCCTGCATCCCCTGTGGTGAGTCCCACCATGGCAGGGCCAGAAAATCCTGGCCCATGTCTCTGTAATGGTTATCATATCATGATCAGTAATTTCCATTTGCACTATCAATTAATCCATCTTGTCACGAATGCTGTGAACATGCAGATAAAGAGCCTTTAAATCTGTCTTTTTTTCTTGCTATTGTTCTCTACTCAGATCTTATTTGCTTGTGCACCATTATGTTTACATGCTCTGTCCCTTGTCACACTCTCTTCTCATTACCCATATCACTACCCTGCACTATTGCCCTGTCCTTTCTCTTTAGCCTTGCAATTCTCCCTTCACATGAACGCTCCCCTCCCCCCCCCCAAGACCTCCACTATTTAGTGTAAAGCCCTCTCTACAGCTCTAGTTATAAGATTCGCCAGGGCACTGGTATTGGTGCAGTTCAGGCGAAGGCCAACCCTGGTACAGCTCCTGCTTTCTCCTGTACTGGTTCCAGTGCCCCATGAATTGAAACCCATTTCTCCCACATTAATCTTTGCAATATGCATTCAACTCTCTGATCTTATTTATTCAATGCCAATTCGCTTGTGGTCAGTAGTAAACCAGAGGTTATTACATTTGTGGTTCTGCTTTTTAATTTATTCCCTAGTGTTGAGAACACCATATCTTCATGAACTGGACTTTTATTTTAAAATATGGAAAGACATTGCATTATCTGGACAAATGGATGCTGACTTGGAGTTTTTTTTAAAAAAAGGGTCACAAGTTCACCTTGGAACTGTCAACAAACGTGCCTTTTCCCAAGAGATCACCTGACCAGCATGGTACCCAAGGAAGAGCTGTTTATTTGCTTTGAACTACAATCACTTTAATTGATGGTGGGGGTGGGGTACTGGTAAATGGACAGACAAGATATTTACTGGAAATCACATGGCAGAGACAAGCTTTATGTTTTGAACCTGTTGTTCTGTGAATTTGGTCTTGTTGGGGAATGAGCTGAGCAGGAAGACTACGCTAACTGACTGTCTCTCTCTCTGCCTTGGCTGAAGGTCTGAATTTGGTTATAAACCTGCAGACAGAGGACCCTTCTCTGAGTGTAACTTGTCCACAATTTGGACCAGCAAAGCTGAGACAGGAAGAATTGGTCCAGCTCTATATTCTCCTCCACGTCAAACCTGTGTTTGGTGAGAAACTCCACACATCTACTCACACGAGGGAGCTCCAGATGGACAGTGTTGAGACCCTGTGCACTTTATCCTTCAATTTATAACGCCGATGCTCTAAAGCCCATCTCTGCAAAGGGGCTCTGTCTGTTTTCCCTTTGTTTGTTGTGCTGGTGTGGGGGTGGGGGGTGTGGTGATGGACTAGTGTATTTTTAAAAGGAAAGCTAGTTCTAATTCCAATACAAGACAACATGCAAGTCCAAAATACAGTTGCTGAGACTTTTCTAGAGATGGAAGCAGTGAGGCACATTTCCCTGTACTGGAAGCTACATATATTAATGTATAAGGTCCTGTTCTTTGCAGACAGAAAGAACATGTGCCTGCATTGCACCTGTTGTTTCAGCTAAACAAAATAAGTGACAGCCATTCACTGCCTCATTCCTCAGGGTCAAGCTGCCTGGTTTAAATCTCAAATATTGCTTGGCAGTTAACTGGTATTCTTGGTATTCTTGCGAGTGCCCTAATGAGAGCAAGATGAAAAGCTTAAACCTGTCTCTTTTTTCCAGCAATGCTAAAGTTAAAAGTAAGCAGCAGAGCAATTGGTCTGAATTAAAGAGAGAAAGCTGCGAGGAGCAGACTTCTAACAAAGTGGGCTGGAGAGAAGCCAGAATAACTGAGGAGGCAGGTGATTCTTTACTGCAACCCTTTGGAGCAGTGGTGTTCTGCTTGGAATGGTCGAATATCTGAAGGTGTGCTTGGAAAGTGAAGTTTGAGCGTATGCAAATATCCAGGGAAAAGAAACTCTGGAAGGAGAGACTGGAACACTGGCGATGGATCATTGTTGAAGATGTCTGAGTGGAAGTGATACTTGGGAGACAATTACAAGGCAAGTTCTTCGAGGGTGGAGATTGGAAGCCCTTGTGAGAAAGATAGAGTTACAGTGAGACCAATGCAACAAGCGTCTGGGGGTGGGGCTGATGAGAAATCCATAGAAACTGCTCTGGCGGCATCTGTCATTTGGTTTTGGAATGTGGTGGGTCTGACCACGATTCACCTATTAGTTCACATATACCACATACTTACTCTGAATAGTAGAGGATAAGATAGATTCTGTAAACTCTGTTATCTTTATGAATTTGTATGTATTTGTAAAGGTATAGTTGGGGTGAAGGAACAATGTGATTCAATTCATTTACTGGTGTTTGTATTGAAATCTTCCAAACTTCTTTGCCAATGTAATAGAGCTAATTTTTCTTGTTCAATAAATATTTTATTCTTTGTGTTAAAAGTACACTAGCAGACTCCTGCGAACCTGTTCAGTAACTGCCCTCCATGTTTTCTAAAAAAAATAAAAGTTGGGATCTATCAAGCCAGCTTTTACTCTGGGATCTGACTTGTCCAGTATTATCATCTGAGGTCGTAACAATGGCTACTGGTAATAAAAACTAAAGGAGTTATAATGATTCGTACCATATACTGAGATCAGAGTCACAAGCAGCAAGAGCACAACGTAGTGAACCTCTTTCATCTTGAGATCTTATCAGAAGAACCATCACCTGAGGAAGAGAGAGAAAGATGTAATAGGTTCATTATTTGTCATAAATCTGAAATGTACAGTGCTCATATACCATTGTTAAACAGGCTGTGCACCACTAATAGCAAGAATTTGGTGAAATATGAGACTCTGTGGGCCTGAAGCTCCTGAACATATCTCATGAACATTTGTGCATCACATTTTTTTTTACCTCTGCATGTTGTTTTGTGTCTCTCTCTGGAGTCTTTCATAAAAGATTATGACAGGTGTTCATCTGAAGATGATCCTGCAAGAAGATGAGTCAGTCCTTTCCTTTTATTCATTTCCCGAGATGTGAGCTTCGCTGCAAGGTCAGCACTTATTCCTCATCCCTAATTGCCCTTGAGAAGGTGGTGCTGAGCTGCCTGCTTGAACATCATGAGAACCAGAGAACACCAGTTTAAGGTGAATGGCAAAAGGATCAAAGACATGTAGAAAAACACCATGTGGTTAGAAACTGAAATGCATTGCCTGGGTGTGTAGTGGAGGTAAATTTAAAAAGGATTTGGATAAACAGTTGAGAGGAACATTTGCACAGCTACGAGGAAAAGGCAGGGGTGTGGGGGTAGTTGAGTAGTTCTGGCACAGACTTGACAGGGCAGATGATTATTTTCTGTGCTATGATTTTATGATAACTGCTCTGCTCTTCTTATCAATAGTGCCATGTGATTGTTTACATCTACTGAGAAGCAGGAGGCCATTTGGCCCATCATGTCTATGCTGACCCTCTGAAGGAGCAATTTACCTGGTGCCTATCCCACGCCTGTTCCCCCACATAGCCCTGTGATTTTTTTCCTTTTTAGATAATTATCCAATTTCCTTTTGAAAGTCTTGATTGAATGTGCCTCCACCACACTCCCAGATAGTGCATTCCAGATCATAACCACTTGCTGCGTGAAACAGTTTTTCTTCTTCTTACCATTGCTTCTTTTACCAATTACCTTAAATATTCACTCTCTGGTTCTCGTTCCTTCCACCAATGGGAACAGTTTCTCCCAATCTTCCCTCGTGATTTTGAATACCTCTGTCAAATCTCCTCTCATTCCTCTCTTCTCCAAAGAGAACATTCCCAAATTCTCCAAACAATCTATCTATCTTTTATCTATCTTCCCAGATTGCTGAGAGTAGCATGGGTAGAAATTGTAGAGGTGCTGGTCACAATCTTACGATCCTGTTTAGATAAAGGTGCCAAAGGACTGGAGATTGCAAATGTTACACCCTTGTTCAAGAGAAGGTGGGGGGAGGAGAAAGGATCCTGGAATCTAAAAAGTACAGGTCATCCAGTGATGGAGCAGCTTTTCGAAACAATAATCTGGGAGAAAAATAACAGTCACGTGGAGAAGCATGGAATAATGAAGTACCACCAGCATGGGGTTGTTCTGTTTGACTAACTTGATTTGTTTTTTTTGATGAGGTAATAGAAGGAGTGAATGAGGGTTGGTGGTTGATGTTGAGTGTATGAACTTTCAATGGTGTTTAATGAAAAATTACATATTAGGCTTGTTAGAAAATATGAAGCAGCAAAGATACAAACTGGGCTAAGGTTAGAATACAGCGTTGTGGTGATTGGCTGTTTTACAGACTGGAATAAAGTATAGGGTGGCGTTTCCCAAGGTTTAGTACTAGGACTACAAACAGAAAATGCTAGAAATACTCAGCAGACCTGGCAACATCTGTAAGGAGAGCTACAGAGTTAATGGTCCAGATCTTCTGGTCAGCGGTGATGCCGGAGCGATCGCTGCTGAATGCAAAGATAATTGCAACACGACTGTTTGGGTTCATCCAGCCGGACCTTCATCCTGGCTGCAGCAGCCGTCACTCAGCCCAACCACCCATGGAGAGGAATGACAAAGAGGACAATGGGAGAGGGCACAGCCCATTTTCACAACTTCAACTGCCATCTTCAGGTAAACTTTTAAATTCCTAAGGGTTTCAGTGGGGCGAGTGGGTGGGAGATTGGGTGAGAGAGTGGGTGAGAGGGTGGGTGGGAGAGTGGGTGAGTTGGTGGGAGAGTGGGTGGGTAAACAGGTGGGTGGGTGCATGGGTGGATCAGTTGTTGAGTGTGAGTGAGTGGGCATGCGAGAGGGTGGAGGGCTGAATGAGTGGCTGGGAATGGGCAGTCATGTTGCAGGGGAATAATAGGGAGGGGCAAAGTTGGGGCAGGGGTGTATGTGGGTTGGGGATGTTTGGCTGGGTTCTGCTGTTAATTACTGACCTACACCAGAAACTAAATTAAACAGCTGAACAATACCAGGGTAAGTAGCCCAAATCTCTGACACCAAGGTCAGTGTGGGAGACATTCTTGAAGTGCAAACCTGCCCATTGGAAGTTTAAATTTCTCACACAATTACTGCAAATGTGCGCAGGTCAGGACTTCAGAAGATTCCCATAGTGCAACAGCAGTGATCGTCTCAAAATTCGCTGTTGTTGGCATCAGAAGATCCAGCCCATTACCTCAGGTCAATGAACTTTCATCAGATCCTTCAGGTCATCAACCTCAATTGTTAATTTTGTTTCTGTCTGCACAGATGCTGCTACACATGCACAATATTTTCAGTATTCTTTGTATCTTTCATAATGATATGAGATCAACAGCCACCCACAAAATGCTGCATTTCTATCAATACTGAATGGAGAGCACAAACTGTGACAATCACAATGTTTGTGATTGACCAAAACCGACACATTCAATTAAATGATTAAAATGGTGGACAAAAAACAAATGTTGCAAATGCTGGAAATCAGAAAACAACATATCAGAAATAAAACTGGAAATATTCAGCAGCTCAGACACTGTCTGTGGAGAAAACAGAAGTTAACACTTCAGTCTCAGACCCTTTGTCAGGACAGGAAGATCTTACAGATGAACACCACTGAAAAAGGAAAGGGGACAGGAAAAGAAACAGAATGACCTGTAGACTGCTTGGGTGGAGAACAGGAGATGATGAAATGGTAGAAGTGATATTCACATGGGATAAAATGGGGAATGGGAATGGTCAAAGAAATAAAAGAAATAAGAAATCTAGGACACAGAGGGTGTGTGAATAGTGAGAATATGGATGGATAGGGAAACATGAAAAATCAGCAAAGCAGGTGAAACTCCAGGGACTTTGGGAGACTGGTGGAAAAGAAATGCAGTTTGCCACTAAGGATACAGATCACCTGGTAAGACTGTCCTGACAGGGGATCCTATAAATACCAGAACATCCATCACATAGGGAGCACTTACAGCCAGAGCGGAAAATGACAGCTATCGTTAATGTCTGATGTTGTTCATATTAAGGGCACAGAGCTGTAGAGAGCCTCATAGGAAGATAATACTTTACTCATTGTATTCACAACACACAGCCAGTCTGTCATCTCTGAACTCATAGATTTTTCTGTTGAAAAGTACACATCATGTCAGTGAAATTTTAAGGCCCAACCTTACACTGACCGGAACCATTAGAACATCCAAATCCAATTAGAGTTTTTAATCACAGCTTTCCCATGTGGAATGGGAAACAGGGCCGCACCTCATGGATCACCCACATCAGGCGCCAAACAAGGGGCAGAACAAAACAAAAACAGAATTATGTGGAAAAACTCAGCAGGTCTGGCAGCATCGGCAGAGAAGAATAAAGGTGACGTTTCGAGTCCTCATGACCCTTCAACAGAACTGAGTAAAATTAGGAGAGGGGTGAAACATAAGCTGGTTTAAGGTGGGGGGGGGGGCGGTGGTTGGTTGTTGGGACAAGCAAGCAGTGATAGGAGCAGATAACCAAAAGATGTCACAGACAAAAGAACAAAGAGTTGTTGAAGGTGGTGATATTATCTAAGAGAATGTGCCAATTAGGAATGGATGGCAGGACACACAAGGTACAGCTCTAGTGGGGGTGGGGTGAAATAAGACTAACAGGGCATGAAAGGTATAAATGTAAAAATAATGGAAATAGGTGGGAAAAGAAAAAATCTATATAAATTATTGGAAAAAACAAAAGGGGGGGTGGGGATGGAGGAGGGAGTTCAAGATCTTAAGTTGTTGAATCAATATTCAGTCCGGAAGGCTGTAAAATGCCTAGTCGGAAGATGAGGTGCTGTTCCTCCAGTTTGCATTGAGCTTCACTGGAACAATTCAGCAAGCCAAGGACAGACATGTGGGCAAGAGAGCAGGGTGCAGTGTTAAAATGGCAAGCGACAGGGAGGTTTGGGTCACTCTTGCGGACAGACCGCAGGTGTTCTGCAAAGTGGTCGCCCAGTCTGCGTTTGGTCTCTCCAATGTAGAGGAGACCGCATTGGGAGCAATGAATGCAGTAGACTAAGTTGGGGGAAATGCAAGTGAAATGGTGCTTCACTTGAAAGGAGTGTTTGGGCGCTTGGACGGTGAGGAGAGAGGAAGTGAAGGGGCAGGTATGGCATCTTTTGCGTATGCATGAGGAGGTGCCATAGGTGGGAGTTGAGGAGTAGGGGGTGGTGGAGGAGTGGACCAGGATGTCCCGGAGGGAACGATCCCTGTGGAATGCTGCCGGGGTGGGGGGGGGAGGGCAGTGAAGGGAAGATGTGTTTGGTGGTGGCATCATGCTGGAGTTGGCGGAAATGGCAGAGGATGATCCTTTGAATGCGGAGGCTGGTGGGGTGATAAGTGAGGACAAGAGGGACCCTATCATGTTTCTGGGAGGGAGGAGAAGGCATGAAGGCGGATGCGGATGGGACAGAACAATATGCTCCGTGATCAGGGGCGTTTCTCGCTTCGCGGAGTGTAATATGGGGAGTGATGCCATTGGGCGCGGTTTATGACATCATAATGCCAGTTTCCAAAACACCGGTAGGTCAGAAAGTCGGGAACCCACCCACGTTATTTAAATATTAAAGGGCAATTTAGCTAATTAAGACCCATCTCACTGCAATAATACGGTCAGAAGGCAATAGTGCGCCTTCAGGGTGAGATTTATGACAGGTGGGGAAGGGCAAGCTTGTTTGGGTGGGCTTTAAAACTGCAGCTGAGACCAGACTCTCAGCTTTGCAGCTCAAACTCTATTGTCTGCAGGGACTGTTCATTTGAGTGGACAGAGGAAGCTTTTGTGTATTTTTTCATGAGGAGGAATCTCCTCTCATTCAGAGGACCCTTTTGATCGTTCATTGAATATTCTCCTATCCGTAACACAAAGGTGAGGCGTGAAAACTCTCAGAGGCAGATGGGGATTGTGGTCCCTGTTGGAGACACAACCTCCAGTGAGGAGGAGGCAGAGATTAGAAGGAGGAGGAGGAGAAAAGGAGGGGGGGATGAAGAAGGGAAAACAGGGACACTCAGGATGCTGTGGTTCTCTATAAAGGGGACGGAGCAGCGCCAAACCCCAATGGTCAGGAAGAGTTAACAAACCCAGGAGGCACAGGTGATCTTATACTGACCCAAGAATACACAGGCGAAGATTTAGCTACCTGCACCTGAGCGAGACTCAGTGCAAGAGAAGACTCAGGCTTTCAAGAGTCACTGTGACATCACTTTGTGAGATGCTTATAAGGGAGATCTCATCCAACAACCTGGTGCCTGTCACATTGAAGGTAACAGCAGTACTTTACTTCTTCACAACAAGCACATTCCAGGCAGCCTTGGAAACCGATAGTAATTGTAG
The DNA here is from genome assembly GCF_017639515.1 of Carcharodon carcharias. NCBI lineage: Eukaryota > Metazoa > Chordata > Chondrichthyes > Lamniformes > Lamnidae > Carcharodon > Carcharodon carcharias. The sequence continues at coordinate 109,657,151 of NC_054485.1, forward strand.
TTTTGTTAAATGTTGGACTGTAGCTTTAAGAATAGTCCTGTGATGTAAGGTCACATGATCTGTGTAACCCAATGTGTTAGCAGAACAGGTTACCCCCACAGGCAGTTGAGGTAGAGCTATGGAGTTGAATACACATGTGTAGTTGTTACTGGCTGTCTTGTGAATAAATCAAATGTTTCCACTAAGGAAGTTACCAGAAGATCAACTCTACAACAAACTGGCAACAAGGATAAATCAGGATACATCAGGAATCGGTACTGTACCTCGCCCAGCAATTGTGAGTATCAAAGTTCATTTAAAATAACAGAAGATATGCTCATCTGCAAGTTTGGTAGAATCAATCCCTTTGAGCCAGCCACGGGAGATTGGTCTCAGTATATAGCACATCTTGCATTCTTCTTTCAAGCAAACAAAATCATGGGGGAAGAGAAGAGGCGAGTGATCCTCGAGTACTTGTGGGAGCAAAACCTATAGTTTGATTCGACGCTTGACAGCCCACACATTTGAAGAATTTTGGTGAACTAGTGGACCTCATTAAGGGATGTTTTCAACCCAAGCCCTCAGTCACGGTGCAGAGGTTCAGGTTCAATTCATGAAATAGAGCCTTGAGTGAGACAATTGCTAGCTATGTGGTAAAGTTAAAACAACTGTTGGAATATTACGATTTCGGTGAGACTCTGAACGACATGCTCAGAGTTAGTTTGGTGTGTGGCGTGAAGGAAGATATTATTCAGTGAAGAATACTGGCTGATGTGAATCTTGATTTTAAGAAGGCATTACAAAAGCACTGGCCTTGGAAATCGCTGTAAAGGATTCACAAGCAATTTAAAGGGTGCAAAATGGCACCGTACTCCAAATTGCGTGGGAACAGTCAGCCAAAAGTGGTGCGAAAAAATGGGAAGCAGCATGCGCTAACCAAAAATTCAGAAGAAATAGCCCAGCAACTAAATCGAAGAACAACTTTCATCAATGTGGAAACAATCAGTCTTTGAGCAATTGGCAATTTAAGAAAGTAGAATGTTATGTTATTTTTGTCATAGAGGTGGAGAAATATGAAACAGTGCAAAGTGATATTTAAACAGACTTACAATCAACAATTGAAGTCCAATGAAGTTTACAGTGTAGAAGAGCCTGAAACAACAAATTCTGATATTTATTCATTATTTAAGTTGGGAAGATAGAGCCAATATTTGTTACAGTGTTACACATGAATGGTAATCCATTAAAAATGGAAAGAGACACAATGGAGCTTCTAGCATTGTAATTGGTGAACACACTTTTAGATATTTAAATCATGGTGAACATCAATTAAATTTGGAATAAATATCTGCCAAGTTGAAAACATACACAGACGAAGAAATCCAGGTAAAAGGTACCAGCAGAGTAACTGTTCATTTATGGAAACCAAATGGCACAGCTACCAGTATTGGTGCCGAGAGACAGAGGACCAAGCCTTCTAGGGCGAAATTGGTTAAGGGAAGTCAAAGTTGATTGGCCACTGAGACTTCAAAAGGAAGCTGGAAGTGTTCCTGCCTTGAAAAAGGGAGTATGTAAGGACTCAACAACCTGAAGAAATGCAGACTACCTTAAACCAAAACATAGAAGAACAGCAGAAGAAGGTCAAGGAGCTCCTGCTTAATGACAGAGTTCAAGACGAAGTGAGCAACCTTTATAAGGAAAAGGAAAACCTGTTAAAAGATCCTCACACACTACAAGATTCCCTCAGGTCCAAGTTTGTACCTCTGCAAAAGAACAAAGAAAAGCAGAAAGAATTCTCAGAACAAACTGAAAAACCAGTTGGCAGAGAAGACGCAGCAATGCTCAAGTTTCCAGGAGGCAGCCAACAAATATCAAAAATAAAGGAAGAGCTGAAGAATCAGCTAAATGAAGCCAAAGAGCAAAAGCTGGGGAACTTTCCAAGAGGTGAGTAGATAATGAAGTTTTGGGAGACTCAGCCACTGAACTCAGGCAAGTTGAGATTACATCTGAGAGAAGTCTGGCCGACAGTGAAGTCAACAAGAAGGCCGAGACTGAAATCTGTGCTAGAAAGAATGAGACAAAAAGGAAGAAAGTTCCAAAAAGGCAACAAACTTTTAAGGTGGGCATGAAGAAGTTAACAGGGGATTCGTTGGAGACCAAACTTGCTCACTTTCTCTTTCACTACAGAACGGCCCCCCACCTGACGACAAGAGCAACACCTGCAGAATTGCTGATGAGGCACCGTCTTAGGACAAGACTGAGCCTAATACTTCCAGATTTGGAGGGGAAGATGGAAAAGTGTCAAGGAAACCAAAAAGTGACACATGACTTACTGTTGTCAAAACAGTATATGTAAAGAATTTCGGTGGTGGACCAAAATGGTTACCTGGTAAAGTAAGTTCAGTGACCAGACCATTATCATACCACGTGGAAGTAGAAGGCAGGATCACCCGTAAGCATGTGGATCACTTAAGAAAAAGAGAGATACCACAACAAGGTAACCATCACTGAACCAGTGTTTCCTGTTGAAGATGCTCAACTAAGGACAGACATATCTGATGTCTCTATCAGAGTGGGAGACACTGAACTGCCAGTGCCCACTGAGGTACCTGATGTTAATGCAGTTCCAGAGAATGTGGTCCCTAAACAAAGAGTTTGATGTCATGGAGCTGTGATGTTCCACACAGGTCAGGGAACCACCTGAAAGACTGAACTTGTAAATCTCATGACTTGTGTAAATATTGTAATGTCATGAGATAAATATACTTGTAAATAAAAAATGTACAGCAAATTTAAAGGGGGAGGAACGTATAATTATAGTTTTGTTAAGTGTTGGACTGTAGCTTTAAGAATGGTCCTGTGAGGTGAGATCACATAATCTGTGTAAACCAATGTGTTAGCAGCATGGATTATCCCCACAGGCAAATTGGATAATGAGGGGATACTTGAAAATTTCATCAGAAACAATTGTTTATAAAGATCACAATCCTCTAAAGTTACTGGACAAATTTTAAGACAAAGTGCAAGGCTATTCAGATGGAGTTTATTACTGCAACCATTTACTCTACAGGTAATACATGTCACTGGATGAGGCAATCTGTTTCTACACGCGTTATGAAGAGCTTGAAGCTTAAAGGATAAACCGGACATTTTAAAATCTGGACACTGAATTGGAATGATTTCTGCTGATACCAAGGATTTGTAAATATATTATGTTAATGCACGCATCTGGTAATGTAAGAGTGTAAGTATGTAATTAAGTATCAGAGATAAAAAAAATGAAGCTGTCTTTTAGAATTATGATGATTCATTTTTTGATCAGGAGGGGGTGTCTTGAAGAGATTAATGTCTATAATGTTATTGGAAATTATTTTTAAATAGAGTTCAGTAGTGTCTGTATGTGTGTATCTTAAGTGGATTAAAGCCAACTGGTCTAGAGGTTTTGATGTAAGGAAAAAAGTGGGTTTGAAATGGTAAGTAGATACCCACGGGGACATTTAGAAACATAGGTGTCAAGCGGGAAAATAGCATTTTTAATTAAACCATTCAAAAGAATAGGTGAAATCTTGCACCTAGCTGGAAACCACCAAGCAATGTATTTATTTTTCAAGCTTACTAATAAAGTTGGTGGGAAAAGGGTGTTATTATTCGAAGAAGTAAAATTAAAAACCTAATAATACAATGGAAAATTTACATTCAAAGAGAAAGGTATGTAAAAAGGAGAAAGGTAATTGTGTGTAAGGCAGAGGCATTTTAAGATCCAACTAGTGTGAGAAGCCTCAAACTGTTGACTACAAGGATACAGGGCTGAAAGAAACACATTTTAAATGTGTCTGTCCAGGGTGTGCTCTGCCATGTGTCTTGTAAATCTATGAGTTTTACTGTTGCCTTAACAGGGGTGTAACTGAAAGTCAGATTAATTAGGAGATTTTAGTCGTTATTATAGTAGTAATTTTGTAGACATCTGTATGTGCTTACAATTTTTGTGTTAATAAATGTTGAATTTAGCTTTATAAAAAATCTCTTGAGGCTCAGTGATCTTATTACCACTGAATTCAAAGCCTGCATCTTGAAATATACAAGTTGCAAAATTCGGTTATGACAGTTGTTTCAAGTTTGCCTCTGTGATTTGAAAAACTCAGCCTTTACCATCGGCTGTGTCATAATACCGTGAAACTTGGCCAGGCTATCACAACAATTTTACAATTTGTATTTATTATAAGAAGGTTTGTGCACAAAAGTCAGAAGTAAAGAGTCCATGACCACTTTTAGAGATTTTTAAAACTATATCACAACGTTTATTAACAGAAGAAAAGAAGACTTAAACACAGAAGATTTCTGTTACATAGTTACATTTATTTTTATAACAGTTCACTAAGACTCCTAATTACACACCCCTTTCAGGCAACAATCCAGAATAGATTATTAATCTATAAAACATCCAGCAAGATTGCCACAAGCTCCCACTGTTGCTATAAAGTGAGGTATTTCACTGCTTCTCTCTCCCTCTTACTTGACAGTAAAACTTCAAAGGCTTTTAACACAATCTTGGTTGCTGGAACAGCAACCTTCTCCAGAGTGACTAGAGGCTTTTCCCATAAATCTGTTTCACAGCACACCTTTCAGGATCTCACACGGTCACACCAAATACAGCTTTCCATCTTTCTTTAAATATATTTCCTCCTTTTTGATCTGTAAATCCCATTCTTTTCACCTGTCTTTGGAAGTTACTTTTCCCAGAATATAAAAAATCTTTTATGTTGTCATTAAGGCCTGCACTTTTGGGGAAAATAAGAATAACTTTGTCTTATTTATCTTGTAAGTTGTAAACACCTTACCATATCCTTTTGAAAATCAAACAACCTTTCCATTTATCAAAAAATGCAAACTTCATTTCACTTAGCTTGTTCATTAGCATTTCAAAGACCTTTTTCTTACACTTAACCCCTTTGATGATTCAGACCTTGCAGTCTAACAGCCTGCAGTTTACTTAAATTCTCAGGCACACACATATACACACACACAAACAGACACACCTGCTTTAATGTATCCCACAGTAATATCAGGAAAAATATGCCAGTTCCTTTACACTGCGTATCGCTCAGCTAGTCCAAGTCTCTGGCATCGAGGTCAGTGTTGAAGACATTCTTGAAGTGTCCCAAACAGGTCAAAACTGCCCAGTGGAACTTTAAATTTCTCATACAATTACCACAAATGAGTGCAGGTCAGGAGATTTGAAGAGTCCCAAAGCACAACAGCGGTGATTGTCTGAACATTCACTACTGTTGGCGTTGGTTGATGTCTCAGGTCAATGATCTTTCACCAGATCTTTCAGGTCATCAACCTGAGATCTGTTTTTCCCTCTCAGATCTGCTGAATATTTCCAGCATTTTCCAATTTTAAATTCAGATTTCCAGAATCTGCAGTATTTTACTTCTGTTCAAGATTAGGATGATTACTGTATTTGATATACATTAAAACTTGACCTTGGGGATACACAGCACAAATTCAAAATTGCAGAGGACACAAACTTGGAAGTGTAGTAAAAAGTGAGGAAGATAGTAATAGACTTCAAGGAGTACATAAACTGGCTAGTATAATGGGTGGAAACATGGCAAATGAAATTCAATGCAGAAAAGTTAAAGATGATGCATTTGGTCTCTAGAATGAGAAGAGACCACAGGATCATGAGAAATAGGAGCAAATGTAAGTCATTCAGATCATCAAGCCTGCTATGCCGTGGTTACGACACAGCAGTTCATAAAGGCTGAGTTGTTTAAATCCCAGAGGGAACTTGAAAATAAAGGTTATGGCAGTTGTTCAATTGGTATGTTTGAGATGTAGTTCTGAATTCAGGAATAAAATCACCAAGCCTCATGGTTTTTAATATTAAATTAAACACTTACTAATTTAACAACAAATTAAACACATATACATATCTACAAATTACTACCACAATAACTTTTAAACAAATCACCAAATTAATCACTCCCAGGTAAATCTTCACCAAGGCAACAGTAAGCCATAGACTTTAAGCAAACACTAGACAAAGCACATTTGACCTTTCAAATTCAAAATGAGGTTCCTTTGCAGACACAGTGGTTGGAGGCATACAGGCTGGTTAGGTTTTAAATGCCTCTGCCTTACACACACTATCTCCTTTCTGTTTCTACCTAGCTTCCTCTTTGAATGTAAATTCTCATTGTATCACTCAGTCTTTGAACTTCAGCCGTTCAAACAATAAAATCCCTTTCATAGCACTAATTTTATCAGTAAGCTGAAAAATTACACACATTGATAAAAACAAAAAAACTGCGGATGCTGGAAATCCAAAACAAAAACAGAATTACCTGGAAAAACTCAGCAGGTCTGGCAGCATCGGCGGAGAAGAAAAGAGTTGACGTTTCGAGTCCTCATGACCCTTTGACAGAACTTGAGTTCGAGTCCAAGAAAGAGTTGAAATATAAGCTGGTTTAAGGTGTGTGTGTGGGGGGCGGAGAGATAGAGAGAGAGAGGTGGGGGGGGTGTGGTTGTAGGGACAAACAAGCAGTGACAGAAGCAGATCATCAAAAGATGTCAACGACAATAGTACAATAGAACACATAGGTGTTAAAGTTAAAGTTGGTGATATTATCTAAACGAATGTGCTAATTAAGAATGGATGGTAGGGCACTCAAGGTATAGCTCTAGTGGGGGTTTTTTTTTATATAATGGAAATAGGTGGGAAAAGGAAAATCTTGATAATTTATTGGAAAGAAAAGGAAGGGGGAAACAGAAAGGGGGTGGGGATGGGGGAGGGAGCTCACGACCTAAAGTTGTTGAATTCAATATTCAGTCCAGAAGGCTGTAAAGTCCCTAGTCGGAAGATGAGGTGTTGTTCCTCCAGTTTGCGTTGGGCTTCACTGGAACAATGCAGCAAGCCAAGGACAGACATGTGGGCAAGAGAGCAGGGTGGAGTGTTAAAATGGCAAGCGACAGGGAGGTTTGGGTCATTCTTGCGGACAGACCGCAGGTGTTCTGCGAAGCGGTCACCCAGTTTACGTTTGGTCTCTCCAATGTAGAGGAGACCACATTGGGAGCAACGAATGCAGTAGACTAAGTTGGGGGAAATGCAAGTGAAATGCTGCTTCACTTGAAAGGAGTGTTTGGGTCCTTGGACGATGAGAAGAGAGGAAGTGAAGGGGCAGGTGTTGCATCTTTTGCGTGGGCATGGAGTGGTGCCATAGGAGGGGGTTGAGGAGTAGGGGGTGATGGAGGAGTGGACCAGGGTGTCCCGGAGGGAGCGATCCCTACGGAATGCAGATAAGGGGGGGTGAAGGGAAGATGTGTTTGGTGGTGGCATCATGCTGGAGTTGGCGGAAATGGCGGAGGATGATCCTTTGAATGCGGAGGCTGGTGGGGTGATAAGTGAGGACAAAGGGGACCCTATCATGTTTCTGGGAGGGAGGAGAAGGCGTGAGGGCGGATGCGCGGGAGATGGGCCGGACAAGGTTGAGGGCCCTGTCAACGACCGTGGGTGGAAAACCTCGGTTAAGGAAGAAGGAGGACATGTCAGAGGAACTGTTTTTGAATGTAGCATCATCGGAACAGATGCGACGGAGACGAAGGAACTGAGAGAATGGGATGGAGTCCTTACAGGAAGCGGGGTGTGAGGAGCTGTAGTCGAGATAGCTGTGGGAGTCGGTGGGTTTGTAATGGATATTGGTGGACAGTCTATCACCAGAGATTGAGACAGAGAGGTCAAGGAAGGGAAGGGAAGTGTCAGAGATGGACCACGTAAAATGATGGAGGGGTGGAGATTGGAAGCAAAATTAATAAATTTTTCCAAGTCCCGACGAGAGCATGAAGCGGCACCGAAGTAATCATCGATGTACCGCAGAAAGAGTTGTGGAAGGGGGCCGGAGTAGGACTGCAACAAGGAATGTTCCACATACCCCATAAAGAGACAGGCATAGCTGGGGCCCATGCGGGTACCCATAGCCACACCTTTTATTTGGAGGAAGTGAGAGGAGTTGAAGGAGAAATTGTTCAGCGTGAGAACAAGTTCAGCCAGACGGAGGAGAGTAGTGGTGGATGGGGATTGTTCGGGCCTCTGTTCGAGGAAGAAGCTAAGGGCCCTCAGACTATCCTGGTGGGGGATGGAGGTGTAGAGGGATTGGACGTCCATGGTGAAGAGGAAGCGGTTGGGGCCAGGGAACTGGAAATTGTTGATGTGACGTAAGGTGTCAGAGGAATCACGGATGTAGGTGGGAAGCGACTGGACAAGGGGAGAGAGAAGGGAGTCAAGATAACGAGAAATGAGTTCTGTGGGGCAGGAGCAAGCTGAGACGATCGGTCTACCGAGGCAGTTCTGTTTGTGGATTTTGGGTAGGAGATAGAAGCGGGCCGTCCGAGGTTGGGCGACTATCAGGTTGGAAGCTGTGGGAGGGAGATCCCCAGAGGAGATGAGGTCAGTGACAGTCCTGGAAACAATGGCTTGATGTTCAGTGGTGGGGTCATGGTCCAGGGAGAGGTAGGAGGAAGTGTCTGCGAGTTGACGCTCAGCCTCCACGAGGTAGAGGTCAGTGCGCCAGACAACAACAGCACCACCCTTGTCAGCGGGTTTGATGACAATGTCAGGGTTGGACCTGAGAGAATGGAGTGCAGTAAGTTCAGAGAGAGACAGGTTAGAATGGGTGAGAGGAGCAGAGAAATTGAGACAACTAATGTCGCGCCGACAGTTCTCAATGAAAAGATCGAGAGAAGGTAAGAATCCAGGGGGAGGGGTCCAGGTGGAGGGTGAATATTGGAGATGGGTAAAAGGATCCGTTGAACTGGGAGAGGACTCCTGCCCAAAGAAGTGAGCCCGGAGACGAAGACGGTGGAAGAAGAGTTCAGTATCATGCCGAGCCCGAAATTCATTGAGGTGAGGGCGTAAGGGTATGAAACTAAGTCCTTTGCTGAGCACTGAACGTTCAGCATCGGAGAGGGGAAGGTCAGGGGGTATAGTCAATACACGGCTGGGGTTGGGATTGGAAGAAAGGGTGGGGACGGAGGGACAGGCAGGGGTGGAGGGTCCTAGATGGGTGTTGGTATAGATGAGTTGTTGGAGCTTGCGTTCCTTAGCACTTGAGAGAAAGAGAAAAAGTTTCTTGTTGAGGCGCCAGATGAGCCGAAGGATAAAATGAAACTGGGGGCACGCGCAGCTTTGAAAAAGGGTACGGCGGTGCTGCTGGAGGGAGAGGTCGAGTGTGTTCATATGGCGGCGCATGGCACTGATTGTGGATCTCAGAATGTGAAAATTACACACATTGTTTGACTTCTTCTAGCTAGGTGCAAGATTTTCCCCTGTTCTTTTTGATGGTCTATTTAACAAATGCAATTTGTTACAACAACTTTACCTTAACTTCCTTATTGTTCAACATCTCAAAACTACTATACATCAAAGCACCCAGACTAACTGCCTTTAATACAGTTAAGACACACACATAGACATAGACCCCCACTAGGATTCAATTTAAAAAATATATAATTTCCAACAACATTATGCACATTGACATCACTTCATGACAGCCATTCAATAAGATCATGGCTGATCTGATTGTAACCATAATTCCCCTTTCCTGTCTGTCCCCCGCCATAGCCCTTGACTCTCTTGTCTCTCAAAAATCAGTCTAACTCAGCCTTGAATATACCCAATGACCCAGCCTCCACTGTGGTAGAGAATTCCAAACACTGATAACTCTGAGAGAAGAAATTCCTCCTCATTTCCATCTTAAATAGGACATCTCTTACTTTTAAACTGTGCCCCCTGGTGCTAGATCCCCTCACGAGGGGAGTCATCCTCTCAGTATCTACTCTGTCAAGCCCCCTCAGAATCTTTTGTTTCAGTAAGATCATCTCTCACTCTTCTAAACTTCATTGAGTAGAGACCCAACCTGCTCAACCTTTCCTTATAAGATCACCCCTCCATCCCAGGAATCAGCCTAGTGAACCTTCTCTCAACTGCTTTCAGTGCCAGTATATCTAGTCTCCTGTTTCCTGTTTCCTTTGCAAAAATCTAGCACACCAATTCTATTTCTCTCTAAATGTGTCAGGTAGCATCGAGTATTTCCGGCATTTCACTTTTTAAAAAAATATTCTTTCGCAGGATGTGGGCATCGCTGGCTAGGCCAGTATATAGTGCCCATATCCAATTGCCCTTGAGAAGGTGGTGGTGAGCTGCCTTCTTGAACCACTGCAGTCCATGTGCTGTGTGCACACCTGCAGTGCTGTTAGGGAGGGAGTTCCAGGACAGTAAAGGAATGGTGATGTGGTTCCAAATCAGAGTGGTGAATGGCTTGTGTTACAAAACACAAATACTTACCTTAAGCTGGAGTCAGAGCTCAGGACTCCAGTTCCCGGCAGGCCACAGGTCTGCGCATGCGCCGGCCGAGATATTAGTCACACATGTGCAGTTAAGTATTTTTTGTTCTTGTTATGACATTGCAGATGATGCCAAGTGGACCACATCTTACATGGAAACTTGGCCAGACCAACAGAGCAGTTTTGCAATTTGTATTTATTATGAGATGTGTGCACTGAATTTAGAAGTAATGAGTCTATTGACTGCTTTAGAAATTTTAAAAGTGAAATTAAAATATTTATTAACAAAAGAAAATATTTCAAGCACATACATAAAACTACAATTAGTTAATACTATAACAAACCCTAAGATTCCTAATCCACCTCACTTCCAATTACACACCCCCTTTAAGGCAACAGTCCAAAATAGATGTTAAGTTTAAAAAGCAAGTCAGCAAGTTACCATAATACCCACTTAACAGTGGAATTCCAAAAGCCTGTCTCCAACGTCAGTTGCTGAACACAGCAGACTTTTGTAAAAATGGCTGGAGGCTTCCCAAAGGTTGTTTCACACACTCCTGTTAGATCTCACATGCACCCCCCACCACCACCGCCCACAACATAGCCTTACATTCCCCTTTATACATGTTTCTTTCTCTTTAATCTGTAAATTCTATTGTTCCATATGTCTTTGCAACTTTACCTTTCCCATAATATAAAAATCTTGCCTGTTGTCAATACTATCAGTAGCCTTTGGGAAAAATAAACACACTGCTTGTCTGCCTAGGTGTAAACATCCTATTATTCCTTTGGAATCCACGCAACTCCTTCAGTTATCTAAAAATGCAAGTTTCCTTCACACCTTACATGCTAAGACAGCACAATTTCTATTCATTAGACAGAACCAGCTACACTCACACCCATAAACCGACTTTACAATAAACCAGAATATTATGAAAATTATTATACTTTCGTAACAGTTCTTCAGGCTGAGAACCAGCCCCGTGCACATGCACATAAGAAAACGAAGCAAAGAAGTGAAATGGCGCGAAACTTCAGGTCAGGTGACCTGAATCGAGGTGCCATTGCAGAGTTTGTCCCAAGGAGCATGACATGGGGAGGGGGTCAGGGAGAAGGTACTAAACCAAGAAGAACGTCCTAACCCAGGGAGTGGGACAGAAAGGTCCCAGAAGACAGTCCCAGACAGAGACAAAGACAGGGGTCAGAAAGAGGTCTCAGAACTCAAGTTGAAAGAAAGGAACAAAGAAATAGGCTGTGAATTAAAGACAGAGCTTCAGGGAGCAGATTTGAAGCAAAGCTTTTTTTAAATTCATTTATGAGATGTGAGTTTTGCTGGCTGGGCCAGCATTTATTGCCGTCCCCAGCTGCCCTTGAGAAGGTGGTGGTGAGCTGCCTTCTTGAAACGCTGCAGTCCTGTGGTGTAAGTACACCCACAGTGCTGTTAGGAAGGGAGTTCCAGGGTCTTGAACCAGCGACAGTGAAGGAACGGCGATATACTTCCAAGTCAGAATAGTGAGTTACTTGGAGGGGAACTTCCAGGTGGTGGTGTTCCCATCTACCTGCTGCCTTTGTCCTTCTACAAGGTAGTGGTCATGAGTTTGGAAGGTTCTGTCAAAGGAGCCTTGGAAAATTCCTGCAGTGCATCTTGTAGATGGTACACACTGCTGCTACTGTGCTTCAGTGGTGGAGGGAGTGAATGTGGTGCCAATCAAGTGGGGTACTTTGTCCTGGACAGTGTCAAACTTCTTGAGTTCTGTGGGAGCTGCATTCATCCAGGCAAGTTGTGAGTATTCCATCATACTCCTGACTTGTGCCTTGTAGATGCTGGACAGGCTTTGGGGAGTCAGGAGGTGAATTACTCATTGCAGAATTCCTAGTCTCTGATCTACTCTTGTAGCCACAGCATTTATATGGCTAGTCCAGTTCAGTTTCTGGCAATGTTAAACTCCAGTATGTTGATGGTGGGGAATTCAGTGATGGTAATGCCATTGAACAGCAAGGGGAGATGGTTGGATTCTCTCTTGTTGGAGATGGCCATTGCCTGACACTTGTGTGGCCCGAATGTTATTTGCCACTTGTCAGCCCAAGCCTGGATATTGTCCAGGTCGTGCTGCATTTGGACATGGACTGCTTCAGTATCTGAGGAGTTGCAAATGCTGCTGAGCACTGTGCAATCATCAGGGGACATCTCCACTTCTGTCCTTATGATGGAAGGAAGGTCACTGATGAAGCAGCTGAAATAGTTGGGCCGAGGGCTTTACAGCAGCCCTGAAAACCTGAGAGGTGGCAGCCAAATTTGTGACCCCTTACTGCAGGCCTTTTGCAGCAGTGGTGGTCTGCTTGGCACAGCCGAAGATCGGAAATTACACTTGGAAGGTGAAGCTTGAGTGTACGCGAAGATCTAAGGGAAAGGTATCTTGGAAGGCAAGATTAAAACAATGGAGGTGGATCCTGGTTGCAGACGCCCAACTGGAGGTGATGTTTGAAGGGAATTCCAAGGCAAGTTCTTTGAACATGGGAATTGGAAGCCCTTGTGAGAAAGACCGAGTTTCAGTGAGACTGGTTGGCTCACGTTGTGACAAGTATCTGGGTGGGTTGTTGAGGAATCCATTGAATTTGCTTGGGTCACATCTATCATTTACTTTGGAGTGTGATGTGTCTGACCACAGCTCGCCTGTTAATTCACATGTACCTCATAGTTACCCTCAGGAGGAAAAGATAGATATTTTGAATTGTTTTATCTTTCTGAATTTATGTAACAGGATTGTACATGCTCTCTGGCGTCAGGCGCGTCTACTGGGACAAAATGGGGAATGAGAAAGATCAAATAAATAAAAGATATAAGAAATATAAGACAGAAAGAGAGCGTGAACAATGTGAATACGGATGGAAAGGGAAACATGAAAAATCAGCAAAGCAGATGAAACTCCAGTGACTTTGGGAGACTAGTGGAAAAGAAATGCAGTTTGACACCAAGTTTACAGATTATCTGATAAGACTGACCTGACAGGGGATCCTGTAAATACCAAGGCATCCATCACACAGGGAGCAATTACAGCCAGAGGGGAAATGACAGCCAAAGTTAATGTCTGAAGTTGCCCGAAACTTGTGGGTCTTCCAGCACAAAGAGTTGTCCCCGAGCGAGTGTTGCAGACTGGCACATTCCAAAGTCCAGGACTACGTGCTGAGGGACACACTAAAGCTTGGGGCAGCTGCCGCAAAGGCGCAATGGTGAAGGATCGCTGCCTAAGACCTTTCTGTCATAGTGCACTGAGGGACTGAGAACTGTGTAGAGCCCCTTGGGCTGTACAGCTCAAAATGAATGTCTGCAAATGGTTGTAATATTCATTGTTTGTACTGATGCACCTTGTGATTCATGTTGTAAAAGTTGAACCTGATTGTATTTTTGTGATGGTGATTTTGAAATGGTTTGAAATGTTGTTGAAGATTTTTTATGAATAAAGTATATTTTTGCAAAAAAAAAGTTGTTTGTATTAAAGGCACAGAGTTGCAGAGAGCCTCGTTAGACAGTTCAATGTGCTTTTATTAGCGCCTGTCTGTCATCCCTGAGCTGATAGATTTTTCTATTGAAAAGTACCCTGCCTGTCGGTGAAATTTCAGTGCCCAATCTCACACTGACGGGAACTATGAAAACATCCAAATCCAAAGTTAGAGTTTTTAAATCACAGCTTTCCCGTGTGGAATGGGAAACAGGGCCACATCTCGTGGATCAGCCACATCTGGCACCAAACAAGGTCACTCCCGGGAAGATTTTAGTTTGTGCCCACAGATGATTTGATTTCAGTTTTACTTGTGGTTCATTTTCCCTTCAGACTCACAAAGATTCCCAATAGATTGGACAATTGTTTCCAAAAACTGCCTGATCTCCCTTCAGGTTCCGGCACTTTAAACTAATTCCCTTCTGCAGTTAAGGGGACAAACTCTCTTCCTGATGTGAATGTTGATTCAGCTGCTGCATATTCCTGGATTTATTTATTCCGTTTTTGTGTCCGATTTGCACCATCTGTAGTACTGTGTGTTTTTATTGATATCGGCTGAGTGTCAGAGGGGAGCTGCTCGGATTCACCTTCAGAGGGTAAAGTCAGGATCACTCTCTGAAAAGTTTACTGAGAGTTCATTGAGAATAGAAATTCCGCAACATGAAACTATCGTATAAAAAATTATTTTTCTTAAGCAGGAGATTGTCGCGCCACTATCTGCAGGGCTGACTTTTTGGACCTTAGATGTAAAGTTTATTCACAGGCCGCACAAGGCGACTTCCTCCTTTTCTCTCTTTCCCGTCACTCTGTTTGACTCTGTTTTCTGTGTAAAATTCCCTCTCCCCCTCTTCCCTTATACAGATAGATCCCTCCCCCAGCAAATAAAGAATATTGAGGACTTACCTCTTACTTTCAGACTATCTAATCGAAGATTTTTTACATCTTTTCACCAGATCTGTAAGGAGAGAGAGAAGTCATAACGGCGATCCCCTGGAAGCTTTCACTTTCGAATGAATCACTCATTCCTAATAAGGTGCTTAGCAGGTCTCATGGTCTGTTTGAAGTAACTCTTAAGGAGGCACTGTCACGCTGGTATCATCAAGGTAAAAAAAACCTGAAAAATTCATTTTAGAGGAATAGTTAATAAACTCAAACTCATACAAAATAAAGGGAACAGTAAATTAAATCATAAAATTATTTAGAGTTTTAACTTTTTTATCCTTTCATGGAATATGGGCATCATGTGCCCATCCCTAATTGCCCCTGAGAAGTTGGCAGTGAGACAACTGAGTGGTTTACTACTTCAGATGATTGAAGAGTCAACCACATTGCTGTGGATCTGGGGTCACATATAGGCCAGGCCAGGTAAGGATGCAGATTCCCTTCCAAAAGGACATTTGTGAAGGACATTTTTTACAAAAAGTCATGGTCATCATTACTGAGATTAGCTTCATATTCCAGATTTTATTAATTTAATTTAAACTCTGTCAGCTGCTGTCCCCAATTAATTAGCTAGGGCCAAGATAAAAGCTTCATGCTCTAATCTGGACTAGGAAAAAGTTATAAATTTCCACCCCTCCATTACCTTCACATGCTCCATCTCTGATACTTCCCTTCACTTTCTTGACCTCTCTGTCTCCATTTCTGGTGATAGACTGTTCACCAATATTCATTACAAGCCCACCGACTCCCAAAGCTACCTAGACTACAGCTCCTCACAACCCGCTTCCCGTAAGGACTCCATCCCATTCTCTCAGTTCCTTCGCCCCTGTCATGTGTTCTGATGATGCCATCTTCCAAAACGGCGCTTCTGACATGTCTTCCTTCTTCCATAACTGAGGTTTCCCACCCACTATGATCGACAGGGCCCTCAACCATGTCCGACTTATCTCCTGCGCCTCTGCCCTCACCCCTTCCCCACCTCCCAGGACCATGATAGAGCCTCCTTTGCCCTCACTTTTCACCCCACCAGCCTCTGCATTCAAAGGATTATCCTCCGCCATTTCCACTAACTCCAGCAGGGTGCCACCATTAAACATTTTTCCAGGCCCAGACGAGAGCAGGAAGTGGCACCGAAACAGTCATCGATGTATCAAAAAAAGAGTTGTGGGAGGAGTCCTGAGTAGGACTAGAACAAGGAATGTTCCACATAGCCCATAAAGAGGCAGGCATAACTGGGGCCCATGCGGGTACCCATAGCCACACCTTTTATTTGGAGGAAATGAGTCAGTTAAAGGAGAAATTGTTCAGTGAGAGAACAAGCTTAGCCAGACAGAGGAGTGTAGTGGTGGATGGGGACTGTTCCGCTCTCTGTCCAAGAAAGAAGCAGAGAGCCTTCAGACCATCCTGGTGGGGGGTGGAAGTGTAGAGGGATTGGACGTCCATGGTGAAGATGAGGCGGTTAGGGCCAGGGAACAGGGAATTGTTGATATGATGTGGGGCATCAGGGGAATCGCATATGTTGGTGGGAAGCGACTGAACAAGAGGGGGGATGGAGTCAAGGAAGAAATGAGTTCCATGGGGCAGGAGGAGGCTGACACAATCGGTCTACCGGGACAGTCCTGTTTGTGGATTTTGGGGAGGAGGTAGAAGCAGGCTGTCTTGGGTTGGGAGACTATGAGGTTGGAAGTTGTGGAGGGAAGATCTCCTGGGGAGATGAGGTCAGTGACAGTCCTGGAAACAATGGCTTGATGTTTGGTGTTGGGGTCATGGTAGAGCAAGAGGTAGCAGAAGTGTCTGAGCGTTGGTGCTCAGCTTCTACTAGGTAGAGGTCAGTATGCCAGGCAACAACAGCACAACCTTGTCAGCAGGTTTGATAACACAGTCAGGGTTGGACCTGAGAGAACGGAGTGCAGCAAGTGCAGAAGGAGGCAGGTTAGAGTGGGTGAGAGGAGCAGAGAAATTGAGATGGCCGATGTCACGCCGACAGTTCTCAATGAAAAGATCAAGAACAGGTAAGAGGTCAGAGGGAGGGGTACAGATGGAGGGAGAATACAGGAGGCGGGAGAAAGGAACCGTTGAATGGACCGAGAAGTGGAAAGTGAGTTTAGCATCATGCTGAGCCCGAGGTTCATTGAGATGAGGGCATAGGGTATGAAACTGAGTTCTTTGCTGAGTACTGAACATTCAGCATCAGAGTGGGGAAGGTCAGAGGGTATGGTGAATACATGGCAAGGGCTGGGATTGGAAGACAGGGTGGGGTCAGAGAGATGGAAAGCGATGGAGAGTGCCGGGTGGGTATTGGTATCAATAAGTTGTTGGAGCTTGCGATCCTTAGCAGCTGAAAGGAAGAGACAAAATTTCTTGTTAAGGCATCAGATGAGACAAAGAATAAAATGAAACTGGGGATAAGGACAACTTTGAGATAGGGTGAGTCAGTGCTGTTGGGGGGAGAGGTCGTGTGTACATATGGCAGTGAATGGCACTGAGTGTGGATCTCAGGATGCGGCGAGAACAGCAGTCCGAGGAACGTTGTATGTCCCAGAGATACTTGTAATCCTGGGTAGATTCAAAATATGAGGGATGGAACTTCAGTTGGAATCCACGTGAGGTAAGTTGGAGATGGAGACAGTCACTGAGGATGGAAACAGCTTTTTCTGTTTTTGTTTCAGATTTCCAGCATCCACAGTATTTTGCTTTTATCTTAATGTTTAACTCACTGCCACTTCTCTTCTAGGAATGCCTGCCTTGAAAGCAAGTTTTGGTAAACACCATGTCAAACATCAGGAGGGGAAGGGAAAGCAATGAAGGTGAACAGGGCAAAAGAAACAAATGGAAATCCTGTCAGAGAGAAGAGCGGTATTTCTTCAAGGTAGGCATTCCTAGAAGAGAAATGGCAGTGAGTTAAACACTAAGATAAAAGCAAAATACTGTGGATGCTGGAAATCTGAAACAAAAACAGAAAAAGCTGGAAAAACTCAGCAGGTCTAACAGCATATGTGGAGAGAAAAACAGAGTTAATGTTTTGAGTCTGAATGACTCTTATTCAGAGCAAAAGAGAAGTAAAAATGTGATGAAATTTACACTGTTTAAGATGGTTGGAGCAGGTGAAACTGGATAGAAGGCTAGCGATAGGTCGGGGCAAAGGAGAGATTGACAAAGATGTCATGAACAAAAGAACAAAGGGGGTAGTGGCAGTGGTAAGGGCTAAAGGAGGTGCTGATAGTAGCATTAAGTTAAAAAAACAAATGTGATAATAACAGGGCAAGGATAAGTACTCTGAAAAGGACAACATGAACAAGTGACAGATAGCCCTTGTGGGGGTGGGGTGGGGGGAGGGGCTAGTGATGGGGAAAAAGATCTAAAATAGGATAAATGGTGGGGATAAAACAATGAATAAACAAATAAAAATGAAACTAAATAAAAATAAAAGTAAGTGAACAAAAAATTAAAAATAAAAATAAAAAGAAGTATTGAAAAAAGGGGATTAAAAAAGTGGGTGAGGATAGAGGAAACAGTTCATGGTCTGAAGTTGTTGAACTCAATGTTAAGCCCAGAGGCTGTAAAGTGCCGAATCGGAAGATGAGGTGCTATTCCTCCAGTCTGTGTTGGGCTTCAGTGGAAACATTGCAGTAGGCCAAGGATGGACATGTGGGCATGAGAGCAGGTTGCTGTGTTGAAACGTCAAGCGACAAGAAAGTCTGGGTCATGCTTGTGGACAGACTGAAGGTGTTCCACAACAATCACCCAGTCTGCATTTGGTCCCTCCAATGTAGAGGAGACCGCATTAGGAGCAGCGAATGCAGTAGACCAAATTGAAGAAGGTGCAAGTAAAGCGCTGCTTCACCTGAAAGAGTGTTTGGGCCCTTGGACAGTGAGGAGGGTGGAGGTAAAGGGGCAGGTGTTGCACCTTCTGCGATTGCCATGGGAGGGGGATGAGGTATCGGGGGTAATGGAGGAGTGGACCAGGGTGTCCCAGAGGGAATGTTCCCTATGGAATGCCGGCAGGGGATTGAGGGGAAGATGCGTTTGGTGGTGGCATCATGCTGGAGTTGGTGGAAATGGTGGAGATGATCCTTTGAATGTGGAGGCTGATGGGATGAAAGGTGAGGACAAGAGGGAGCCATATCATGGTTCTGGGAGGGAGAGGAAGGTGTGAGGGCAGAGGCATGGGAGATGGGTCAGACACGGTTGAGGGCCCTGTCAACCACAATGGATGAGAAACCTCAGTTAGGGAAGAAAGAAGACATGTGAGAAGCAGAGTTTTGGAAAGTGGCATCATCAGAACAGATGCAATGGAGGCGAAGGAACTGAGAGAATGGGATGGAGACCTTACAGGAAGCAGGGTGTGAGGAACTGTAGTCAAGATAGCTGTGGGAGTCAGTGGGCTCGTAATGAATATTGGTGGACAGTCTATCACCAGAAAAGGTGACGGAGAGGTCAAGGAAGGGAAGGGAAGTGTCGGTGATGGATCATGTGAAGGTGATGGAGGGTGGAAATTGGAAGCAAAATTGATGAGTTTTTCAAGGTCCAGATGAGAGCATGAAGTGGCACTGAAACAGTCATTGATGCTCTGAAAAAGAGTTGTGGGAGGGGGCCTGAGTTGGACTGGAACAATGAATGTTCCATATACTCCCTAAAGACACAGGCATAACTGTGGCCCATGTGGCTACCCACAGCTTTAATTTGGTGGAAGTGAGATAAGTTTAAGGAGAAATTGTTCAGGGAGAGAACAAGTTCAGCCAGACGGAGGTGGATGGGGATTGTTCGGGCTCTGTTCAAGGAAGAAGCGGAGAGCCCTCAGACCATCCTGGTGGGGAATGGAGGTGTAGAGGGATTGGACGTCCTTGGTGAAGAGGAGGTGGTTAGTGCAAGGGAACTGGAAATTGTTGATGTGACATAGGGCATCAGAGGAATCGCAGATGTAGGTGGGCTGTAGAATTTTACTTATATCTGCAGCCTCCTTATGTCCTCTTCGCAACTTACTTTCCAAGCTATCTTTGTGCCATCTGCAAATTTAGCTATCATGCCATCGCTCTCCTCGTCTATGTCATTGATGTAAATTGTAAAAAGTTGGGATCCCAGCATAGATCCCTGCAGGACTCCACTCATCACATCCTGCCAACCAGGAAAAGACCCATTTATGTATACTCTCTGTTTTCTTTCAGCCAGCCAATCTTCAATCCAGGCCAGTATGTTACCTCCTGCAAATGAGATTTTATTTTCTGTCATAACCTTTGATGTGACACCTAATCAAAAGCCTTCAGGAAATCCAAGTACAGCGTCTCTGCAGGATCCCCTTTATCCACAGCGCATGTTACTCCTTCAAAAAACTCCAATAAACTAGTTAAACATGATTTCCCTTTCACAAAACCATGCTGACATTTCTCGATTACCCTGGGCTTTTCTAAGTGCCCAGCTATAACCTCCTTAATGATCGGTTCTAACAGTTTACCCATGACAGACATCAAGCTAACTGGCCAATGGTTCCGTTTTCTGCCTCTCTCCCTTCTTGAATAGAGGGGCTATATTTGCTACCTTCCAGTCTGATGGAACCTTTCCAGAATCTAGTAAATTTTGGAAAGTTAACACCAACACATCTACTACCTCATGAGCCACCTCTTTTAAGACTCTAGAATGTAGTCCATCAGGACCTGGAGACTTGTCAGCCCATAGTTCCATCAGGTTGCTCAGTCCGGCTTCCCTCATGATTACAATTTCACCAAGTTCCTCTCTCCCTTTCGCCTCCTGATGTATAGCTGTTACTAGAATGCTTTTTGCGTCCTCTGTAGTGGATGCAGAAGCAACATAGAAGCTCCCTTCCAAAC
Organism: Carcharodon carcharias; assembly: GCF_017639515.1. Lineage (NCBI taxonomy): Eukaryota > Metazoa > Chordata > Chondrichthyes > Lamniformes > Lamnidae > Carcharodon > Carcharodon carcharias. The sequence goes on from NC_054485.1 coordinate 109,677,741, forward strand.
AGCACTGTGGGTGTACCTACACCACATAGACTGCAGCGGTTCAAGAAGGCAGCTCACCACCACATTCTCAAGGCAATTAGGGATGGACAATAAATGGTGGCCCAGCCAGTGAAGCCCACATCCCTGAATGAAAAAAAAATGCTAATTTCTTCTGCCATTTCCTTATTATCTACTATTAACTCCCCACTGTGACTCTCTAGAGGGCCAATACTCATTTTACTTATTCTTTTGCTTTTTAAATACCTGTAGAATCACTTGCTATCTGTGTTTACATTTCTAACTAACTTCCTCTCATACTCCAATTTATTTCTCTTGATTAACCTTTTCGTCATTCACTGCCATTCTTTATATTCTGACCAATCATCTGTCCTGCCACTCATCTTTGTGCAGTTGGATGGTTTTTCCTTAAGTTTGATGCTCAATGCTCCTTTAGTTAACCATTATTAGAAAGAAAGTCAGAAACTTGCATTGATAACTCAGGAGATTCCAAAATCCTTTATTTTTTAAAGTTCTTGCACAATTAACATTCCATTTGAAAATACCACCTATGACAATGTAGCACTCCTTTAGCATGTCACTGAAAATATACAAAATGGGAATGTCGTCTGTGCTCAGACAGCCAAGAATCTCTTGAAAGGTCACAGGGACGAAGCTCCTGGTAAAATAATACAGAGCAGTGAGGGTAGGATGAGGAAAAACTAAGACATTGGATGTACTGAGATTGTCTTTAGTTGCACCAAGTCTTGGGAATATTGAGGTGTATCAGTCAAGAGGGTCCAATCCAACTCTGTTGAGTTAACCCATCACATTCAGCAAATAATATCCAAAGTAAAGCAGGTTCTTGGATTTAAGAGGAGGAATCTTTGGTTTTGCAACAAAAGCTTCAGAGTTATAGCTTAGCAAACATTTGTCCAACCCTAGAGTATGCAAAAATAATAGCAAAATACTGTGGATGCTGGAAAAACTCAGCAGGTCTGGCAGCATCTGTGGAGAGTAAGAAACAGAGTTAACGGGCTGGAATTTTGGATGGCACGCCGATGGTGGGTCTCGCACCCCGTTCTGACTTTCAGGTTCGCCGTGTTCAAACGTGCAATAATACACTAATTGCCACCAATTAGCAGCAAGGGCAGGCGACAGATAGTTTTCCTGCCCAATGCATTCTGGGAGGCAGGAGTTAGGCACTGAAACTCACTGATGTGACCAGGAACCAAGTCAAACCAGCCACTTAGAGGGCCCCCAGTCAATGTTCAGTGTCAGGTGAGCCCTGAAAGCGTTCTGGAGAGAAAGGGACTGTTGGCCAGAGAGGGTTCTTGTCCTTTGCAGTGTATCTAGGTAAGAAAGTGATAATGATTGTTTATGTCTGACAGCCACTGGCAAACTCTCAATAAGTCATATTGAATCATTCTGCAAATATACCAGCTGTAGATATTGAAGATTTGTGCATTTATGTTATCTTTCCGTTCATAGAGGTCTGCACCATCGGAGCATGGGGAGAGTAGCTTCAGAAAGAACAAATCTGTCCCCATGTTCACAGAGGTGGTGCTCGGTGCGCTCCTCCATGCAATGGAGGCTAGAAGTGAGCATCTCATTCCAAGAGGTGGCAGAGGAGGGACCATGGGCAGATGTTCTGCACAGGAGGAGGTGGCTGAGGAGGTCTCGAGTGTGGATGTGGTCAGGAGGAGCTGGAGTCACTGTCAGAAAAGATTCAATGTCCTTGTGTGGTTGGCAAGGGTGAGCATAGCATCAGTATGAGCAAGATGTGCCCAGTGTGGGCATATGTGAAAAGCAGCTACAGGAGGTGTACCAGATTACCAGCTTATCCACAGTTGCACATCTGCACAGTTGCACAGCTTTCCTCAACCCTGCCATGGAGCATTCCAACCACTTATGAATTATGAACCCAAAAAACTGTGGAAGCTGTAAATCTGAAAACAAAAAGCAGAGAATGCTGGTGGGAGTCAACGGGTCTGGCATCATCTGTGGAGAGGGAAGTAGAGGGACCCATTTTCAGTGCTGATGCCTGCCTCAAAGCTCAGAAGAAGAGCCACACGTAATTGAAAGTTTAACTCGGCTTCTCTCTCCACAGATGATGCCCGACATGCTGACTTCTACCAAGTTCTCTCTGTTTAATGCAGTTGTAATTTTGGATGCCAGTTGGCATGATGGCATGCCATCCTGACATCCTGACAGTTGATCATAGGCTCCAGCTGGCCATGCACTCATCTGATAATGTGACTGAGACATGACAGGACAGAATTTGAGAATGTTATTGCCAACTCTGTGCCTAATCTTCTCAAGAGAAGCCAGCCAAGAATGCCAGCGATGCTGCCACACTGATGGCAGAATTGCAAGGCTCAGGATCCTCACCCCATTTGAGGAACAAATCCTGTCCCTCGTTGACCCCTCAGGAGTCAAGGAGTAAAGGCAGTGGTGAGATCGGAGGGTGGCCTGGTTCTGATGAGATGGCAAGAGTATCATATTGGGCGATAGGGTGAAATGGTCACCATGGTTTGAAGGTGTAATGGGGAAAATGCTGCTGTTTGGTTCTGGGATTGCACACTCGGGACCTTTGACAAGCATCATCATCAGAGGCTTCCAGTCTTCGTTCATGGATTTATTGTTTCCATGGAGCTAATGAATGCATGTCTGTCTGGGTAAAAGTGTATCTGAATCAAGATTTAGGTGTGGAGCTTTTAGTCATGTGATACTGATGAATCAATTATGTTCCTGAGAGGAGAAGCATCTTCAGCACTGCCTCCATCAGAGAATAGTCAATGAGCTCCACCCTCCTCTGAGGAGCAACCCTCAGAGGGTGCACTGTCATATCCTCTCTTGCTACCCAGCACCATCACTGATACAAGCACTTTGGCAGGGTGCAGTGTGTTGGGCACGGGTACTGTATGCAATGGTCAGGACACATCACAGTCGCAAGTGCCGGTGCTGGCGAGGTTGGTGGAGTAGGCCCTGGGCAGTCGGAGGAGTGCCTCGGGGTAAGCCAGACACTGATTCCAAGTTGGATGATGAGTCTCTGGAGTCATCAGTTAGGTGGTAGATGCTGAATGTGCTGCATGAGGCCCTGGGAAATATGGCTGGTATACCAGAGGGGTTGTGTGCTCTGGCCCGGACAGTGGAGGTGTCCATCCAGGCTATAAGTGCAGTGATAATCCACTCCTCATAACGCTAAGTATTCACCATGGGCAGACTGGTGACTGTTCAGGAGAGACAAACTGAGCTCATTTAGGGAAAGCGGCAGCTTAGTGTTATTGTTACTGGACTGGTAATCCAGAGACCCAGAGTAATGCTCTGGGGACCCGGGTTCAAATCCCATCACGACAGATGGTGGACTTTGAATTCAATAAAAACCTGGAATTAAAAGTTCAATGGTGATCATGAAAACATTGTTAATTTTTGGAAGAAGCCACCTGGTTCACTAATGCCCTTAAGGGGAGGAATCTGCTGTATGTATCTGGTTTGGCCTACATGTGACATCAGGCTCACAGCATGTGGTTTACACTTAAATGCCCTCTAAACAAAGGCAGTTAGGGATGGGCAATAAATGCTGGCCTAGCCAGCAATGCACACATCCCTTGAACAAATAAAAAGAAGTTTTAGATGTGATTGTCAGGATGCGCTCTGACCTGCACACCATCACCCTGGCTCGAAGCTCAGGAGTAACAGGGGAACAGGGAGCTTGGTTGTCACCCAACTCCAGGACCCTTACTGGTGGGAGGGAGGACCAACCGGTCCTGAGGGTGGGGATGAGCAGCTGCAACCTCCATCTGTGAGTTCCTCTCCTGGCATTTGTGACGGAGGCAACATCTCCGTCCAGCAGTCATTGACACAGTCAGCGACCTGTGCCACAGCGACTGGAGATTCACATGCACCTGCACAAGAGTCTCCTGAAGTGGTTGGCATCTCAAGGCCTAGAACACACAGAAGATGCCCGCCAAAGTCATCCAGGGCAAGGGAGGTGGAAGATCAGATGTCTTTCTCCAGTGCAGCTCCAGGGAGGGGCACTGCGCTGGAGCACGGGTAAAAGTTTTTGTGATCATTCGCTGTGTTCAAAATGAGGGGCAGGTGGGTGAGATCTGCCATTGACAATGTGTTTTGTTTGCTAATCTTTCTCATTAAACTGCAAAGTCACACTTCCCCATCTGGGTCTGATTTCTCGTAGCTGGGAGATGTGTGACTGGTCTGTGTGGGTGAAGCTAGGATTTCCAAATTTGAGGGAGAGCTGAAGAACATTCCTGTGGGTTATTAAAAAGTGTGGCTTGTGAGGGCCTCCGGAGTTTCTCATTGTAATTGTGAGATGGAGGGGGGTCTGTCTCCTCAATATGTTGGTGTTTGGCAGGGCTCTACACAAACCGCTGCTGTAATAAAGCTTCCCCGGAGTCACGGCCATCTGCCAGCTCTCGCCCAGGCACATTCATCGCAGCATCACCATGTGGCCCTGCCTCATCCTCGCCTTTGTCCTCAGGTGACTGCTCCCATTCTAGCCTCTCATTATCATCAAACGTGTCTCCTCCTGGAATAGCTATGTTGTGGAGGACACAGCAGACCACAACCATCAGGGAGAGGAGTGATGGGGAGGGTCTGTAACGTATTTCCTGATCTGCCAAAGCATCTGAAGTGCATTTTCAGAAGGCCAGTGGTCTGCCCCACAAGGTCCTGGTGCTGGTGTGACTGTCATTAAACCGTCTCCCTCAGTTCCTGCACTGCTCACAGGTGTCATGAGCCATCTCTTTCAAAGGATAAACCTTATCTCCCAGAAGCCAACCCTCCAACGCACTGGGTCCAGTGAAAAGCACTGGTATTTGTGAATTCATAAGGATATTCACATCATGGCTGCTGCTAGGAAAGCTGGCGCACACCTGCATGACTCGCTGTTTGTGGTCACACACAAGCTGAACATTGACTGAGTGGAAGCCCTTTCTATTGATGAATGCACAGGGCTGCCCAGCAGGAGCCTTGATGGCTACATGGGTACAAGCAATGGCCCCCTGCACCCTGGGGAAACCAACAATTGCTGCAAAGCCTCGGGCCCTCTCCATCTGGCTTCGCACATCGGTGGTGAAAGCTGTGTAATTTCTGGCCTCTGGAACATTGCAACAGTGAAGGCCTTGATGCAGTGGTGTGCAGCTGGCTGGGTTATCCCTGCCAGCTCCCCGGATGCTGCTTGAAAAGATCCTGTAGCAAAAAGATTGAGCGATACTGTCACCTTCAGGGTGACAGGCAGCAGTTGGCCCCCAAGGCAGTTTGGCCCAATCGCTCCAGAAAGCAGCTCACAAAGGGACGTGGCAGTTACCCGAGGGAGCCTCAGCCTTCTTCAGCATCCGGTTTCTGTCATCTCAAGGTAGCTGGAACACTGCCTGTACACTCTCGGTGCTGCGTAATGTCTTTGTTCCCTGTGAGGAGCCTCTCCAGGCTCCGCCTGACCATCTGGACCTTATGCTAATCTGTCCCCATCCAGAGGAGCTGCTGCCTCCAGTGCCTCCCTCTGATCCCTCGCTCTTCTCACCCGTCTCCTCCTTCTGTTCCTCCTAATCCTCTCTCCTCCTCACTGGAGGATGCACCTCCTACTGACACCACAATCATCCGATTTGGAGAAATTACAACACTCACCCCGGGCTGAAGAAGAGAATGGAGGTTTCCAAAGACCCGTCCCAATGAGAGAACACTCCTTCTAAAGAAAGGCAACACAAAGTTCTGCGAGACCCACTTCAATGAGCACTCCCTGCAACCAGAGCCTTCTGCGCTGCAAGGCTGAGACTCTGCTCTCAGCTGCAGTTTAAAAACCTATCCTAACAAGCTGTACCACCTGTTCCTCATGGAAAAATTCATGCAGAGAAACACCTTTGACCACAAGTACATCAGGCAGTGGTCTGCACATAATGTTTTAGAGGACCTGTGGGAAAAGGAGAATGGTGGATCCTGTCAGATGGTTCCCCGAGCAGACTGTCAAAGTCATTTAGCAGAATGCCTCATCGCCAGAACTTTCCAACAAGCACCAAGGTATAGCTTGGCTGGTGGTGAGAAAGCGCCTCCCTGACAGATTCCTCCTACATGCCAGGAGTCTCACCCCCTCTGCACGTTGCCTTTGAGGTGGCTGTGGGGGGGAAGATACTGTTGTTCACCTTCTTGTGGAATGTGCCTTTGCAAAGAAGGTCTGGAGAGAGATGCAGTGGTTTCTGTCTATGTTCATCCCGAGCAGTGCTGTGACACAGGACTCCGTGCTCTACAGGCTGTTCCCAGGGACACACACCGAGACAAACATCAACTGCAGCTGGAGGATCGTCAACTTGGTGAAAGACGCTCTTTGGTCTGCCCAAAACTTGTTGGTCTTCCAGTACAAAGAGTTGTCCCTGACTAAGTGTTGCAGACTGGCACATTCCAAGGTCCAGCACTACGTGCTGAGGGACGCACTAAAGCAGCCACCACAAAGGCGCAATGGGGAAAGGTCGCTGTCTAAGACCTTTCTGCCACAGTGCACCAAGGGACTGGGAACTGGGTAGAGCCCCTCGGGCTGTACGGCTTGCAATGAACGTATGCATTGAATACCAATTGTATTATAATTGTATTGAAGCACCTCAGAGTGCAACATGATGTGTGTTGATAACTCCAATTCCATTGCACTGTCTGACTGTCTGTAATGACCATATTGAAATGACTGTAATATCCATTGATTGCATTGAAGCACCTCGTGATCCATGTGTAAAAGTTGAATCTGATTGTACTTTGTGTGATGGCCATTTAGAAATGTTTTGTAATGTTCAGATATTTTATGAATAAAGTATATTTTGAAAAATATAAACAAGCCTGCCCTTAAAAAAGTTTCACACCTGACGTGATTTAGACCTTGGAGACGTTTTCTTGCCTTCAGCCTGGATTATTGCACTCTGCCTGCTTGTTAATTGTCTCAATAGACATTTAAATGGTCAATTAAAATGGTGGACGGGTTCCTGACCTTTTGGCCTGCCCGCTCATGGCATTATCTAAAACGAGCGTGACAACTTCGGAAACACCGCCTGTCATCATGTCCACAAGGAAACGTTCCCATTCACAGAACGTAAAATGTAGGCCAACGTTCGAGTCTGTGGGCCAGCACAGTGCCAAAATGGGCAGACTTGGTCCTGGCAAAGGTCTTGTGGTCCTGAGGAGGGAGACTGGATGCCAATTCCTAGGCAGGGAGAGATCACCGCTGTTGGGCTGCAGGATAACAATGGAGAGAAGCATCTCCCCACTTGCCAGATTTCATTTAGTAACAACGCAACTCCACCACACCCCGCCCCCACGCACCCCCCCCAGGACGTCCCAGGCACCCTGTGGAACTCCAGTCAGCTTATCCAGCCCCGGGGACTTGCCTCACATGAGCCGGTCAGGGGCTCCACAGGCTAAGGGGAGCGTCGAGTCGCTCAGCACCCTCTGTACCAACCTTTGAAAGGCCATCCCACAAAACCCTGTGAGCATTCTTACTGGCCGGATCCGGACTGAACAGAGAATTGTTATAGGCTTGGGCTGGAAACTGACACCCTGTGGATCTGAGACCAGGGATCCGTCATCGGCCAGCAGCCCCAAGAGCTGCTTACGGACCCCCTGCCTTTTTTCCAGTGAGTAGAAGAAGGGGGAGCCACAGTCCAGGCCCTGAAGGAGCCGGATCTGTGACCTCACGAACACACCTCAGGACTGGATAAGCTGCAGGTCCCTCAGCGCATCCTTCTTCACCTCATACACCTTCCACAGGGCCGGGTCCTCATCGGCCTGACTGAGTACCGGTGAACCCGGGGTCAAAATCAGAGACGGAGGATGGGGAGCCTTCCCCTCCCCAACCACCATCCAGTGACCCAGCCTGTGAGACTTTCCCCTTCCCCCACCTCCGCAGTGCTCAGTGACCCAGCATGTGGGGCCCTCCCCACCCCACCACCCTTCAGTGACCCAGTGTGTGGGGCCTTCTCCCCCCAATGCCCAGTGACACAGTGTGTGGGGCCTTCTCCTCCCCCACCACTGCCCAGTGACCCAGTGAGTGGGACTTTCCCCTCCCCCACAAAGTGACCCAGTGAGTGGGACCTTCCCCTCCCCCACACAGTGACCCAGTGAGTGGGACCTTCCCCTCCTACACCCAGTGACCCAGCATGTGGGGCCTTCCCCTCCCCCACCACCGCCCAGTGACCCAGTGAGTGGGGCCTTCCCCTCCCTCACACAGTGACCCAGTGTGTGGGGCCTTTTTAATTGAATCCTCGACCAGGTCGAGCAGGTCCTGGGGATATCAGCCCGTGGCTCCTGAGGAATGGACGTCCCCCGCTGACAGTGTGTGATAATGGGAGGGAGGCAGGATCCGTGAAGGACACCAACCCCTCATCTACAGAGGAACAAACCCCCCTCCCCCACCCACATACAAGAAACAGTCTTTATTTGGATGAAGGGATAAAACCCTCATCCTCCTGGATTGTTACTGTCCGGGGACAGATTTTCAGTGGTTCTGTGTTTTCACCCCCATCAGTGTTTTCTGGACTGAAGTAAGGATAGAGTTTCTCAGTGAATGTAGCAGTGAAAGTGTAGATATGGGACTTGTTATCTGAGTTATAAAAGGACACCTTCCCTCCCTCATAATCCAGACAGACTCGAATCTTCCTCGGTTTCACACTCAGCTCTAAGAGTTTCCATGATTCCTCACCAGCCCAGTATTTATTCCCCTCTCTCAGGAACGTTGTCCAGTATCCGTCACCTGGATTCAGGTAGGTTTCCCCCTTCCTATTGATGGATTCCTTGGCCACACCCACAGTCCATTCAGTCTTGTTCCCCACCTCCACCTCCCAGGAATGTTTCCCTGATGTGAATCCCTCTGATCCCAGGACATCGAGATAGGGATCGAATCTCTCCGGATTGTCGGGAAGCTGCTGCCGTTTCCCGGTGTCTCTCACGTTCCTCAGGTCCTCAGACAGGAGAAGTTCAGGATGGGCTGTATTAGGGTCGAAGGTCACTGGAGCTGGGAACAGATGGACACAAATAAAATGTTAGTCACACTCACTGTAACTTTCACAGCCGGTTAGTGATTGGGAAAATCAGCAATGAACCAGAATTAGAAATTCACCCCCGGGGAAGAGTTTAAACAGAGCACAGGGGAAACGGGAAGACGCTGCCCGGGGGAAGGTTTTACCTGGTGCGCACATCCTGCAGTGAGGCTGAGGAAACCCTGTTACAGAGAGGGGCTGGGGGAGGGGGAGGGGGAGGGGGAGGGGGAGGGTGACAAGGCCCCAGGACTGCACTGAATCAGGGATCTGCAGTTTCTGGAATGGAGAGAGAGAAAAGAGAGACAGACAGGCAGAGAGAAAGAGAGAGAGACTGGAGGAGAGAGAGATGAGATGGAAAGAGAGAGAGAGACAGACAGGGAGAACGTTAGAGAGAGAGAGAGAGAGACAGACAGGGAGAACGTTAAAGAGAGAGAGACAGACGGGGAGAACGTTAGAGAGAGAGAGACAGACAGAGAGAGAGAGAGACTGGAGGAGAGAGAGATTGAGAGAAACAGAGAGATGGAGAGGGAATGAGGGAGAGAGGAGAGAATCAGAGAGAGAAAGAGAGAGAGAGAGAGACATGGAGAGCGATGGAGAGAGAGAGAGAGGTGCTTGCAGAAAGAGAGGGAGAATGGCAGAGAGAGAGAGAAAGAGGCTGCCAGAGAGAGAGAGAGAGAGACAGGCAGAGAGAGAGGGGGGCTGGCAGAGAAAGACAGACAGGCAGAGAGAAAGAGAGAGACTGGCAGAGAGAGAGATAGGTAGAGAGAGAAGCAGGCAGAGAGAGAGAGAGAGAGGGAGACAGGCAGAGAAAAAAAAGTGAGGGAGAGCGAGAGACAAGATGAGAGCATGAGACAGGCAGAGATAAAGAAAGAGGCACAGAGAAAGAGGGACGGAGAGGGGCAGAGAGAAAGGTAGAGCGAGAGAGAAGGGTGAGTGAGAGGTGAGCAAGAGAGATGAACGAGAGAGAGGCTGAGTGAGAGAGAAGGTGAGTGAGAGAGAGAGTGAGCGAGAGAGGTGAGTGAGAGAAAGAGAGCGAGAGAGAGAGGATGAGTGACATAGAGATGGAGAACAAGAGAGAGAGAGGGAGGGCAAGAGAGAGAGAGGGAGGGCAAGAGAGGGGGTGATCGAGAGTGATAGGGCAAGAGAGAGGGAGGGCAAGGGATGGTGAGGGAGATCTAGAGAGATTGAGCGAGAGAGAGGGTGAGCGAGAGGGAGGGTGAGCGAGAGGGAGGGAGTGTGAGAAAGAATGTGAGTGAGAGAGGGAGAGTGAGATAGAGAGAGAGGGAGGGCAAGAGTGGAAGAGCGAGAGAGAGGAGAACAAGCGAGAGGGTGTGAGAGAGGTGAGTGAGAGAGTGGGTGAGTGAGAAAGAAAGGGTGAGCGAGAGAGAGAATGGTGGAGAGGGGGTGTGGTAGTCAGAGACAGAGAAGCAGAGAGATTACGGAGACAGACAAGCAGAGAGAGAGAAAGAGACAAGCAGAGAGAGAGGAAGAGATAGTATCTGACAGTGAGAGAGTGTGACAAGCAGGGAGAGAAAGAGAGTGAGGGAGAGGGTATAACAAGTCCACAACAGGTAGAGTGAGAGTGCATCAGACAGAGAAAGAGTGAGAGGCAGTGACAGGCAGAGAGGACGAGAGTGCGACAGACAGAATGATCTCACAACAGGCGGCGAGCAAGAGAGGGCGTGATAGAGAGAGGGAGACAGCAACAGGCACAGAGGGAGAATGCAACATTCAGAATGAGGTCATGACAGGCAGAGAGGAAGAGAGAACCTGATAGGCAGTCAGAGAGGGAGAGAGGGGTGACAGACAATGAGAGAGCGTCACAGGGAGAGCAATGGAGAGAGAGACGTTTGCAGAATGAGGGAGAATGGCAGAGAGAGAGAGAGAGAAAGAGGCTGGCAGAGAGAGAGACAGGCAGAGAGAGAGAGACAGGCAGAGAGAGAGGGGCTGGCAGGGAGAGAGAGACAGGCAGAGAGAAAGAGAGAGACTGGCAGAGAGAAAGAGAGAGACTGGCAGAGAGGGAGATAGTTAGAGAGAGAGGGGCTGGCAGAGAGAGAGAGGCAGGCAGAGAGAGAGAGGGAGACAGGCAGAGAAAAAATAGAGTGAGGGAGAGCAAGAGACAAGGAGAGACAAGATGAGAGCATGAGACAGGCAGAGATAAAGAAAGAGGCACAGAGAAAGAGGGAGGGAGAGGGGCAGAGAGAAAGGGAGAGCGAGAGAGAAGGGTGAGCGAGGGAAGGTGAGCAAGAGAGGTGAGTGAGAAAGGGTGAGTGAGAGAGAAGATGAGCGAGGGTGAGCGAAAGAGAAGGTGAGCGGGAGAGAGAGTGAGCGAGAGAGAGAGGATGAGTGAGACAGAGATGGAGAGCAAGAGAGAGAGTGCAAGATAGAGGGGATGAGAAAGAGTGAGAGGGCAAGTGAGAGAGGGAGGGTGAGGGAGAGGATGAGCAAGAGGGAGGGAGTGTGAGATAGAAGGTGATTGAGAGAGTGGGTGAGCGAGAAAGAAAGGGTGAGCGAGAGACAGAATGGTAGAGAGGGGGTGTGGTAGTTAGAGACAGGGAGGCAGAGAGATTACGTAGACAAACAAGTGGAGAGAGAGAGACAAGCAGAGAGAGAGGAAGAGATAGTATCTGACAGTGAGAGAGTGTGACAGGCAGGGAGAGAAAGAGAGTGAGGGAGAGGGTATAACAAGGCCATGACAGGCAGAGTGAGATTGCATCAGACAAAGAAAGAGTGAGAGGCAGTGACAGGCAGAGAGGACGAGAATGCGACAAGCAGAATGATCTCACAACAGGCAGCAAGCAAGAGAGGGTATGATAGAGAGAGGGAGAGAGCAACAGGCACAGAGGGAGAGTGCAATATTCATCATGAGGTCATGACAGGCAGAGAGGAAGAGAGAACCTGATAGGCAGTCAGAAAGGGAGAGAGGGGTGACAGACAATGAGAGAGAGAGTGTGACAGGCAAAGGGAGAGTTGGTGTGACAGGTAGAGAGAGAGAGAGAGGGCGTGACAGGTAGGCAGGGGGAAGAGAGAGAGAGAGAGAGGGTGGTGCAACAGGCAGTGAGAAAAGGAGAGGGCTTGATAGGCAGTGAGATAGTGAGGGTGACAGGCAGAGAAAGAGGGGTGGGACAGGAAGAGAGAGATTGAGCGCAACAGGCAGAGAGCGATGGGGTGTGATGGGCTGAGAGAAAATGCAACGGAGATAGAGGCACAGGCTGAGAGAGTGAGAGGGGGCATGACAGGCAGAGAGTGAGAGTGTGCATGACAGATGGAGTGAGGTCATACCAGATAGGGAGGGAAAGGATGTGACAGAGAGAGAGAGAAAGGCAGAGAGAGGAGGGGAGAGATGGAGAGGGAGAGGAGGGGAGAGAGAAAGGGGGAAGAGGGAGATAGAGAGACAGACGTCATATGTTGTTGTATTATCTGTATATACCTGTAAATAGCTTCAGGGAACTACTTATCTCAAACTAATATGTAATTTGCAAGTGTTCCAGGAGGCCACATTTCACAGCTGCACCAGAGACTGAAGCGATTATGTATGTAACCAGTTCAATTTGCTTCTTCTTTTGAATCAGACAGGGTGGCAAAATTAAACACAGAGTTTTTTTATCTTTACAAACATAAAGTGTGATTATTAACAACACTGGAAACCAAAAGACAACAAGGACACATGGAAAAAAGGGAGAGAGTGGGAGACAGGCAGAGTGAGAGAGAGAGGGAAAGACGGGCAGAGAAAGAGAGAAAGTGGGGAGATAAAGGCAGAGAGAAAGAGGCAGAGAAAGAGGGAGAGAGACAGAGCGAGATGGGGAGAAAGACAGCCAGGCAGGGAGAGAGAGACGGGAAGAGAGATAGGCAGAGAGAGAGAGAGAGAAAGACAGGCAGGCAGGCAGAGAGAGAGAGGTGAAGAGAGACAGGCAGAGAGAGAGAGAGAAAGACAGGCAGGCAGGGAGAGAGAGAGGGGAAGAGAGACAGGCAGAGAGAGAGAGGGGAAGAGAGACAGGCAGAGAGAGAAAGACAAGCAGGCAGAAAGACAGAAGGGGACAGAGGAAGAAATGGGGAGACAGATTGAGAGAGGCAGAGTGAGAGAAAGGCAGGCAGAAAGATAGGAAGAAAGAGAATGAGAGGAAAAAAGAGCAGAGAGAGGGTGAGAGGGGCAGAGAGTGGGAGAGAGAGAGAGGCAGAGAGGGAGGAAGAGAGAGAGGCAGAAAGGCAGAAAGAGATGGGGAGAGAAACAGGTGGAGAGGGGGGAGAGAGTGAGAGAGAGAGACAAGCAGGGAGAGTGAGACTGGGAGAAAGGAGGGAAGAGAGGGACAGGCAGCGTGTGAGAGGGGGAGAGAAAGAGGAAGAGAGAGACACACAGGCATAGGAGAGAGGAAAGGAGAAGGGGAGAGGGAGAAGCAGAAGAGAGAGCAAGGCAAAGGAGGGAGAGAGAGGGGTAGAGAAAGAGGGAGAGAAGTGTGGGAGAAGGGAAGTGAGACAGAAAGAGGACCGGAAAGAGACAGAGACAGGCAGAGAGGGAAGACGCAACTGAGAGAGAGAGCAAGAGGGCATGACTGATGGTGTGAGAGAGAGAGACGGAGCAACAGATGTCAATCAACACAATCAGCACATGTCAATCAACACAAAGCACCACTGATTCCACATAAAGTTCCTACCCATCCTTGGTCCAAAGTCAGATTCTACCTCTTTCATGTCTATGGCACATTCTTCATCGTCATGGTTGACGACTTTACCAAATACCCCATTATTCGACAATTGCACAATTATTGAGCATAACTGCTGCACACAGAGCTCTTAAGTGCTATTTTCAGTTCGCTGGGCCTAGAGAGATCATTATGGATAATGGTCTGCAATTTATTGGTAAAACATTTCGTGACAGAATGATAGATGAGAAATAGAGTATCAATCACACTACTTCTTCTCCTCATTCATCTAGATTGAACAGCCTATCTGAATAAATGATTCACACAGTGAAATCCCTAATTCCCAAATGTAGACAGACCAAGCAAGGTCTACACATTGCAATGTTACATCTCAGAGCAACAACTTTAAGTGCAACTATTCCATCAACGGCAGGGCACATGCTTGACGGACCAATGCATACCAACTTACCAACTCTTACCCACTCGAGTTCCTCAGAACCTAGAGAGCAACTTTTAAAACTACAATAGAAGATGGCTAATGTGCACAATAAAAATGCAGGTACAGAATTGTGAAATTTACAGTTGGGACAATGAGTTTGCATCCAGGATCCTACAGGCAACCAGCTGAGGTGACAAGGATTTGTTCAGAATCAAGGTCCTATGAAGTCATTACACACAAAGGTGCAACGGTGAAGCATAACTGGAAACAAATCAGATCCATTCCAGTTCCTCAACCACCATACAGTCCTATTGCATCCAGGACAAGAACCCAAATACAACCAGGAACAACATCCAAGAATGACAATCCCACAGATCACCGTGAACAATTAAAGAAACCTCCAGACAAGTTTACCATTACAAGATCTGGGAGTGCCAGCAGATTATCTTTACGCTTTAGAAACTCACAGATTCATCAGTTCTATGCACTTGTGTAATGGGGACTAAACAGGAGAGAATGTATTGTAAATAGTTATACTTCTTTGGAAGGGGGGTAGGTGACAAACAAACAGAGAGCAGAGACTGTGACTTAAAATGAGTGAGAGAGATAATGTGACAGGCAGAGAGAGGGAGAGACAACGTGACAGGTAGAGAGAGAGAGTGTTACAGGCAGAGATTGAGAGAACTTGTGGTGGGCAGAGAGAGAGAGGGGGGGTGAGATCATGACTGACAGGGATAGAGTGTGTATGACATGCACAGAGAGAGAGGGAGAGAGATATAGAGTGACTGGCAGAGAGATTAAGGGTGGGAAGGGCAGAATTAGTTCATGAAGGCAGAGAGAGAGAGAGAGAGAGAGAAAGGGCATAATAGGCAATGAGAGAGAGAGGGAGAGGGTGAGAAAAAGAAAGGAGAGAAATATGCCAGAGAGAGGGTATGACTGACAGTGAGGGAGAGAGACAAATAAAGAGAGAGGGAGATAGAGAGAATGACAGGTGCAACAAAGTCACGACAGGCAGAGCGAGAGAAGGGGCACAACTGAGACAGTGAGAGCATGACAGACATAAGAACATAAGAAATAGGAACAGTAGTAGACCATTCGGCCCCTCGTGCCCGCTCCACCATTCAATAAGATCATGGCTGATCTGCTTGTGTTTCGAATTCCACATTCCCATCTACCCCTGGTAACCTTTGATTCCCTTGCCTAACAAGGATCCATCTACCTCTACCTTAAAAATATTCAATGACCCTGCATCCACCGCCATCTGAGGCAGAGAGTTACAAATGCGCACAATCCTTTGACAGAAAAAAATCCTCCTCATCTCTGTCCTAAAATGGCGATCGCTAATTTTAAAACAGTGGTCCCTAGTTTTGGACTCACCCACAAGGGAAAATATCCTTTTCACGTCCACATTGCCAAGACTGTTCAGGATCTTGTAAACTTCAATCAAATCACCCCTCACCCTTCTAAACTCCAGTGGAAACAAGCCCAGACTGTCCAAACTTTCCTCTTAAGACAACCTGCTCATTCCAGGTAAAAACCTAGTAAACCTCCTTTGAACCACCTCCAAGGCTGAGAGAGAGAGAGCGCGAGTGTGTGCAACAGGCAGCAGGAAAGCATACGATAGGCAGAGAAAGAGAACGTACGACTGACAGAACAAAATCACAACAGGCAGAGAGACAATAGGATCTTAAGACATAGGAGCAGAAATGAGGCCAATCAGCCCATCGAGTCTGCTCCGCCATTCAATCATGGCTGATAAGTTTCTCAACCCCATTCTCCCCACTTCTCCCCAAAGCCTTTGATCCCCTTACCAGTCAAGATCATATCTATCTCGGTCTTAAATACACTCAATGACCTGGCCTCCAAAGCCTTCTGTGGCAATGATTTCCATAGATTCACCACTCTCTGGCTAACGAAGTTTCTCCTCATCTCTGTTCTAAAAGGTCTTCCCTTTACTCTGAGGCTGTGCCCTCAGGTCCTAGTCTCTCCAACTAATGGAAACATCTTCCCCACGTCCACTCTATCCAGGCCTTTCAGTTTTCTGTAAGTTTCAATCAGACCCCCCCTCATCCTTCTAAACTCCATCGAGTATAGACCCAGAGTCCTCAAACATTCCTCATATGTTAAGACTTTCATTCCTGGGATCATTCTCATGAACCTCCTCTGGACCCTTTCCAGGGCCAGCACATCCTTCCTGAGGTACGGGGCCCAAAATTGCTCACAATATTCTAAATGTGGTCTGATCAAAGCCTTATAAAGCCTCAGCAGCACATCCCTGCTTTTATATTCTAGTCCTCTTGAAATGAATGCCAACATTGCATTTGCCTTCCTAACTACCGACTCAAACTGCAAGTTAACCTTAAGAGAATCCTGGACTAGGACTCCCAAGTCCCTTTGCACTCCATATTTCGGAATTCTCTCCCCATTTAGAAAATAGTCTATGCCTCTATTCTTCCTAACAAACTGCATGACCTCACACTTGCCCACGTTGTATTCCATCTGCCACTTCTTTGCCCATTCTCCTAACCTGTCCAAATCCTTCTGCAGCCTCCCCACCTCCTCAATACTACCTGTCCCTCCACCTATCTTTGTATCATCTGCCAACTTAGCCAGGATGCCCTCAGTTCCTTCATCGAGATCATTAATGTATAAAGTGAAAAGTTGTGGTCTCAACACTGACCCCTGTGGAACTCCACTAGTCACCGGCTGCCATCCTGAGAAGGACCCCCTTATCCCCACTCTCTGCCTCCTGCCAGACAGCCAATCTTCTATCCATGCTAGTACCTTGCCTCTAACACCATGGACTCTTATCTTACTAAGCAGCCTCCTGTGCGGCATCTTGTCAAAGGCCTTCTGGAAGTCCAAGTAGATAACGTCCATTGGCTCTCCATTGTCTAAATGACTCGTTACCTCCTCAAAGAATTTTAACAGATTTGTCAGGCATGACCTCCCCTTGATGAAACCATGCTGACTTTGCCCTATTTTACCATGCACTTCCAAGTATCCTGAAATCTCATCCTTAATAATGGACTCTAAAATCTTACCAACGATCGAGGTCAGGCTAATCGGCCTGTAATTTCCCGTCTTTTGCCTCACTCGCTTCTTAAACAGGGGGGTTACATTAGCGATTTTCCAGCCTTCTGGGACCCTCCCTGACTCCAATGATTCCTGAAAGATCACCACTAACGCCTCCACTATCTCTTCCGCTATCTCCTTCAGAACTCTGGGGTGTAATCCATCTGGTCCAGGTGATTTATCCACCTTCAGACTTTTCAGTTTTCCTAGCACCTTCTCCTTGGTAATGGCCACCATACTCACCTCTGCCCCCTGACTCTCTTGAACATTGGGGATGTTACTCGTGTCTTCCACTGTGAAGACTGACGCAAAGTACCCATTCAGTTCCTCCGCCATTTCTTTGTTCCCCACTACTACTTCTCCAGCGTCATTTTCCAGCGGCCCAATGTCCACTTTTGCCTTTCTCTTACCCTTTATATATCTAAAAAAACTCTTGCAATCTTCTTTTATATTACTGACTAGTTTACCCTCATATTTAATCTTCTCCCTCCTTATTTCTTGAGAGAGAGTAGGGGAAGAACAGAGAGAATGAGAGAGTGAATGCAATTTGTAAAACGAGGTTGCGATAGGAGAGAGAGAGAGAGAGAGAGGGAGGGAGCTCAACTGGCAGAATGAGGTAGAGTGAGAAGGAGCAGCGAGAGCGTAACATCAGGGTGGTACAGGAACAAGCAGCCACACGAGATGGACACTTGGACCATGGGTCTGAATTTTTCATCCGTTGGGCACGCGCTAGAGTCAGGGGACTCAGAGTCAAGACAGACTCGACCCACACACCCCTAGTTTACAGAAATTCCAACCATCAATGAAATGGTGTCAGCACGAAAACACTCCCCAGGGTCAGGCCCATGTCACCCAGGGAGAGGGTGTCCTGGGAAATTCATCAGTAAGGGGCTGCACCCAGCCTGATTATCCTTGTCCACTCAGGTATGATGAGTATGATAGACAATGTGTAGATATTATAATGGAGGGAAAGAAAGGTCGTAGACACAGGAGTGTCCAGCACGGTGGTCGATTCACCCTCTCCTGTGATCTACAGGAGAATCCATTGTATTGGGAAGACTTACAGGTGACAAAGTTGCTGGAGCGATATCCAAACCCTTAAGTTTTAAGGTGGGACCCCCCGCAAACAAAGTGGACGTGTGTTTTAGTGAGATGGGACCAGCCTGGGATGGGAATTTTAGGTTCCGATTGGAAGTTGCCTCTCATGCTAAATAATTGTTTGTGGGGTGGAATGGATAGCGGACGAGGTGTTGGTTATTCCTCCACATCATGGTGAGACATGGGTTATGACATCAATAGGATCCTATTATTTAAAAACTCTGAGAACTCAGAAATAGGAAATGTATAGGACTGTAGTAGAATAAAATAGGGAAGTCTCCATTGTTCACAAACATGATTGTGGATGAGTGACTGGGGGAGAAGTCAGGATAGAGGGAGACCCCATGTCCCAACCAAAAAACACTACACTTTCCCTAAGGAAGTGGGAAAGACCTGGAAAGGGCTGTAGCCTCCCGAATGGAACAGGGAGTATTGGGTCTAGGATGACAAATGTGAAAAAGCTTTCATTAAACAGAAAATGGGCTTGCAGACTGGCCTAACTGTGGGAGCTGTGGACCCTGACAAGGACTTTTATCTGGAAGCTGCAGCCACCAACGTCAGTTTCAGTGACGTCCTTCTGCAGGAAACAAACGGTCACTTGTGACCAGTAGCCGATGTGCCCAGAGTCCTAGCAGACGTGGAAAAGGGGTTTTCCCTCTGTGAGTGACATCTGTTAGTGACCTGTTGGGCAGTGAAACATTTTACTGTTTTCACCAGCACCCATTACTGACCCAGCACAACCCAATCCGACTATTGTTGGACAGAAAATGAAAGAAGGAACAGGATCTAGTGCAAGAATAACCAGATGGGCTTTCTTGCGAAGTGGGAAAAACATTAAGGTAAACAGAATGGATGACCCTAAACTCACAGCTCATCTCAACTCTCTGGGAGAACCCCATACTTGTACCATACAGGGGGTTTGGGAAACTGAGGGAGGATTCAAAGCAGGAATCCACCCTGAGGGAGAGATATTTATGTTGACGGCTCTAGTTTTTGTTTGTGGAATGACACATTATTACTTTGGTACATTAACTGTCATGCAATCGTCAGTGATGTGGCATTCTGGATATTTGTGTATACCTACATGTCAAATATAACCCCCAAATAATTTTGGAATATATATATAACAATGACCTTGTAGTCTTTGGCATGAAAAAAGGGGGAAAAAATGAAAAGAGAAACAGAATGCTGTTTCCACAAAGGGAGGTTGAATGAGCAATATTTCTTTCCAATACTATAAGTGCCCAGTAGGTGGAGGTAGTCACTGTGACTATTGGTCACATCTGAGTGAAGGAGAGTCAGATAAAGGGTCAGAAAGGGGTCTGCCTGGCAATAGCTGAACCCAACCTGAAACCCCCACCTAAGAAAAAATACGTTTAAAAGTCCCACAACAGAGGTTAAAACTGCTCAAACAAATGAATAGGAAACATTACAAAAACAGAATTACCTGGAAAAAGGTAGCAAGTCTGGCAGCATCGGCGGAGAAGAAACGAGTTGACGTTTCGAGTCCTCATGACCCTTCAACAGAACTAGGTGAATCCAAGGAGAGGGGTGAAATATAAGCTGGTTTAAGGTGGGGGGGGAGAAGTGGAGGGGGAGTGTGGTTGTAGGGACAAGCAAGCAGTGATAGGAGCAGATAATCAAAAGATGTCACAGACAAAAGAACACAGAGGTGTTGAAATTGGTGTTATTATCTAAACAAATGTGCTAATTAAGAATGGATGGTAGGGCACTCAAGGTATAGCTCTAGTGGGGGTGGGGGGGCATAAATGACTTAAAAATAATGGAAATAGGTGGGAAAAGAAAAATCTATATAAATTATTGGAAAAAACAAAAGGAAGGGGGAAGAAACAGAAAGGTGGTGGGGATGGAGGAGGGAGCTCAGGACCTAAAGTTGTTGAATTCAATATTCAGTCCGGAAGGCTGTAAAGTGCCTAGTCGGAAGATGAGGTGCTGTTCCTCCAGTTTGCGTTGGGCTTCACTGGAACAATGAAGCAAGCCAAGGACAGACATATGGGCAAGGGAGCAGGGTGGAGTGTTAAAATTTCAAGCGACAGGGAGGTTTGGGTCATTCTTGTGGACAGATCGCAGGTGTTCTGCAAAGCGGTCGTCCAGTTTACGTTTGGTCTCTCCAATGTAGAGGAGACCGCATTGGGAGCAACGAATTCAGTAGACTAAGTTGGGGGAAATGCAAGTGAAATGCTGCTTCACTTGAAAGCAGTGTTTGGGCCCTTGGACGGTGAGGAGAGAGGAAGTGAAGGGGCAGGTGTTACATCTTTTGCGTGGGCATGGGGAGGTGCCATAGGTGGGGGTTGAGGAGTAGGGGGTGATGGAGGAGTGGACGAGGGTGTCCCGGAGGGAAAGATCCCTATGGAATGCTGCCGGGGCGGGGGTGAAGGGAAGATGTGTTTGGTGGTGGCATCATGCTGGAGTTGGCGGAAAGGGCGGAGGATGATCCTTTGAATGCGGAGGCTGGTGGGGTGATAAGTGAGGACAAGGGGGACCCTATCATGTTTCTGGGAGGGAGGAGAAGGCGTGAGGGCGGATGCGCGGAAGATGGGCCAGACATGGTTGAGGGCCCTGTCAATGACCGTGGGTCGAAAATCTCGATTAAGGAAGAAGGAGGACATGTCAGAGGAACTGTTTTTGAAGGTAGCATCATCAAAACAGATGCAACGCAGGCGAAGGAACTGAGAGAATGGGATGGAGTCCTTACAGGAAGCAGGGTGTGAGGAGCTGTAGTCGAGGTAGCTGTGGGAGTCGGTTGGCTTGTAATGGATATTGGTGGACAGTCTATCACCAGAGATTGAGACAGAGAGGTCAAGGAAGTGAAGGGAAGTGTCAGAGATGGACCACGTGAAAATGATGGAGGGGTGGAGATAGGAAGCAAAATTAATAAATTTTTCCAAGTCCCGACGAGAGCATGAAGCAGCACCAAAGTAATCATCGATGTACCAGAGAAAGAGTTGCGGAAGGGGGTCGGAGTAGGACTGCAACAAGGAATGTTCCAAATACCCCATAAAGAGACAGGCATTGCTGGAGCCTATGCGGGTACCCATAGCCACACCTTTTATTTGGAGGAAGTGAGAGGAGTTGAAGGAGAAATTGTTCAGTGTGAGAACAAGTTCAGCCAGACGGAGGAGAGTAGAGGTGGATGGGGATTGTTCGGGCCTCTGTTCGAGGAAGAAGCATAGGGCCCTCAGACCATCCTGGTGGGGGATGGAGGTGTAGAGGGATTGGACGTCCATGGTGAAGAGGAATCGGTTGGGGCCAGGGAACTGGAAATTGTTGATGTGACGTATGGTGTTAGAGGAATCACGGATGTAGGTGGGAAGGGACTGGACAAGGGGAGAGAGAAGGGAGTCAAGTTAACATGAAATGAGTTTCGTGGGGCAGGAGCAAGCTGACACGATCGGTCTACCGGGACAGTTTTGTTTGTGGATTTTGGGTAGGAGGTAGAAGCGGGCCGTCCGAGGTTGGGCGACTATCAGGTCGGAAGCTGTGGGAGGAAGATCCCCAGAGGAGATGAGGTCAGTGACAGTCCTGGAAACAATGGCTTGATGTTCAGTGGTGGGGTCATGGTCCAGGGAGAGGTAGGAGGAAGTGTCTGCGAGTTGACGCTCAGCCTCCGCGAGGTAGAGGTCAGTGCGCCAGACAACAACGGCACCACCCTTGTCAGCGGGTTTGATGACAATGTCAGAGTTGGACCTGTGAGAACGGAGCGTAGTAAGTTCAGAGAGACAGATTAGAATGGGTGAGAGGAGCAGAGAAATTGAGACGACTAATGTCGCGCCGACAGTTCTCAATGAAAAGATCAAGAGAAGGTAAGAATCCAGAGGGAGGGGTCCAGGTGGAGGGAGAATATTGGAGGTGGGTAAAAGGATCCATTGAACAGGGAGAGGACTCCTGCCCAAAGAAGTGAGCCCGGAGACGAAGACGGTGGAAGAAGAGTTCAGCATCGTGCCGAGCCCGAAATTCATTGAGATGAGGGCGTAAGGGTATAAACTATGTCCTTTGCTAAGCACTAAACGTTCAGCGTCGGAGAGGGGAAGGTCAGGGGGTATAGTGAATACACGGCTGGGGCTGGGATTGGAAGATGGGGTGGGTTGGAGGGACAGGCAGGGGTGGAGGGTGCTAGCTGGGTGTTGGTGTCGATGAGTTGTTGAAGGGCTCACTTCTTTGGGCAGGAGTCCTCTCCCCGTTCAACGGATCCTTTTACCCACCTCCAATATTCTCCCTCCACATGGACCCCTCCCTCTGGATTCTTACCTTCTCTTGATCTTTTCATTGAGAACTGTCGGCATGACATTAGTCGTCTCAATTACTCTGCTCCTCTCACCCATTCTAAACTCTCTCTCTCTGAACTTATTGCACTCCGTTCTCTCAGGTCCAGCCCTGGCATTGTCATCAAACCCGCTGACAAGGGTGATGCTGTTGTTGTCTGGCGCACTGACCTCTACCTTGCAGAGGCTGAGCATCAACTCGCAGACACTTCCTCCTACCTCTCCCTGGACCATGAACCCATCACTGAACATCAAGCCATTGTTTCCAGGACTGTCACTGACCTCATCTCCTCTGGAGATCTTCCTCCCACAGCTTCAAACCTGATAGTCGCCCAACCTCGGACGGCCCGCTTCTACCTCCTACCCAAAATCCACAAACAGAACTGTCCCGTTAGACCGATCGTGTCAGCTTGCTCCTGCCCCACGGAACTCATTTCTCGTTATCTTGACTCCCTTCTCTCTCCCCTTGTCCAGTCCCTCCCCAACTACATCCGTGATTCCTCTGACACCTTACGTCACATCAACAATTTCCAGTTCCCTGGCCCCAACCGATTCCTCTTCACCATGGACGTCCAATCCCTCTACACCTCCATCCCCCACCAGGATGTTCTGAGGGCCCTTAGCTTCTTCCTCGAACAGAGGCCCGAACAATCCCCATCCACCACTACTCTCCTCCGTCTGGCTGAACTTGTTCTCACACTGAACAATTTCTCCTTCAACTCCTCTCACTTCCTCCAAATAAAAGGTGTGGCTATGGGTACCCACATGAGCGCCAGCTATGCCTCTCTCTTTATGGGGTATGTGGAACATTCCTTGTTCCAGTCCTACTCCGGCCCCCTTCCACAACTCTTTCTCTGGTACATCGATGATTACTTTGGTGCTGCTTCATGCTCTAGCCGGGACTTGGAAAAATTTATTAATTTTGCTTCCAATCTCCACCCCTCCATCATTTTCACGTGGTCCATCTCTGACACTTCCCTTCCCTTCCTTGACCTCTCTGTCTCAATCTCTGGTGATAGACTGTCCACCAATATCCATTACAAGCCAACCGACTCCCACAGCTACCTCGACTACAGCTCCTCACACCCTGCTTCCTGTAAGGACTCCATCCCATTCTCTCAGTTCCTTCGCCTGCGTTGCATCTGTTTTGATAATGCTACCTTCAAAAACAGTTCCTCTGACATGTCCTCCTTCTTCCTTAATCGAGGTTTTTGACCCACGGTCATTGACAGGGCCCTCAACCGTGTCTGGCCCATCTTCTGCGCACCCGCCCTCACGCCTTCTCCTCCCTCCCAGAAACATGATAGGATCCCCCTTGTCCTCACTTATCACCCCACCAGCCTCCGCATTCAAAGGATCATCCTCCGCCATTTCCGCCAACTCCAGCATGATGCCACCACCAAACACATCTTCCCTTCACCCCCGCCCCGGCAGCATTCCATAGGGATCATTCCCTCCGGGACACCCTCGTCCACTCCTCCATCACCCCCTACTCCTCAACCCCCACCTATGGCACCTCCCCATGCCCACGCAAAAGATGTAACACCTGCCCCTTCACTTCCTCTCTCCTCACCGTCCAAGGGCCCAAAAACTGCTTTCAAGTGAAGCAGCATTTCACTTGCATTTCCCCCAACTTAGTCTACTGCATTCGTTGCTCCCAATTCGGTCTCCTTTACATTGGAGAGACCAAACATAACTGGGCGACCGCTTTGCAGAAGACCTGTGGTCTGTCCGCAAGAATGACCCAAACCTCCCTGTCGCTTGCCATTTTAACACTCCACCCTGCTCCCTTGCCCACATGTCTGTCCTTGGCCTGCTGCATTGTTCCAGTGAAGCCCAACGCAAACTGGAGGAACAGCACCTCATCTTCCGACTAGGCACTTTACAGCCTTCCG
Source organism: Carcharodon carcharias (assembly GCF_017639515.1). Classification (NCBI taxonomy): domain Eukaryota; kingdom Metazoa; phylum Chordata; class Chondrichthyes; order Lamniformes; family Lamnidae; genus Carcharodon; species Carcharodon carcharias. Next base: position 109,702,179 of record NC_054485.1, read on the forward strand.
GACTGAATATTGAATTCAACAACTTTAGGTCTTGAGCACCATCCCCACCCCCTTTCTGTTTCTTCCCCCTTCCTTTTTTTTTCCAATAATTTATATAGATTTTTCTTTTCCCTCCTCTTTCCATTATTTTTGAATCTTTTATGCCCCCCCACCCCCACTAGAGCTATACCTTGAGTGCCCTACCATCCATTCTTAATTAGCACATTCGTTTAGATAATATCACCAACTTCAACACCTCTGTGTTCTTTTGTTCTTTTGTCTGTGACATCTTTTGATTATCTGCTCCTATCACTGCTTGCTTGTCCCTACAACCACACCCCCCGCCTCCACTTCTCTCCCCCCCACCACCTTAAACCAGCTCATGTTTCACCCCTCTCCTTGGATTCACCTAGTTCTGTTGAAGGATCATGAGGACTCGAAACGTCAACTCTTTTCTTCTCCGTCAATGCTGCCAGACCTGCTGAGTTTTTCCAGGTAATTCTGTTTTTTTTTTGGATTTCCAGCATCCGCAGTTTTTTTGTTTTTATCTCTGTGAATAGGAAACATTTTCTGTTTTGAATGGAAAGGCAACGGGACCAGAGAGTTTATTTATGAGTTAAGCTTCAGCCTTGAAGCTTTGAAGGTGTCTGGCAGAAATTCAATTTGATCTTTTAAAAACATTGCTGAAATTGTATTAGAGGAACTTTTCTTTAAAAGGCAACTACTATTGCTTTTGGTAGACATCAAATTAAAGACATGTCTTACTGAATATTTTTCCAAATGAGGCTAAGTGGTAAACATCAGAAATTGAAAATTAGTTTAAGGGAGAGGAAGGATAAATAAAGGAGATATTGGAAATTCTTCCCCTTATTCCATGTTATAGACTACATGGTTGTTATATATATTCGAAAATGATTTAGGAGCTATATTTTTGACATGTAGGTAGACATGTATATCCAGAATGCCACATCACTGACTATTGCATGATGGTTAGTGTACCAAAGTAATAATGTATCATTCCACAGCTCATGGAGAGATCTGGAGAAATGCACAGCATCTCAGCTCCGATATTTGTATCTAAAATTCTAATTACTTTGGACTTCTGGGAACCATAAATCATAACATGGTGGCAGCAGCTGTTTGTGAGTAAAACCCAAACCATATAAATGCTGAATTAGTTTGAGAAAAATCAACTCAAATTAGTATAGAAAGAGAAAAAAAACTGAGTGAACTGCATGAAAACGAAATGATTGCTGCCACAACCATGAATACACAGCTCTAACTCAGGATGAAATGGGAGGCCGATGATGTTGTGGAAGCATTTGATAAGTTTAAACAAGAGTGTAAATTGACATGAAGTAAACATAAATCATTAGCTGAAGCTTAACACTCAAGCACAGAGTAACATCATCCTGCTCAGACTATATCAGAAGATCTTTCCTGAAAACTTGAAAGAAAATGGTTACCTAAAGAAAGATGCCCTGAAATTCAGCAATGTCAAACTAACAGCATCTGGTGGAACTGAGATTCGACAGCTCAGAATGTCCCAAATCAGAGGGACACACAAAGGGAAAGCTGTTAACTGCGTGTTCTGTGTTGCTGAAACAGGTGGCCCTGCTTTCCTGGGTTGAGCAGATGTGAAGAGTTGCAGCTTACTCAGTAAACCATGAGATGATGGAGGCGGCACTGAGGGTTGAAGGTAGTACATCCACTGGAAAATGTCCTCCAACCAGATGCAAGAAAGATCTGCTCCTAATGTATCCAGAGTATTTTGTTGAGACGGTTGGATGCTTTGAGGGTTTTGAGTACAAAAACACAAGAAATAGGAGCAGGAGTAGACCATATGGCCTGTCGAGCCTGCTCCACCATTACTATGATCATGGCTGATCTTGGGGCTTCAACTCCATTTTCTTGCCTGTTCCCCATTTCCCTTAATTCACTGAGAAACCAAAAATCCGTCTAACCCGATCTTAAGTATAGAGTCAATGATTTATCACATTGCCATTGATCCAGAGAAGAAACTGATGATTCACCAATCACATAAATTACCGATAGAATTAAAAGGAAACATTGAGAACGAACTCCAGGAAATGGAAGAAAAGAAAGTGATTGTCAGAGTCCCAGAGCCTACAGATTGGGTGAGTTTCATCAATGTGAGAGAGAAGCCAAATGAATGTCTACGAATTTGCCTGGATCCCAAAGATCGTAATCAAGCAATTAAGAGAGATCACTGCCCCCATTCCAACACTGGAAGAGATCACACCAGCACCAACAGGGGCAAAGGTTTTCACCAGGTTTGTTGCCAGAAATGGCTACTGGACTTAAAGCTTGACAAAAAATCTTCACTGTTGACAACATTCAGCACATGTTTTAGACAGTACAAATTCCTGCCTTTTGGCCTTGAAGTGAGCCAGGATATGAGAAATGTAGGTGAGAAATATGAGAAATATAGGTGAGAAAAAGTATATTAAAATTAAAACATAAATATTAATTTTTTTCTCACCAATTTCCATTATTAGTTTTTAAATTTATTTCCATTCATTGTTTTATCCCCACCTTTTAAGCTATTTTGATCTTTTCTCCCACACTGTCCCCTCCCCCTACCTCCACTAGGGCCATCTGTCACTGGCTCATCCTGCTTTCTACCCTTTATGACACCATTAGCACCTCCTTCAGCCATTACCACCACCATCAACATCCCTTCAGCCTTTTGTTTATGACATCTTTTGCAATCTTTCCTTTGCCTCCATCCATCACTGGCCTTCTATCCAGTTTAACCCCCTTAAACAGTGTATATTTCACCACATTTCTACTTCTCTTTCGTTCAGAAGAAGAATCATGCGGACTCGAAACGTTAACTCTGTCTTCCTCTCCACAGATGCTGTTAGACCTGCTGAGTTTTTCCAGCAATTTTTGTTTTTGTTTCAGATTTCCAGCTTCCGGAGTATTTGCTTTTATCTTAAAGTCAAACCGTGTCCTGAGAAAGTCACAGCCATCTCTGAGATGGAACAACAAAGAGTTGAGATGTTTCCTTGGCTTGATTCAGGTCTTGAGCTCTTTCATACCTCACACACAAAACACACAGCAAACCTGACTAGAGAAGATGCTGAGCACCCGTGACAAGAGTCACATGAGAGGAGCTTCAACAAGCTCAAAGAAGTAATGTGATTCAAGGAGACAAGTCTGTCATACGACAACCTGTCACTCTGCAAGTAGATGCATAAGGACTGGGAGCATCCCGGGTACAAGAGGGAAAAGTGATAGCATTTGCATTAACAGGGCTGGGACCAGATATGCTTTTGGCAGTCATGTATTGATTGAGAAGTTCAATCCACAGCTTTCTGGGAGAAAGTTCATTGTGGAGAATGATCATTGTTCACTTGAGCAGATCTGCAAGAAAAATTTGTGTACAGCAGCGGCAAGGCTGCAGAGGTTACTCTTGATGATTCAGAGTAATCATTTCACTTTGATATACAAGCCAGCAAGTGAAATGGTGCTTGGAGATGCATTAATTCATTTGTCACTACATGCGAAACATGAAATAAAATTTTGAGGTGTAAAAACCCATCACTTAGAGATGAACCCAACAAAGATGAATTGTTATGTATGCTCTCTCAGCTAGCAATCCAGCGGATGGCCTAATGGGTTCAGCAATCTCAGTCAGCAATACAGCAGTATTAGACTATTAGAGATAACATCTCACGAGAAGATAGTGTTCTGGAGGCCAGATCCAGAATCATCGTATCCAAAACGATGCAGAAAGATAGAGGAAGGCCCCATGGGAATGGTGAAGTGTAAGCTCAGAAGCAGTTCAGCTGTGTACTAGATATACATCTACAAAGACATCAAAAGAAAGGTTCTACATGCAGTGAATGCCAGAGGTATAGAAATGCACAGCAGAATGACTGAAATACCATTCAGACCATGGCATGTTGAGGGGGGGTTAATTTATTCACACACAATCAAGAATGAATTCTCTATCCCAGAAGGCTGTGGAGGCTCAATCATTCTGTTCAAAGCAGAGGTTGATAGATTTCTAGAAACCAATAACATTAGGGGATATGGGGATAGTGCCGGGAGATGGCCTTGAGGCAAAAGATCAGCCATGATCGTGTTAAATGGCAGAGCAGGCTCAAGGGGCCGAATGGCCTACTCCTGCTCCTATGTTCCTAATGGTGCCTCATGGTACCAGGCTATTATTCAAAGTTGCTTTTCTCTGAAAGGGGAAAGATTTGACAGCAACAACAACCACCTCAGCAGTATGGCTTCTGTTTACTAAGCAAGGGATTCCTGAAAGAATAATCTGTCATAAGTGAACCCAATTCACCTCATCACCACATTACCTAAGGGGAACATGGGTTTACAGAAGGACACGTCCAGGCGGTCAAGAGAACCCTCATGAAATGCCAAGAGACAGAGGAGGACCCAAACCTTATCTTATTGTCACTCTGACCTACACCGCAGAGCTATTCAATGGCAGAAAATTCAAGGGAACTTTACCAAGCAAATGACCAGGAGGAAGTAGACAACAATTCACTGATGAAGAGGTAGGAGGAGGTCAACACTTCCAACAGGATGCTAAATCCTTGCCTGAGTTACTGAGAGGATAATCTGTACATGTACAGGATACAAAGCTGAAAACCTGTAACCAGCAAAAGTTGTTGGTGAAGCTGAGACTCCAAAGTCTTACATCACCGAGACTGAAACCAGTAATCAGATGAAGAGGGAAAGGTTCCATAATCGACCTACATCTAGGCTGGAAAAGCAGAAAAGGTCTTCAATAACAGCAACATCACTAAGCAGTGAGACAACATCACCAACAAGCAGCGCAACATCAACAACATCACCAGCAAGTGACACAACAGCAGCAACATTAAGCACAACTCCGAAAACATCAAGAGCAGCACACACAACATCACCAACTCATCACTGAGAACGATAACTACCAAAGTCACGAGATGGAGGCACAACATCCCACCACCTTAGCGATACCGTCAATGATGTTTCTGAGAAAAGAAAATAAGCTATAAAAGACTCTTAAGGTGTCAATTTAATTACAAAATTTGATAGTTAATTGTCCTTAGTTTAGACAGAATATAAAAAAGTTAATGGTTGGAACAGTTATATTGATAAGTAGAGGCATTATAGTTTAAAGAAAGAGGGTTGTTATATTTTTATATTATTCAAAAAGGGTTGTGATGTGCATGTATACATGTATATCTAGAATGCCCCATTACTCACTATTACACTCTGGTCAATGTACCGAAAAGCACAATGTATTATTCCACAGCACATGGAGATCTGGAAGAATAAACTTGATGAAAATCTCTCGTATCTGTGACTACAAGTCTGATTATTTCAAATTCTGGGTATCACAATAATAACATTAAACTTTCCCAGTTCTGATAAAAGGTGATTGACCTGAAATGTTGGCATGGATTTTCACACAATCGTAACAACTCCATTTAAAAATGGCACGTGGGATCTGATTCAGGGATTCCGCCCCCAATTCAGGTCATCCCCACCCCCACCAGCCCCCCACCACAGCCCCCCCTCCCCCACCCTCCTCACCCAACCCCAACGCCCACCCCCACTGCACGCCCCCCATCCCCACCAACCCCCCACCGCAGCACCCTCAATCCCCACCTCACGCCCCCCCACCGCACCCCCCACACCGCAAATTTTGCTGACACAGGATAAAGTTGTGACGAGAAAGCCCACACTCTGCACTCTCGACCTTGCCAGCTCCATTGTGGGGTCAGGTGAATCATAGCCCTCCCCAATTTTTGCCGAGTCGGGCCAGCTTCTCCTTGACTCATGGATCATGGCCCCACAGAGGAGTTGTGACTCATAGTACGGATTTAGGAGCCTTTTGAAAGCTAAGGTCAAAAGGTCTTACTTATGCCCCACATGTCCTTTTCATGTACCTACCATTACCCCCCTCCATTCCAACCCAGTGCCAACCCATTCCCTCCATCCATCCCATCACTCCTTATAGACTCCATGTGAACTCATGGCCCTTCCATGCCCATTAACCCAGTGTACATGATGTATAGACCCAGTGAGCCAGAAAGTAACAATGGCACTCATGGAACTGCTCAGAAATAAAAACATATTCACAAATCATCTTTTGAAAACGTATCACTGTTTTTACAGCCGAAGTGGCTGAGAGTCCAGACTCATTAAAGGATTATCTCAGTGAGGTTCTGTTTTGACACCTGGAGAAAAGCCTTGCCTTTGCTTGATTGACATCTTTCAGTAGTTATATTACATTTTCTGTCTGTGATCAGCTTTGTTGATGTCTCAGTGTTTATTTTCACAACATTAAGGGGTGTTGAAGCTGCTGTATTTGATACTTTAATGGTCTGTCTGACACTTTTACAGGGTTGTAGGAACAACAGTGCTTTTTTCAAAAGACAATTTGTGAATGGGTGTTTTTATAGCACTTCCACACAAGTCATTGTTACCATATGGCTCATTAATTCTGTACATAGTGTACACTAGGTATAAGGCTATAGAAGGGCCATAATTTGGATTGAGTTGACTTAGGAACACAGGATCAAGGAGCAGGAGTACGCCATACAGCTCCTCGAGCCTGCTTTCCCATTTGATAACATCATAGCTGAACCGATTGTGGCCTCAACACTACTTTCCTGTCTGCAGCCCCATAACTCGAGACTCACTTGTGTGTCAAAAATTTATCAAACTCAGCATTGAGTAAGTTCAATGACCCAGCCTCCACTGCTCTCTAGTGAGGAGAATACAGACTAATGACCATCTGAGAGAGAAATAAAATCCCCTTGTCTCAGTTTTCAATGGGAGACCTCTTATTTTTAAACCTTGTACCCTAGTTCTTGTCTCCCCGACAGGAGGAAATATCCTGCTGGTATCCATCCTATCAAGTACCCTAAGAAACTTATATGTTTCAATAAGATCTTCAGGATTATATAAGTTTCAATAAGATACTATCAACATATTTAAAAGCCTCTGTGCACAAACATTGCAGAAATCCACTAAAATTGGTTTTCCTTTGTGTAGTGCCCATTCCCTTGTTTTTTGTGTAATACGTCACATCTCTTGGGAGTACTCACGAGTGATGACTGGGGAGATTTGTCTGCTTGTTCACTGAATAGTAACTCTGTATTGGTTCTGCAGTATGATGAAGTGTGCACGGTTGGAATAGGTATACATGATTTCACAATGTTCAGCACCATTCGCGACTCCTCAGATACTGAAGCAGTTCATGTTCAAATGCAGTAAGACCTGGACAACATACAGGCTTGGGCTGACAAGTGGCAAGTAACATTCACACCACACAAGTGTCAGGCAATGACCATCTCAAACAGGAGGGAATCAAACCAGTGATCCTTGACATTCAATGTCATTACTATCACTGAATCCCCCACGTCTAACATCCTAGGATTCAGAAACTGAATTGGACTTGCCATATAAATACAGTGGCTACAAGAGCAGGTCAGAGGCTAGGAATCCTGTAGCGAATAACTGTTAAGAAGATGTAATAATTCTTATAATGTTCTTGGATTTTATTGTAAAATAGACTAATAGTGGGATGTGTCTGTGTGCCTATATGTGTCAGTGTATGTATGAAACTTAATTGAATTATCCTGGGTGCTTTGACCTCAGAAGGGAGGTCAGCTTTGAAATGTTAGTTGGATAACCATGGGGAAGTTTAGAAAGATAGGTATCAGCGGAACCTTTGCATTTTGAAATAAACCAGATTAGATTGTTTTCAAAGGAGGGGTGAAATGTGTCACATCGTTAGGTGAAGTTTAGAAACAGTGTGTTTATTTTTGCTGAAGATTACTGGAAAATCTTACTGCTATGACAGGATTTTATTATTGGGGAGATAAAGTCCAAAGACAGAGTGAAACAATGGGTGTTTGCATTCAAAGAGGAAGATATGTATAAAGAAGAAAATACTGTTTTGTAAGGGAAGGCATTTTTAAAATTTCATAAGGATGTGAAAAAGCCTTCAGCAGCTACGCCTCAAGCTGCTGTCTTCAGGGACTAAAGTAAAGAGAATGCGCTCCAAATGCTACTTGTTCGGGGTATCATGATTCTTTGCCTGGGTCTTTTAAAATCTATGTGTCTTTCTGTTGCATTGAGGAAAGTATAACTGGGAGTTAGATTGAGTAGGGGATTTGAAGTTATCATAGTAGTAATTTGTCGATCTATGTATGTATTAAAAATCATTTCACTATTAATATGTGTTCACTCTACATTTGTAAAAAAAAAACCTATTAGATTTGGTGGTCTTATTCCTACTGAATTCAAGGCAGGCATCTCAAAATTTATACAAATTGAAAATTAATTGTGACAGTTGTTTCAAGTTCCCCTCTGGGATTTGAACAGCTCAGCATTTACCGTCGGCAGTGTCATAACATTCTTGGGGGCTCTTTGTGGGATAGGTTTGAAATACCTTGATTTGTTTGGAGTTGGTGAATCTTAAGGTTACGAGTTGGAGAAGCAATTTGAATTGAGAAGTTGGGGTGAGGCTTTTTGTAGTGGTGAGACTGTAGTGCGACTTTAGCAGTTGCTCAGACTAGTTTGGGAGTTAAAATAATAACTTTGGCCTGCTTACAAAAGGTAACTAAAGTTAAGTTACTGGAATTGGTGGATACATTACAATTGGGGTTACCTGCAGGGATTAATAAAGCAGATATAATTGAAGGTATAACACAACATTTGAAGTTGGAAGTGATACCTGGCACTAGTGAGTCACAGCTGGAGGTAGTGAGACTTCAGTTGGAAATGAAGAGGTTTGAACTTGAACAAAGGAACTAGAAAAATTGAGGGAGAGGCAGCAGAAAAGGAAAGGGCATTTCAAAGTGGGAAAGCAGAAAGACAAGAGAAAGAAAGGAAGCTAGAACTGGAATTCCAGGCCAGAGAGAAGGATAAAGAAAGAGAGGCAAGGGAAAGTGAGAAGGAAAGAGAACGGGCAAACCAACTGCAAAGGCTGGAAGTTAAAAAAGAGACCTCATATTCTGAGGAAAGTTCTGATGATGGAAAAACATTTAATTTAAAACCCAGTGGGGAGATGTTCAAATTTGTACAAGTTCTTCCAAAGTTTGAGGAAAGAGATGTTGAAGCATTCTTTATTTCATTTGAGAAGATATCCATGAATGAATAATAGAAAAATAAATTCAGCTCACATTGTGCCGCTCAGCCTGCTGGCCGATGATGTGCACTGCAGAGTTTGGTGATATTCTCCCAACGTAAGCACTGGGTTTTCAACGGTTCTCCTTGGGCTCTGTCTTCCTCATCTTTGTCTTGATGTTACTATGGATGGTGACCAAGGACAGGTCCTTGCCCACCGGTTGGCCTGCAATCACTGGACCCGTGGTGTCCAAAATGTAAAATATCTGGGGTAATCAGAGTGAGTTGTTGAAGTGACATTTGAGTGTAATAGATCCCAGGGATGGAATCTCCCAGTCATTGTACGCAGTGAGTTTGGCGTTGGTTGGTTGAAACATCACTTGCCATTTCTGTAGGTACCTACATTTCAGTGTGTGAAATGGAATGATGTTTACACTTGTACTGGTATCCAGTTTTGCACATGGGTTATTGTGCCCCTTCAGCTATGGGCATATTAATCTGGATGTTGGCAAAGGTTTCTGTTGGCATCACTGTGCCAATATATTCTTTGATGTTCACCAGGCTGATTGTCAGTTCACTTTCACTGTTGGTGGTCTGGTCATTCTCACCTGACCGTGTAGCTCGGCCAGACATGTCGTGGATCTTCTCTTGATGCTGTTTAGTGCACATCCTTGGTTTGTTGGAATGCTGTATCTGTCCGGCCTCTGGTTGTGGTTTCTCATGACATTGAACCACTTCTTTTGGCCTTTGCTTTCAGCACCCCCACTTCCAATGTCCTCTAGTGCCACATAAATTGAATACAGCATTAAAAGCTGGGCAATTTCTGGATGTATGCATAAACTAAATTAACAAACCAAGGGACAAATGAAAAGGCAGCCCCTTAAAAGGGAAACTGCAAAAACAAAAGACAAAATTTGAAGCAAACTTACAAACATTAAACCAAAATGTGATCAAAGGGATGAATGAAACAACCCAGTGCCCACCGAGAACGGAAGGCCTCGACGGTGCCGGCAGGGACTGCGTGCTCCGTCTCCAGGGAATCCCAGCCGCAAGCATAGGCACAGAAGACGGGGAGACAGTCGGGCCTGATGACCCCCTTGATCATCCACTGCCTGGGCCTGATAATGGCCAACTTGGCCGGGTCCAGGAGCAGGTTCACGAGGAGATCCTCCTCCCTCCCCATCTCCCTCCTCATTGGGTGCCCGCAGATCAGGAGCTTGGGACTGAAGTTCAAGCAAAACAGAAGCAAAATGTTCTTCAAGTAACTAAAAAGCGGGTGCAGCCTACAACAACCTATATAATTGTGGTCCACGGACTCCAAAAGGCACAAGACACAGACATCTTGGGAGTCTGTGAACCGACACATGCTACGGTTGTATGGGACTGCTGCCTGCAACACCATCCACCCCTGGTCCCTGATGGAAAGGAGTAGGATTTCCATGTAGAGAACCTCCCTACTGCGGACTTCCGCCACTGAAGGGCAACAAGTTATGCCAGGGCGTGTCCGGGCGGTGGCTGAGGGAAAGGGAGTGAAGGGTGTGCAGCAGCAGCCCATACTGGAACCCCCTTCGCACCATGCTAAAGGACACAGAGGGCATTTCCGCGAGGTGACTCAGGTTGCAGGGCTCCAGCTCCATTGAGGGTTTGGGATTTGGGGCGAATGTGGAATTCCGTCCAAACAGGGGTACGCTCTGAAGGAAGGTCACTGCACACCTGCACCATCCCGAGACCCAAAATGACATCAGGGCTGGGCATGACCGTCCTAAGGTCTTGAATGGCATTGGCTGCGAGCCAGATACCTACCGATTCACTATGTGCCAAATCCTGCAGAAGCATCCAGCCCACTCCTCCACCACCCGACACATCCCCTGTCCTGGTCACCCCGGCAGCCACTGAAAATGGTGGAGGTGCAGATTCCTGAGCAGCGGCTCTCTGACGATTTTGATACTCTTCAACAACTTCATCACTCACACATGGGCATAGATCAGACGAGAAGACTCGTAAGAGGGTCAGTCTATTGGCCGGGTATGAACAATGACATTGAAGTCATCATCAAGAAGTACAAGGCATGTCAAGAGCACATGCCAATCAACATAAAGCACCATTGATTCCACATAAAGTTCCTACGCATCCTTGGCCCAAAGTCAGATTGTACCTCTTTCATGTCCATGGCACGTTCTTCATCGTCATTGTCGACTACTTTACAAATACCCAATTATTCGACAATTGCACAATATGTTAAGCATAACTGCCATGTGCTCTCTTAAGGGCTATTTTCAGTTTATTTGGTGTGCCTAGAGAGATCATTATGGATAACAGTCTATAATTTATTGGTAAACCATTTTGAGATATGTATGAGAAATGGAATATCAATCACACTACTTCTTCTCCTCATTACTCTAGATCGAACAGCCTAGCTGAACAAATGATTCATGCAGTGAAATCCTTAATTCTCAAATGTAGACAGACCAAGCAAAATCTACACATTGCAATGTTACATCTCAGAACAACACCTTAAATGCAACTATTCCATCACCGGCAGGGCACATGCTTGGCAGACCAGTGCATACCAACTTACCAACTCTTACCCACTCGAGTTCCTCAGAAACTAGAGAGCAAATTTTAAAACTACAAGATAAGGTGACTAATGTGCACAATAAAAATTCAGGTACAGAATTGGGAAATTTACAGTTGGGGCAATGACTTTGCGTCCAAGATCCCACAAGCAACCAGCTGAGGTGACAAGGATTTATTCGGAATCAAGGTCCTGTGAAGTCATTACACACAAAGGTGCAACGGTGAAACATAACCGGAGACAAATCAGATCCATTCCAGCTCTTCGACCACCGTACAGTCCTATTGCATCCAGGACAAGATCCCAAATACAACCAGGAACAATATCCAAGAATGACAATCCCACAGATCACTGTGAGCAATTAAAGAAATCTCCAGACGAAGTTACCATTGCAAGATCTGGGAGTACCAGCAGATTATCTTTACGCTTTAGAGACTCACAGATTCATCAGTTCTATGCACTTGTGTAATGGGGACTAAACATGAGCATGTATTGTAAATAGTTATACTTCTTTGAAAGAGGGGAAGGTGACATTCAAACAAAGCGCAGTGAGCACAACTTACAGTGAGTGAGAGAGAGAGGCAAATTGACAGGCAGAGAGAGGTGAGATCGTGACTGATAGAGTGAGAGCGTGTGTGACGTGCACAGAGAGGGAGAGAGAGAGAAAGAGGGGGCATCATAGGCAGTGAGAGGGAGAGGGTGAGAAAAACAGAGAGAATGACGGAGAGAGAGAATTTGCCAGGCAGAGAGAGCACGTGAATGGCAGTGAGAGACAGAGAGAGACAGAGAGTGACAAGCAGAGAGAGAGAGGGAGTTAGAGAGAGTGACAGGTGGCCACGACAAGCAGAGCGGAAGAAGGGGCACAACATAGGGAGTAGGATCATGACAGACATAACAGCATAAGAAATGGGAACAGGAGTAGACCATTCAGCCCCTTGAGGCTGCTCCGCCATTCAATACGATCATGGCTGATCTGCTTGTGCTTCAAATTCCACATTCCCGTCTACCCCCCGAGAACCTCTGGTTCCCTTGCCTAACAAGAATCTCTCTACCTCTGCCTTCAAAATATTCAGTGACCCCGCCTCCACCACCTTCTGAGGCAGAGTTCCAAATTCCTACAACCTTCAGAGAGAAAAAAATTTCTTCTCATCTCTGTCCTAAAAGAGCAACACCTAATTTTAAAACAGTGCCCCCTAGTTCTGGATTCATTCTCAAGAGGAACCATCCTTTCGATGTCCACCTTGTCGAGGCTCCGCTATATGGGCCACATCGTCCGCATGGCTGATACTTGACTCCCGAAACAAGCGCTCAACTGGGAGCTTCAATAGGGTAAGTGAACCCCAGGAGGGCAGAGGAAATGCTTCAAGGAAACCTTCAAAGGCTCTTTGAAAAAATGCAACACTCCACCAGCATCTGTGAGTCCCCAGATCAAGACTGCCTGAGGTGGAGGGTAAGCATCCAGGAAGGTGCTGAACACGTTGAACTTCATCGCGAAGGGCTATCTGAAGCCCAACATTGACAGCAAAAGGAGTGCGCAGCAACCCGGGCACCCCACCCACTGTACCCCTACCACCCCACCCACCCTTCCCCCTGCCACCTTCTGCCCCACCTGTGACAGAGACTGTAGATCACACATTGGACTCTTCAGTCACCTGAGAACTCATTTTTAGTGAGGAAACAATTCATCCTCGACCCCGGGGACAGCCTAAGAAGATGAACATTATGCAATGATTAGTGAACATCCCCACTTCTGATGTTATGACAGACGGGAGGTCATTAATGAAGCAGTGGAAGATGGTTGGACCTAGGACACTGCTCTGAGGAACTCCTGCAGTGATGTCCTGGAGCAGAAATGAGTGACCTCCAACAACCACGACCATCTTCCTTTGTGCTAGGTATGACTCAAACCAGTGTAGAGCTTTCCTCCTGATTCCCAGTGACTCCAGTTCTACCAGGGCTCCTTGATGCCACTCTCAGTGAAATGCTGCCTTGGTGTCAAGGGCAGTCACTCTCACCTCACCTCGGGAGTTCAGCTCTTTTGTCCATGTTTGAACCAAGGCTGAAATGAGGTCAAGAGCTGAGTGAACATGGCGGAACGCAAGCTGAGCATCAGTGAGCAGGTTATTGCTAAGCAAGTCCTGAGTGATAGCACTGTTGATACCCCCTTCTATTACTTTACTGATGATCAAGAGTAGACTAATGGGGTGGTGATTGGGCGGATTGGATTTGTCCTGCTTTTTATGTGCAGGACATACCTGGGTAATTTTCCATATTGCCGGGCAGATGCCAGTGTCTTAGCTGTACTTGAACAGCTTAGCAAGGCGGGCAGCAAGTTCTGAAGCACCAGTCAGTATTATTGCCAGAATATTGTCAGGGCCCATAGCCTTTGCACTGTCCAGTGTCTTCAGCCATTTCTTGATATCACGTGGAGTGAACCAAATTGGCTGAAGACTGGCATCTGTGATGTTGGGTTCCTCCAGAGAAGGCTGAGATGGATCATCCACATGACACTTCTGGCTGAAGATTGTTGCAAATGCTACAGCCTTATCTTTTTCACTGATGTGCTGGGGTCCCCCATCATTGAGGATGCAAATTTTGTGGAGCCTCCTCCTCCAGTGGGTTGTTTAATTGTCCACCATCATTCACAGCCGGATGTTGCAGGACTGCAGAGCTTAGATCTGATCCATTAGTTGTGGAATCGCTTAGCTCTGTCTATCACTAGCTGCTTATGCTGTTTGGTATGCAAGTAGTCCTGTGTTGTAGCTTCAGCAGGTTGGCACCCCATTTTTAGGTATGCCGGGTGCTGCTCCTGACATGCCCTCCTGCACTCTTCATTGAACCAGAGTTGATCCCATGACTTGGTGGTAATTGGAGAGAGGGGGATATGCTGAACCATGAGGTTACAAATTGTGGTTGAGTACAATTCTGCTGCTGATCATGTGCCTCATGGTTTCCCAGTCTTGAGTTGCTAGATCTGTTTGAAACACCACACATCATGATGGAGGCTATCCCCAAAGTGAAGGAGGGCCTTTGCCTCCACAATGACTGTGTAGTGGTCACTGCTACCATTACTGTCATGGACAGATGCATCTGCAGCAAGCATGTTGGTGAGGATAAAGTCAAGCATGTTTTTCCCTCTTGTTGGTTCCCTCACCACCTGCCGCAGACCCAATCTATCAGCTACGTCCTTTAGGACTCGGCCAGCTCGGTCAGTGGTGGTGCTCCCAATACAGTCTTGGTGATGGACATTGAAGTCCCCCACCCCGAGTGCGTTCTGAGCCTTTGTCATGCTCAGAGCTTCCTCCAAGTGATGTTTAACATAGAGCAGTACTGATTCATCAGCTGACAGGGGCATGGTAAGTGGCATCAGCAGGAGGTTTCCTTGCCCATATTTGACATAGTTCCATGAGATTTCATGGGATCCATAGTCAATGTTGAGGACTCCCAGGGCAACTCCCTCCTGACTGTATACCACTGTGCCACCACCTCTGCTGCTGGTGGGAGGGGACATATCCAGGGATGGTGATGGTGCTGTCTGGGACATTGGCTGTAGGCTATGATTCCGTCAGTATGACTATGTCAGGCTGTTGCTTGACTAGTCCGTGAGACAGCTCACCAAAAGTTGGCAATTTTTAGAAAGGAGGACTTTGTAGGGTTGACAGGGCTGAGTTTGCCTTTGTCGTTTCCGGTGCCTAGGTCAATGCCAGGTAGTCCATCCAGTTTCATTCCTTATTGACTTGTTTTTAATGATTTGATACAACTGAGTGGCTTGCTAGACTATTTCAGAGGACATTGTAAGTGGCAACCAGATTGCTGTGGGTCTGGAGTCACATGTAGGGCAGGACAGGTGAGGACGACAGATTTCTTTCCGTAATGGACATTCGTAAACCAGATGGGTTTTTACAACAATCGACAATGGTTTCATGGTCAACATTAGACTTATAATTCCAGATTTTAATTGAATTCAAATTTCACCATCTGCTTTGGTAGGATTTGGACCCAGGCCCCTGGAGCATTACCCTGGGCCTCTGGTATACTAGTCCAATGACAATGCCACTGCTTCCCTGTTGCCTGGAAGGATCCAGGTGCAGAGAAATTCAGGACAGCAGTAATGTGACTGCCACAAACAGTAATAGGGCTGGATTTTATGCTGAGGGTGGGATCCACACACCCTCATATAAATTTCAGGGGCAATCACACTGCTGCTGAGTCAACCAGCCTCAATTCAGCCAAAGTCAGGTGACCACCTGACACCTCCCCTGCTAGCCTTGAAATTATGAGGTGGGGTGAAACTGGGTATTGTGTAATCAGAAAGGAATAATTGGCAATCTAGTTGTGTGAAGCCCCTTGGGGTTGAGCGACCATTAGATGACAGAATTCTTTATTAAGATGGAGAATGACATAGTTGATTCTGAGACTAGGGTCCTGAATCTTAATAAAGGAAACTATGATGGTATGAGGCGTGAGTTGGCTATGATGGATTGGGAAATGTTACTTAAAGGGATGACGGTGGATAGGTAATGGCAAACATTCAAAGAGCGCATGGGTGAACTGCAACAACTGTTTCTTCCTGTCTGGCGCAAAAGTAAAACAGGAAAGGTGGCCAAACCATGGCTTACAAGGGAAATTAGAGATAGTATTAGATGCAAGGAAGAGGCATACAAATTGGCCAGAAAAAAACAACAGACCTGAGGATTGGGAGCACTTTAGAATTCAGCAAAGGAGGACCAACGGATTGATTAAGAAGGGGAAAATAGAGTACAAGAGTAAGCTTGCAGGGAACATAAAAACTGACTGTAAAAGTTTCTATAGGTATGTGAAGAGAAAAAGATTGGTGAAGACAAATGTAGGTCCTTTGCAGTCAGAAACAGGGGAATTTACAATGGGAACAAAGAAATGGCTGACCAGTTAAATACATACTTTGGTTCTATCTTCACAAAGAAGAACACAAATAACATACCAGAAATGTTGGGGAACACAGGGTTTAGTGAGAGGGAGGAACTGAAAGAAATCAGTATTAGTAAGGAAATGGTGTTGGGCAAATTGATGGGATTGAAGGCCGATAAATCGGCGGGGCCTGATAATCAACATCCCAGAGTACTTAAGGAAGTAGCCCTAGAAATATTGGATGCATTGCTGGTCATCTTCCGAGATTCTATAGACTCTGGAACAGTTACTACAGGTTGGAGGGTAGCTAATGTAACCCCACTATTTAAAAAGGGAGGCAGAGAGAAAACAGGGAATTATAGAGCAGTCAGCCTGACGTTGGTAGCGGCAAAAATTCTAGAGTCCATTGCAAAAGATTTAATAGCTGGAATGTGGAAAACAGTGGCAGAATCAGACAGATTTATGAAAGGGAACTCATGCTTGACAAATCTACTAGAATTATTCGAGGATGTAACTAGTAGAGTTGATGAGGGGGAGCCAGGGGATGTGGTTTATTTAGATTTTCAGAAGGCTTTCCACAAAGTTCCACATAGATTGGTATGTAAAATTAAAGCACATGGGATTCGGGAGTAGTGTATTGAGATGGATAGAAAACTGGTTGGCAGACAGGAAACAAAGAGTAGGAATAAACGGGTCTTTTTCCAAATGGCAGGCAGTGACTAGTGAGGTACCGCAGGGATCAGTGTTGGGACTCCAGTTATTCACAATATGTATTAATGATTTAGAGGAGAGAATTAAATGTAATATCTCCAAATTTGCGGATGACACAAAGCTGGGTGGGAGGGTGAGCTGTGAGGAGGATGCAGAGATGCTTCAGTGTGATTTGGACAAGCTGAGTGATTGGGCAAATGCATGGTAGATGCAGTATAATGTGGATAAATGTGAGGTTATCCATTTTGGTAGCAAAAACAGGAAGACAGATGATTATGTGAATGGCTATAAATTGAGAGAACCGAATGTGCAACGAGACCTGGGTGTCCTTGTACACCAGTCGCTGAAGGTAAGCATGCAGATGCAGCAGGCAGTAAATAAGGCAAATGGTATGTTGGTCTTCATAGCCAGAGGATTTGAGTACAGGAGCAGGGATGTCTTGCTGCAATTGTACAGGGCCTTGGTGAGACCACACCTGAAATATTGTGTGCAGTTTTGGTCTCCTTATCTGAGGAAGGATATACTTGCTCTAGATGGAGTGCAGCGAAGGTTTACCTGACTGATTCCTGGGATGGCGGGACTGACATATGAGGAGAGATTGAGTTGATTAGGATTATATTCGCTGGAGTTCAGAAGAATGAGGGGAGATCTCATAGAAACCTATAAAATTCTAACAGGACTAAACAGGGTAGATGCAGGAAGGATGCTCCCAATGGTGGGGGAGTCCAGAACCAGGGGTCACAGTCTGAGAATATGGGGTAGACTATTTAGGACTGAGATGAGGAGAAATTTCTTCACCTAGAGAGTGGTGAGCCTGTAGAATTCGTTACCACGGTAAGTAGTTGAGACCAAAACATTATATGCTTTCAAGAAGGAGTTAGATAAAGCTCTAGGGACGAAAGGAATCAAAGGGTATGGGGAGAAAGCAGGAGGAGGCTATTGAGTTGGATGATCAGCCATGATCATAATAAATGCTGAAGCAGACTCGAAGGGCCGAATGGCCTACTCCTGCTCCTAGTTTCTATGTTTCTGTGGGAATGGGTGAACCAGTGGCGGGTATGTCACCAAGGACATGGCACCCTAATTTACAGGTTCACTTGCCTGTTTGTCCGTCCATGAGTGGTCCGTAAAGTTCAGCCAATATTGTGCAGGTGAAAGTCCAGCTTTCAGTGCACAAATCTCCCTAAAATCCACTGGGGGAGAGGCTGCACCTTCCTCGGAGGTGAGGCACTGAGAAATCTAAGTGTCATCTTCTTGATCATCAATCCTGATGAGTGGGGATCCCCCATATACTTCTGGGTTGAGATTGAGGATTAAATTGGGGGTGGAATAGTGGTATTGTCACTGGACTGGAAATCCAGAGACCCAGTGTAAAGTTCTGGTGACCTGGGTTCCAAACCCACCACAACAGATGGTGGAATTTGAGCTCAATAAAAAAATGTAGAATTAAAAAAAGTCTAATGATGTTGTTGATTGTTATGAAAGCCCATCTGGTTCACTAATGTCCTACAGGGAAGGACATTTTAGCTGGTCTGGCCTATATGTGACTCCAGACCCACAGCAATGTGGTTGACTCTTAAAACACTCTCTGAACAAGGGCAACAAACGCTGGCCCAGCCAGCAATGCCCACGTCCCATGAACGAATAATAATTAAAAAATTGTGTGGGCGGGCTGACCACCCACACTGTGGTGGAGTAGACTCTGTGTGGACATTAGGGAAAAGACACTTTGTTGAGGGGAACTATAAACCAACAGAGTTAAGGCAGTCACAGTTCCTGCCTATTTAACTCCATTTAGTACCCACAGTGAGAGGGAAATCATAGGACAATCCAGACAAACAAATTTCACTGGCCCACTCACTCCCCCTATCATTTAATATGTTTATTTTATGTCCAGTATTACTGAAGACATGGGGGACATTGAACATTTGAAAGCTTTGATACCCAAATGTAATCGATCACTGATTGATCGTGGGCTTTCAGAAAACCAGCCTCCAGTAAAAGCAGCAGCATTTTTCAGTTTTCAAATGTAGCTCCCTCCTGTCCCTTACATTTCTGACCAGTCTACTGATCGAGTGGGAAATAGAATTGGCACCGACAGACAATATGGAAATCCCCAAGACTCCTGGATTTGGTACAGCGTCGGGAACAGGACAGATGGAATTTCAGCAGATCCCAGATCTGTCCTGAAAATACCTCCATTGGGAATTCTGGGCCAGGCTAAGTGTTCAGCAAAAAAGTTTCAAATGGAAACAGATCAGATAATTATATATTTTAACAGAAAACTGACTGAAGTAAAATCTAATCCGTTACAAATACAATGAGATATTTATTATAAAGAGTCTGGTCCCTTCTACTAATAACAGAGAGAGCTGTTTAATAGCTGGTGTCAGGAAGCTCACACCCACCTGTATTAATCACAGTAAGCATCTTTTTCCACACTCTGTACTGCAGTGGCCCAATGTACTTCCCCATATTTATTAAAGGATAAACCTTCTGTGGCTCTGGGAGAGTTCCCTTCACTCTGAAACAGGAGATAAAGGTCAGTGTTGGATCATTCCAGGGTGAGGGAGAAATATGTTACAAATAAAAATCAAATCAAGGGTGTGAATTTTACCTTTTCTGTAGATCTTGAATTTTCTGTGGAACAAGAACAATTATTTATGTTTGTGTTTGGAGAGCATTTTATCACAAAAGTAAAGAAACAAACCGGATTCCACAGAAAAGTACATTATAAATATAGCAAGTTATTGGACTGCCTCTCCCTGTCCTCACTGGACTGTGAGTTACTCTGCAATATTACAAATGACTGGATCTTACTGCACAACACAACTCACAGAGATATAATCCAATTGTAAAACCCGATGGATGTCCAATTATTGGAATTAATTTAATAGCACTGTGGGTATACACACACCACAGGGACTGCAGCTGTTCAAGAAAGCAGCTCACCACCAGCTCTTCAAGGGCAAATAGGGATGGGCAACAAATGCTGGCCTCGCCAGCAATGCCCACTTCCCATGAAGGAATAAAAAAAACAGTTGCTTGGTAGAACAGAACTTGAATATTGAGGAAAAGAGACGTTACTTGTGAAAAAATTTCAGATGAAAAGATTATTTTCTCTTTTCAGCAATAATTAATTGTTTAAAGAGAATTACTTTAATGATTTTGTTTAATAATTTGTATGTTTCCTGGAGACAAATGTTTCTGTGAATCAGTACCAGTGTTGTCCAATAGAAATCACGGACTATCCCAGAAAGATGGGTAAATCTGCAATGTTATTTTACATTCAGCCTTGGGGCTCATTAAACTTGTATTTGAATCTTTGTCTGCAGTTATACTACAGATAGCGCTTCAGGCCACTCTGTGTAACCTAAAAACCTGAACCATACAGAATATAAACAAGCTCCAGTTGTAGTAATTTCCAAGTTAAAGGCAGCCATTAGTGACCTTGGGTGTGAGACAGAGGAAACCAAATGTCACAGATGATTGGTATTATTTTGCTCAGTGAATTTTATATTCTAGATATTGATGACACAACCTGTTCATTCTTCACGACAGTCTTAAAGAAAAGAGGTGAAGGAGAGAGAAATAAATAAACAGGCACCGATAAAAACTTGATGTTGTCCTGTTCACTCAGCTCTTGTTCAATATCCTGAACAGTGACTGAAAGCGATGAGATTTCCTCTGTTATCTTCTCAATCCTCTCCTTCATCTCCTGACTCTTTTTCTTTTTCTCCAGGTTCAGATCTTCCAACACAATTCTCTCTTCCTCATGGAGAAACTGGTGCAGTTTTTCAAATTCGGCTGTAATCTGTTTCTCTGTCTTTACACTTTGGTCCTTTGGAAATTATCAGTGAGGTTGAAAAAATCACATGAGGATTTTAAAAACGTTATTCAGCCTGAGCAGTTCTGTTCATATCAGAATATTATCCAGAAAAAACATTCCCAATCTAGTTGATCCACATCCAGATAATTTATTGAGATGTATGTATGATTTATTTTAAACAGAGAAAGTTATTCTCTAATGCTCTGAAATCTAGTTACTTGATTATACATTAGATATAATAGATGATAGATGATCAAATGTTAATTTATTTAGAAGAGGGAGCTCTAACTGTGGATCAAGTTGCTAATTTCTCTATTTGGTTTATTGGCGATTATCTTGTACTTAAAACCCCAAGTACTGGACTCCCTGTCAAACAGAAACATCTTCTTAACATCTACACAATCAAAAACTTTCATAATTTTAAAGGACTCTCTCAGTTCACCTCACAGATTCTCTTTTCCAGCTGGTTGAATCTTTCCCTAAAGGTATAACCTCTCAGTTCTGGTATCATCTTTGTAATTATAGTTTTGTGCCTTCTCCACTGCCTCTTTATCCTTTTTATAATATGGAGACCAGAATTCTGCACAGTACAATTCTGGACATCTATAATTCTGTCCAGAATGTCAAACAAAATAAAATCAGAATTACCTGAATGTGGGTTAATGTTTTCTCATTATCACTTTTTACAGCATCACATTCCTTCTTCTTGTCCAGGATCAGCTTCAGTAAGTTTTGCAGTTCCTCCTGGTGAAAGAACAACAATTAATTTGTACATTTTTCAAAAATAAACACCCAAAAATTAAATATCATACAGTTAAAATTAAAAATCTGAAGGCTCTTATTGTGGGGTACCTATTGCTTCACATTCAGCAGTTTGGTTGAAAAATGTTATCAAATGTTTTCATCTTGCCCTCATCAGGACAATTCGCAAGAAATTGCCGACATTAAGGGGACAACAATTTATACTGCTGGGAAGATAGTGCTGATTGTTTGGAAAGTGGACTCTGATTGGTGGAGGTGTTGCCATGGGGAATTCAGCATGGAACAGTTAACTGTCCAGATGCGAATTTCTGATTGTTTAGTGTGATGATTTGACGTCTAATATACCTTTAAGAAGAATGTTATACAGGATGATCACATGATCTTGTCATCCAATAGCCGTGTAGCTCGGGCTACCTCTGTAGTTAGTCGTCTTGAGTTAGCTTTTGTGTTAGAAGCACACGAGTGTAACAGCTGTCTCTCTTGTGTAAATAAACAGTATGTGCTTCATCTAATATTGGGTTGCTGATCTGTTCTTTCTTCTGTACCAACTCGGCCATCCTGAATCATGCGTGCAACCCGTATTCTTTAGTCCCAGCAAATGGGTATTGAGAACACAACATTTAGCAAGTGTTGTCCAATCCTGATTGTGCGAAGAATAACACTGAACATCAATTGAAGATTATCAGTCGGTCTTTCAGTGTGGCTCACTTATGCATGCTAGAAGCCACAAATATTCACACACAGGCCCTGTCCTTAGCAGGCAGAAGGAGCCTGCCCACATGCTGCACCTTTTACAACTAAACAAAAGCTTGGGGAACAGCCATTCCCTGGTTCACTCCCCAGGGCAAAGCCTTGACCAATCACAGTCGACCTGGTTTGAATTTTGAACAAAAGTTCATTCATGCCTTTGTTACCTCCAGAATGTTCCAAGCGTTCCTGGCTGCTCTCCCACATTCTACCCCCCAGAAACTTGAGGCCATCCAAAACCCTGCTGCCCATCTTCTTATACTACGCCCCATTCACCCATCACCCCGGTTCTCGCTGACCTACATTGGCTCCCGCAAAAAACACCTAGATTTTAAAGTTTGCATCTGTAATAAAACATTGTGTAATAACTTTATAAAATCCTAAAACAGCGACGCCCGTTACCTCTGTTGTTTTTCCCTTTCAAGAATCTATTTATTTATCTCATTTCTGTTCCCTCTTACCTTGTACATTCCAACAGCTTCTTTAATCGGCATGAAGCGGTGCTCTCTGTGTTCCCGCGAATCTCTACAAATCAGACAGATCAATTCCTTGTCAGTTTCACAAAACAGCTTCAGTTCTTCCTCATGTTCCTCACAGTGAAGTTTACTTTCCTTCGCTCTCAGGTTCACCTTCATTTTTCGAGCTTTCTCAGCCAAATTCGCTAAGGCCCGATTTATCCTGATGTTTCTTTCTGGAAAATCTTCTCTACATTCCGGACAGGAGTTTGTCTCCTTCTCTTCCCAACACTGGGTGATACAGGAGCGGCAGAAGTTGTGTCCACACTCCAGTAGAACCGGTTCGGTGAAGAAATCAAGACAAATGGGACAAATTGCCTCCTCGGCCAAACTCTCCTCCTGCTGTCTGGAAGCCATGTTCACACTCAGCACTTCCTGATTCAAACCACTTTCAGTTTCAATGTTCCTGCGCTGCTGCTGAACACATTCATTTCGGTAATTCCCTCAGGACTTTCACTGCAATACACAGGAACTATTAAGATAAAAGCAAAACACTGCGGATGCTGGAAGCCTGAAACAAAAAGAAAAATAGCTGAGTTTTTCCAGGTATTTTTGTTTTTGTTTCAGATTTCCAGTTTCCGCAGTATTTTGCTTTTATCTTAGTGTTTAATTGACTGCCACTTCTCTTCAAGGAATGCCTACCTTGAAGAAGTATTGCACTTCTCTCTGACAGGATTTCCGCCTGTCTCTTTTGCCTTGATCACCTTCATTGCTTTCCATTTCTCTCCTGGTGTTTGCACCACCGTTAACACCCCTTTGTCCTTTTGCCTATGGCATCTTTGGCAATCTCTCCTTTGCCTCTACCTATCATTGGTCCTCTACCCAGCTCTACCTGTCCCACCCCTCCTCAACCAGCTTATATTTAACCTCATTTCTTGTATTCCCTCAGTTCTGATGAAGAGCCATACGGATTCGAAATGTTAAGTGTATTCCTCTTTGCAGATGCTGTCAGACTTGCTGAGTTTTTCCAGGTTTTTGTTACAAACTGAAACATATTGTCCAGCTCCTCCTGACCTGCCTCTTTTAATCCACGATGATTCTCTCAATCGTCACTTTGCTGGTCACTCCATTTAACTGAAGTCCCTCATCCTTGGTCCCACTCTGGTAACTCTCCCCTTGCACCATCACTTCGGCCTTGATATTCTTCCCAAAGTGCGGTGCCCAGAATTGGCTGTAATTTCGGTGGATGAGCAGTGGAAACTGCTCCAGGATGGTTGCCTCCCTGGTGCAAGGTTCAAGGATGTCTCAGAGCGGCTACAGGACGTTCTGAAGGGGGAGGGTGAACAGCCAGTGGTCATGGTATACATTGGTACAAACAACATACGTTAAAAAATGTCATGAGGTCATAAAAGCAGAATATAGGGAGTTAGGAAGTAAACTGAAAAGTAGGACTTCAAAGGTAGTGATCTCAGAATTACTGCCAGTGCCATATACTAGTCAGAGTAGAAATAGCAGGATATATCAGATGAATACTTGGCTGAAGAGATGGTGTGAGGGGGAGGGTTTCAGATCCCTAGGACATTGGCACTGGTTCTGGGGGAGGTGGGCCCAATACAATCTGGACAGGACTGGGGCTGGTGTCCTCGGGGGAATATTTGCTAGAGTGGATGTCTTTACGCGAGGAGAATTCACAATAAAGTGGATGACTTAACCAGGCAAATAAATGTAAACATGTGTGATATACTCAGGATTATGGAGACATGGCTGCAGGGTGACCATCAATGGGAGCTGAACATCCAGGGGTATTCAGTATTTGGGAAGGACAGACAAAAAGGAAAACTCAGTGGAGCTGCATTGCTGGCTGAAGAGGAAATTAACGCAATAGTGAGAAAAGATATTAGCTCCGACGATGTGGAATCTGTATGGGTAGAACTGAGAAACATTAAGGGGAAAATAATGTTAGTGGGGTTTGCATATAGACCCCCAAACTGTAGTGGTGATGTTGAGAATGGCATTAAACAGGAAATTAGAGATGCATACAATAAAGGAACATCTGTACTTAAAGGTGACTTTCATCTGCATATAAATTGGGCAAATTAGTAACAATACCATAGAGGGGGAATTCCTGGAGCATATGTGGGTTTTTCTGGACCAATACATTGTGGAACCAACTAGAGAAAAGGCCATGCTAGACTGGGTATTGTGTAATGAGAAAGGAATAATTGGCAAACTAGTTCTGCGAGGCCCCTTGCAGATGAGCAACCATAATATGATAGAATTCTTCATTAAGATGGAGAATGACATTGTTGATTCTGAGACTAGGGTCCCGAATTTCAATAAACCAAACTATGATGGTATGAGGTGCGAGTTGGCTATGATGGATTGGGAAACCTTACTTAAAGAGATGATGGTGGATAGGCAATGGTAAACATTCAAAGAGCGCATGGGTTCATTCCTGTCTGGCGCAAAAAGTAAAACAGGAAAGGTGGGCAAACCATGCATTACACAGAAAATTAGAGATGGTATTAGATCCAAGGAAGGGGCATACAAATTGGTTAAAAAAAACAACAGGGAGCAGTTTAGAACTCAGCAGAGGAGGATGAAGGGATTGATTAAGAAGGGGAAAATAGAGTGCGAGAGTAAGCTTGCGCGGAACATAAAATCTGACTGTAAAAGTCTCTATAGGCATGTGAAGAGAAAAAGATTGGTGAAGACAAATGTAGATCCCTTACAGTCAGCATCAGAGGAATTTATAACGGAGAACAAAGAAACGGCTGACCAACTAAATACATACTTTGGTTCTGTCTTCACAAAGGAGGACACAAATGACATACCAGAAATGTTGGAGAACCCAGGGTTTAGTGAGAGGGAGGAACTGAAAGAAATCAATATCAGCAGGGAAATGGTATTGGGGAAATTGATGGGATTTAAGGCTGATAAATCTCCAGGGCCTGATAATCTACATCCCAGAGTATTTAAGGACATGGCCAAAGAAATATTGGATTCATTGGTGGTCATCTTCTGAGATTCTATAGACTCTGGAACAGTTCTTACAGATTGGAAGGTAGCTAGTGTAACCCCACTATATAAAAAGGGAGGTAGAGAGAAAACAGGGAATTATAGACCAGTCAGCATGACATTGGTCGTTGGGAAAATTCTAGAGTACATTATAAAAGAGTTAATAGCTGAGCACTTGGAAAACAGTGGCAGAATCGGACAGAGTCAGCATGGATTTACAAAAGGGAAACCATGTTTGACAAATCTACTGGAATTTTTCGAGGATGTAACCAGTAGAGTTGATGAGGGGAACCAATGGATGTGGTTTACTTGGACTTTCAGAAGGCTTTCAACAAAGTCCCACATCAGAGTTTAACATGTAAAATTAAAGTGCATGGGATTGTGGGTAGTGTATTGAGATGGATACAAAACTGGTTGGTAGACAGGAAACAAAGAGTAGGAATAAATAGGCCTTTTTCTGAATGGCAGGCAGTGACTAGTGGTACTACGGGGATCAGTGCTGGGGCCCCAGCCATTCACAATATATATTAATGATTTAGATGAGGGAACTAAATGTAATATCTCCAAATCTGCGGATGATACAAAATGGGTGGGAGGATGAGCTGTGAGGAGGATGCAGAGCTGCTTCAGTGTGATTTGGACAAGCTGAGTGAGTGGGCAAATGCACGGCAGATGCAGTATAATGTGGATAAATGTGAGGTTATCCACTTTGATAGCAAAAACAGGAAGGCAAATTATCTGCATGGCTATAAATTGAGAGAGGGGAATATTCAACGAAACCTGGGGTCCTCATACACCAGTCACTGAAGGTAAGCATGCAGGTTTAGCAGGTGGTAAAGGAAGCAAATGGTATGTTGGCCTTCATAGCGACGGGATTCAAATACAGGAGCAGGCATGTCTTGCTGCATTATACAGGGCCTTGGTGAGACCACACCTGGAATATTGTGTGCAGTTTTGGTCTCCTTATCTGAGGAAGGATGTTCTTGCTAAAGAGGGGCTGTAGTGAAGGTCCATCAGGCCGATTCCTGGGATGGCGGGACTGATGTATGAGGAGAGATTGAGGAGGATTAAATTGGCTGGAGTTCAGAAGA
Source organism: Carcharodon carcharias (assembly GCF_017639515.1). Classification (NCBI taxonomy): domain Eukaryota; kingdom Metazoa; phylum Chordata; class Chondrichthyes; order Lamniformes; family Lamnidae; genus Carcharodon; species Carcharodon carcharias. Next base: position 109,729,350 of record NC_054485.1, read on the forward strand.
ACCAGGGGGGATCTCATAGAAACCTATAAAATTCTAACAGGACTAGATGGGTAGATGCAGGATGTTCCCGATAATGAAGGAGTCCAGAAATAGGGGTCACAGTTTGAGGATATAGGGTAGACCATTTAGGACTGAGATGAGGAGAAATTTCTTCACCCAGTGTTTCTATAGAAATCCTGTGATGCCGTTTACACTATTTCTCCGAGAGGTGCTGCAGGTTCCCAGTAAATACAGTGGACAGTCCAGAGAATCCACCCATTGAAATTCAACCTCAAGGTTTTAATCAAACTCTACAGACTATAACAATTTTCCCCCAGATTGTATATTTCTTCCCCGGGGAGGGCGAGGGTTCGGGGTTAAGGTGACATGAGTTATGCATGAGACCCAGTGTCCTTCACTTCGCCGTTCAATTGAAGTCACAAACTGAAAGAGGATCCAGTGTCAGCATCAATGAATTCTAGATCAGTGATCAGACAGGATCTCCACAATGTACCATAGATCCAGCATCAGTGCACGACACCATGACTGCCCAGTGTGAATTCCGCCATTCACCTCACCAGCTTTTCCCAGTAATGTATTGTTACCAGAAGGTTGGTGCTGTGGATCGTATTGACTCTACTCCCACTCCACAGACCCATGTGAAACTTTAGAACAATCGAGGAGTCCATTATGTGAGCTGGCTGTACTACAGTAACTAAAACTAATCCTATTCTTCGGATTCTTATCGCCTTATAACCAGAAAATATGTTTCTGAAATTAGCCAGTTCTCAGAGGTGCGAGGGGAATTCCATATCCCACCTAATCCCCTCCTGAAAAGAATATTCATGCAATCTGCACATAAATTTGACAGAATATCATCAACTAACCTTGTGCATCTCTTCAGAAACACCATTCTCACAGTAAACCGTCCAGACATGACACAAGCTTTTTCCGATATAGAGACGGAGAGAGGAATAGAGAAACAGATTTCTACCGTGTTCCGTCCCGAGGACATTCCCGACCCGCCCGTCCATTCCTCTGGGCTCCATACTGCTCCCGGAAACCGCCCATTCGTCTTATCACACATGAGATTTCCCACCGATCACTTCCTTTCCCTCTCTCTTTCGAGAAATAACCAACGCTGGGACCTCGACCATTCGGCCCATTGTACCTTTGAAAGAGCAATCTCATTAATCCCGTTTCCCTGTATTTTTTCATGTAAATCTGCAATTCTTCCCTTCCTCTATTGACACAATCACCTTTGAATGTTATTATTGAATCTGCTTCCATCAGTCTTTCAGACAGTGCATTCCAGATCACAACTTCAGTGCAGTACTGAGGGAACATTGTCCGTGTTTTAATTCTCAGCTGTCTCTGCTCCC